>NC_053426.1:16629840-17229840 GCF_007990345.1 Gossypium hirsutum | reverse complement strand
ACGATCAAAGGAGGAAGCATCCACCAATAGCTTATGGAACTACCACAATTAATTGGGTAATTTCTTTCCTTATCTTTTCAGGGCTACACATTGAGGATAATATGTTATCTAAAGTGTGTGTATAGGGGGAGGGGTAACATTAGAAGATTTGTTTTAATTTTTATGCTTTTCTTTCAATTATCATTTTCAATTGTGTGCTTGAGCTTGTAGAAATACAAGTGATTGGTTAGGAGCATGTATACAGGTTGATTGTATTTACTATAAATTTGACATGATAGTAGATGATTTTAAAATTTTGATTATTTGACTACTAAATTCTATTTATTGCACTATAAATAGGCATTGAGCAATTGAATGTACTAAATGAGATAGAGAATACAGGGAAATGAGCATGCTAGTATGTACGATAGATTGTTGAATCTGTGATTGTTTAGCTGATTAAAATTTTGAATATTGAAATACCTAGGGATGACCGAAGGCATTGTTTGGTAAACAACCAGAGCCAAAAAGCTAACCCATATTTATTCATCCTTAGTACCTATATTTGAGCTGGAAAATACTTGTTGAGGAACCTTTATACAAAACCTGAGCCAAAAACGTTAACTTTTATTTACCCTTTTTCTTTGGTCTTGAGCTGCATGACTATAGATGTCTGGCCATACGTATTGAGGTTTAAGTAGATACATCACGATAGATTTTGTAAAAACATAGTGAAATAGGAAAGATCAGTGTGTTATAGTAATTATAGGATAGCTTAAAGTACAAAAAAAAAATAAAATTTCTAAAAGAAAATCAAAATAAGTAGAAAAAAGTTTTGAAACGTAGAAGCATTTATAAGTGAGATGCATTGAAAAAGAAGGAAAAGTGAAAAATTAATAAAAATAGTAAGACTCGTTCATTAGTGCAAAAAAACTCGTGAGCTAGTCTAGTTACTGTATTATGCTGTGATTTCTTATGTGGAGAAGTAAGGAAGGTTAGAGAAGGAGAAATAAGGCGGTGAGCGGGTGGGGGTCGCTTAGGGGGGAGAATACGGAACAAAATAATGTGCCAAACTTTTTTCATGCTTGAAACTATTTGCTGGTTACTGTTCTTAAATTACATACCTGTCCTAAGCCTCATAATGTTACAAGCTGAAAAGCCCCATGTGATCTAGGTAGACTTATTTTTGAATTGACATCATAGTAAATAATTACATTTACGCTGTTTGTATTCTTTTAGGATAATCAAATTACTTGTATAATTTATTGATGGACTCATACATTTGAAAACCTTAATATTTGTACACCTTGTAATATACTGAACTTAGGTGTTTAATATCAAAAGTGGTAAGTTAGCTATATATGATGCCAAGATTATGTGTAAATATGAAATTCCTAGTTACATACTCCAAAGCCAACATTTGTACTATATTTGCTCAAGGGTAGTATTTTAATTTACTATTTTTGTTTTCCTTGCTTGAGGTCAAGCAATGGCTTAAGTGTGGGGGAGTTTGATCTGTAGTAATTTGGTGTATCAAATTAAACTAGTTTTTGCACATGAGGAGCTTGAATACAAGCACTTTTGTTATGTTTTAGTCGAGTTTTTATAATTTCATTTACATACAATAAAAAGTGTATTTGAGTCTTTTATTGACCTTAAAGGCCAAATGGGGCCTAAGGGTGAGCTAATATACTTAGTGAGTGTGCAGGAGACCATTAAAGGGTGTACAAATGTAAACTCTAAACTATATATGGTTTTTCTAGTCATTTTTACCATCTTTTTACTTAAAAAGAACATTAATCCCAAGCAATTGTTAATGAATTTAGTGAATTTTGCTTAAATCTCAATCATGGACATAAGTTTATGAAATATGCAAATTTGTGCTTTATTATATGAATTATGTGTATAAATTAAATCATTTTCATGTTATTTATTAATGTGCTATGTTTTAATAATGAAGTGGGATCATAAGGTGATATAATATGGAGCTCAATACAATTCTTGCATGGACATGAACAAACCGCCCTACTTGGACTGTCAAACTATGCAAAATTAAGTCATAAGGATGTTAATTTGACCTGGTTTAAGTGATGATACGTAGTGGACATGTTTGGTTATTTATTGGGTCATGAAACCATCTAACAAGAGGGAGTCAAGCCCAAATTCTGTAACGCCCCAAAATTTTAAGAAATTAATTGTGAGAATCTGCAGTAATTAGATTTCTATATCTCTGGTTCTGTGCTTTGCTTCTGTGTTTAAGGTCTGAAGTTCGAGTTGCATCGTTAGAAGTTTTGTTGTTTTTGAAATCAACCCATAATCATGCATTACCCGGTTAAGTTCAATTCAGTGTGAAATTGTGATAAGAATGAGCCTGCTGGTTCACTGGTTAAGTATCTGTCTGTATTCTGTTAGGTCTTGTGTTCGAGTCCCGAAGGTTTCCCGTAAGGAAAATATTTTTTTCAAATGCTAGAAATTTGTTTGGAAGTTAGAAAATTAAATAACGATAGTTCTTTCTTCTTCATTTTTTTTATTTTTCTTCTTGGCCATTTCTATCTTCTTTTCTTCTTTTTCATTTTAATTATTTTATTAATCGGAGTATCAGGGGAATACAGGATTAACGGAAATTCTGTTGTTAGCCACTGGTCAGAAAGCTATAGGGTAAGTAATTGTTAATGCGAGTGTCTCTGCCATTTTTCTTCGCTTCATAAATTGCTTGGAATGGGTATTTTTCTGAGTTACGATAATCTCTTATTAACAACCGTTTATTTACCTATCAGGTGAGAGTATTAACAACAAGGAAAAGCAATAAGACAATCTTTGTAATTGTTGTTGAAGTTTCGGCAAGTTTGGGTTAGTTGAAGGTTTCGTGTTGAAACTTTCAACATAGTCATTAAGTGAGTAATCAGGAAATTCTGTTGACTAAATGGCTAAATTTTGTTACTGAACGTTCGTTTTAGGCTTCGAGGATCTTTTGTATTGTAGTTTCTTCGAAAAATCTCCAGGTGCGTATCAGAAATCTTAGTTTTTGCAAGTTTTGATTACCATAAAAGGGTGGCTATCGACGCTACACGGCCAGGCACACGGGTGTGTGACCATGCCGTGTAACTCACTATTTACTTATTTAGGGTCGCACGGGCAAGGACACTGGCATGTGTTTAGGTTGTGTGTCGCCATAGTGGTGCAGGGTTCACACAAGCAACAGACACAGGCGTGTGTCTAGGCCGTGTAAGTCACTGTTTGTGGTATAAAACCACATGAGCGTGTACCTAGGTCGTGCGAGTCCCACGGGCAGGGACATAGACGTGTGTCTAGGCTGTGTAACTCACTGTTTATGCTTTAGCATCACACGGGCAAGGCACACGGGCGTGTGACCTGGCCATGTGGTAGGTTATTGGGCTCGGAAGCTGGTTTCAAGGTCGTGAATGTTACTTAATCTTGATATTGGCTTCCTTAATGTACAAATAATTGAATTTGATTATATGAGAATTTTCTGATACTCTGAGACTAATTTGTGAGCAACATATTTATATGTGCACTATAATACTTACTTTGATATCGAACTGTCATTTTAATTGTGTAATGAGTTAGAATGATTGAATACATGTTATAGGCATTTGTGTTCTGTATTGGCATGTGTTGGGATATCGTGAAGGGGAAAAAATTCTGTTCTGAAATCGTGGCTACGCCACAATGAGTATTATTCTAATTCTGGTGCTTGTCGCATATTACTCTAACAGCCAATCTGTGTCTCTATGAAAGTGTCAATGAGCACTCTAAATGTGTGCAGGGTTAGTTGGACGTTGAATGTCCATAAAGGTGTGTTGGGATGGCTGAAGACGGTGTGTAATGGATGAAAATAGAAATGTTACATCTGAATTTGATCTGTACTATATATGAACTGAAATTGCACATATATATGTAACTTGTCTACTCTGAATCTGAACCGAAATTAATGTTATGTCAAACCGAATCTCTGAATTTGGAATTTCTTTATAAGCGAGTATTAATTGAATAAATTTCCACTTATGCACTGAGTTCACAACTCATTTTGTTATTGATTGGATATCAGTTGGTTCCCAGTCTTGATCAGGTCGGTGCTGCAAAAACTCGGTCAAGCTTTTATTTTTCTTTTAAGCATTATTATTAAGGATTTCGGTATTCTATGATGTTATGGTATTTGTAAAGATTATTTGTTTAATTAATTGTTGTGAATGATATTATGTGATGAATGGTTCATTTTGTAACATCCTGAATTAGGGCCTAGTTGGAATAGTAGTTTTAGAACCACAAATCTGATGTTAAAATGATTATTTTATGATCATTATGAGGTCTAGGATATGAGAATAAGCATGTGTTAAAGTTTCATGAAGAAATTCTATGTGCAAGGTGTCCAATTGGAAATTAGGGACCAATTTGAATAATTTTCAAAACTTGGGTTCTAGAAGAAATTTGTGTAAAATTGCTTTGGAATATTAGTTAGAGGTCCTTAAAGAGTAATTTACCTAATTTCTAAGGTTTTGGACAAAATGGGTATGCTGTAAGATGTAAGGTTCGCAGGTGTGGGTACTTGAGATGATCACTTGTATGACTTGACAGTAATTAGGCTATCCATCGAGATTTCTGAGAAATTCAACGGGATTAACATGAGAAATAAAGAATGAAAATATTGAATTGATGAGCTCATCCAAGACTAATGACATGATGTATTGATATAAGACTAACTTGATTGAGTTCATGTGATAGGGAAACTATTTCATACTTGTTGGAATTATTGCCTAATAATGTTGTATGCAAATTATCCGGTAAGTTTACTTTCCAGTTATCTGGACTTACTAATCATGTAAATGCTTACCTCTCTTTCTTTTCCCTTGTTTTGCAGAGCTCGAGGACTCATGAAGGTTTGAAGACGGTCGAAGCTTTGTCAACAATATCAACTTGTCTTATTTTGGTATATAGAAACTTTTATTTTTTTATAATGGCATGTATAGGATTTTTGGTTAATTTGTGATATGTGTCATTTGGCTAGCCAATGTAAGGGCTTGAATGATACGTTTACATCATTTGTATATGGCCATGAAGTATGGCTCATTTTGATGTAGGTTATAAACCTACTAAATGTGCATGGTTATTTGTGAATGTTTCATGTGAATGCCAAATGTGTTATACCATGAATGAACATGAGAATGATGGCCAAAACGATTGGGAATGGTTTAGGTCATAAAGGACATGAGTTATAAAATGTGATTCTAAAACAAAGAGGGTATTATGACCATAGTTTAAAATGAGACATGTAGTAATGTGTATGACCTTGGACAAGAAAGTTTAAAGGTACAACTATACCTTGATAAATGTCCAAAGACCATAGTGGTATGTATGGTTGGTTGAGGGTGACCAAAGGCTTAGAAAATAGCCTCTAAAATGGTCCACACGGGCATCACACACGGCCAGCCCCATGGGTGTGTGGTATGGTTGTGTGTCCCCTGCACCTGGAATTATAGGTCAATTTACATGGTAGTAAACACACGGGCAGAGACACGACCGTGTGTCTCAACCGTGTGGATGACACGGCCTAGTACAGGGGCATGTGCCTTGGTCGTGTGCCCCAAAATGAGTGATGACGTCATAAACAGAATGTCCGTGTTTTTGGACACAGGCGATGACATGGGCGTGTCTAGGCCGTGTGAGGGACACGGGCCAGGGATACGGGTATGTACTTGGCCGCGTGAAAACCCCTGTAGGTTTTAAATGGAAAATAAATCTAATAATTCAACACGGGTGAGGGGCACGGGTGTGTCCCTAAACACACGGGCGTGTGTCTTACCTCCACACGGGCGTGAGGCATAACCCTAGGCATTTACTAAAATTTTCTATAGTTCCCAATTTAGTCCCTGACCGCTAATAAAACACGGTTTGGGCCCCATAGGCCCATAATAAGGACAATATGATTTTGTTCAATTGGTTTGAATTTGGAAATGAAATTTTATAACTTGTCTTTCCGAAATGTCCGAGTATGTGTCCGGTAACGCCTCGTACTTTGTCCTAGTCTTAGGTACAGGTAAGGGGTGTTGCACGTTTCGACTCCATTATGATTGTAGTAACTTTAGTATTAGTGATGTAACTCTCCGAACTTGGTATGGACGTCTAAACTGGGTTTAGGGTGTTAAAAATTCGATACAAGCTTGTGGCTACCCAAAAAGTAGTTTTGGAAAAAATATTTGGAAGTCTCTACACTTTGAAAATTATTAAAAATCAGCACGTGAAGATTTCTCAAGAAACTGTCCACTCTATCACTAAATTTATCATGATTCCATGCTTAAATGAAGCAACCAACTAACCCTCATTTTCACTTGATATGGCCGGACATTAATGGGAGAGAACTAATGGATCTTTAACGCTATTTTTAGTAAATTCAGCCCCCAACCTCAAGTATAAATACCACACTCCTCTCACCTTTTCATTCATCACTTAATCCTTAAAATCATCCATCATTCCTTCATTGATTACTCATTCATTCATTTTTTTCATTCTCTCATTTTCTTCCTTGTTTCGACACCTAGCACCCCATACTTTCCTTCATTTTTAGCAACAAAACCGTGATAAGATTGTCTTTTGGCTGGCCACCTTGAGGAGCCATTAGCAAAGGAGCAATATGAGGATCGGAGGAAAACATATTCATTCGGAGTTTACGAGGCTACTGATTTGAACATAGTTTATTCTTCATTTACTTTGTTATTTTGATTTAAATATGTTTACAATGTGTTTTATGATATTGTCATCAATAATGGTAGCTTTAATCTGTTGAGCTAGGATGATTGCATTTATTCAATGAAGTTTGTTTAAATCATGTTTATAGTGTTTGTGCCTAAGTCGATTCAAGTATGTATTTCATTCATACGTGATTGGATGCATTTGAATTAGCTGAATGATTTTAACCAAACGATGACTAATGGACATAATAATTGGAAAGTGCATGCTTAATTTAGATCCTAATCTGACTAAATTAAAGGCTCATAATAACTTTGACCAGCTCTATTATATTGCATAGTTTTTAGATTTATGTGATAAATTGTTTCAAACCTGATCCATCCTTGTTACTTCACATGAAGTCTAAGAAAACCTTAGTTTAATATGGTCAGTAAAATGTATATTCACTAAGTAAAAGATTCCAAAAAGACTTAATTTGGTTTCAGAACTCATGAAAGATTGAGTTGCCATGGAATGTTTTTCGAACACTATTAAGCATGAGAAAAATAAACTAAGTTGAATAATTTTATTATCCTAGCATATTTATGTTATTGATTGTTGAATAGTGTAATCATATCATACATTTCATTTCATACTTTGCATTTAGATTAAATTTCTTTAGGGATCATCTTGCATTTAGATAATTTTATTTAGCTTAAACATCATCACTAAAAATATTATGTTTTTATCATCAAATTGTTAACTTTAATTTTATAATTAATTGATTAACATACGCAGTCTTTGTGGAGACAATAACTCTTTTACTAACTTTATTACTCAATAACAATTGAGTACACTTGTACAAATCTAAGCATTACAAGTTTTTGGCGTTGTTGCCGGAGACTGTTGCCTTAATCATTTTTTATGAAATTATTCTATTCAATTTGGTTTTTCTTTCATTTTTATCTAAATTCTAAATTCTAAATTTACTAATTTATTTTTTATTTTTTGTGATTTATTTTTCAGGTGTTTATGAGCATAGATCAAATCATCGATTTATTACCCGTAGACCTTGAAATTGAGAAATGTTTAGACAGAAAAGACGTGAATGATCAGTTCAAAGACAAGTTGAGATGGACCTTGGAAATCAGAATGCTAGACAAGGAAATGGAGGCAATCATTTGCACAATCCAATCCTTATTACTGATAATAGGGATCATGCCATAAGACAATGCATTGTGCCACTCTTCAGTGAGTAAAATTCGAGAATCAGGAGGCTGAAAATTGAGGCACCCCAATTTGAATTGAAATAAGAGATGTTTCAAATGCTCCAAATGGTGGGCCAGTTTAGTGGAATGCCTATGGAAGATCCACACCTTCACCTTTGATTATTCATGGAGGTGAGTGATTCGTTTAAGATAGTAGGTGTGATTGAAGATGCATTGAGGTTGAAGCTATTTCCATACTCGTTGCGAGATTGAGCATGGGCATGGCTTAAATTCATTGCCCCAAAGTTTAATATCTACATTACAAGAATTAGTAGAACAATTACTTGTAAAATATTTCCCACCAAGCAAAAACACTAAGTTGTGAAACGAGATAACCACTTTTTCACAATTGAATGAAAAATCCTTGTACGATGTGTAGGAAAGATTCAAGGAATTACTTCGTAAGTGTCCTCATAATGGGATTCCACATTGCATCCAGTTGCTGACGTTTTATAACAGTCTCAATACACACAAAAGCTTGATGGTAGATGCTTCTGCGGATGGTGCTATTTTCTCTATGTCTTAAATAAGGCTTACGAGATCATTGAGAGGATCACTAGCAACAACTACCAATGGCCAACAAATCGAGCAACTTCAAGAAGACTAGTAACCAGAGTACACGAAGTGGACGCGTTGACATCACTCTTAGCTCATATATCTTCTATTTCTTTAATGTTGAAATAGTTTACCGCTAATGGTTCTAATAATTTTGCAGCCTATTTACCAAGTCAGTTCGAGGTTATTTCCTATGTATACTTTTGAGATGGTCATTCTTTCGAGAATTCCTATCAAATTCTGAGTTAATATATTACGTGGGGAATCAATACCAAAATAGAAGTGGACAAGGACCACAATCCAACTTCTGTAATCCTTCATGGCGCAATCATCCAAACTTTTCTTAGAGTAACCAACGAAATAGACTGAACAACTACATGCAACATAGACCAAGTCAACCCCAAAGGGTTTAATCAACAAGTTCCAAAATCACCACAAGCTGAGTCATGAAGAACTTTTTGAAGGCGTACATGGCGAAAAACGATGCCTTAATCCAAAGTCAAGTAATGTAACACCCCGAATTTGGGCCTAGAAGTATTGGGCCTTGAGTGCGGATCCGTAAGGAGGTTGTATATAGGTATTTAATTGTGCAATGAAATGACACAATTAAATGTCTGCTTTGGTGGTTAATAGCCCTGAGAAGTGTTAGAGAAATCTTGGGTTCAAACTTGGGCTTTAGCAAAAATTTTGGTATTAAGTGAAAAAAAAAACCTGGATGCTTGGATGAGGGTTTTTAAATTATTATGTTAAATAAATGACACAAGGAAGCTTGTAGTTTAGTGGTTGTGGCGTCATTAAGGTTGTATGGGAGCCTGGGTTCAAGCCTTGGCTCTTGCAATTTATTTTGGTTTTTTTAAGGGAACCTGGACTTTGGCCTTTAGACCTTATAATTAATTGGGGATAAAATATGACACAAAAAGCCTTGTGGCTTAGTGGCAAGTAGCGTGTTGAGCATCTGAGGGGAGGCATGGGTTTGAATCCCATGGCAAGCAAGGAGCATTTATTTTGCTAACAGGGGGCGGCAAGAGTTGCTGTTGAATTTAAACTCTGATGTTGGAGGGATCCCACATCCGGAAGCTAACATAAGAGTGGTTGTGAAGCTCGCTTTAAATAGAGGGAACCATGAGGAGAGTAAAGGTACTTTTTCTTGGCTAATCCCTTTCGCTGTATGGCGTGCTCGTTTGGGTTAGGCGTCGGCTAAGAGTGCTCGGAGCGTGGATTAACTCCAGTCTCCTATCAGGTGTGTATTTTCTCGCTACTCTAGCTGTGGGATGGCTACTTCGGGCTGCGATGGGCCGAAAAGAGTCATGTGGGCCTAATGGGCCTACGGGCCCAATTGGATAAGTTGTTTGATTATGTAGTAAATATTGGACTAGGCTAGGTGAATCTCATATTTGTGGCTAGATTTGGGCTAAAAGGGTCACACGAGCTTGTGGGCCCATTTGGGCCGAGAATAGGCTTTAGGCCCATTCGTATTGTTATCCCTGTTTAAAATACTTTAGTTTACCAAATTACTGAAATACCCTCGATTTGTAGAATTACCATTTTACCCTCAGTTTACAAAATTACCGTTTTACCCTAGATTTACAAAATTACCATTTTACCCTCAGTTTACAAAATTACCGTTTTACCCTCAATTGTGAAATTACTGAAATACGCCTGTAGGATAGAATTACCAAAATACCCCTAGTTTGTAAAATTACCGAAATACCACTAGTTTGTGAAATTACCGAAATACCCTCAATTTGTAAAATTACCAAAATACCCCTAATTTAAAAAATTACAGAAATACCCTTGACTTTCTAAAAATTATAGAAATACCATTGGTTTACAAAATTACTGAAATACCCTTGGTTTGTAGATTTACCAAAACACCCTTGTAGGATGAAATGACTAAAATACCCCTAATAGGTAAAAAAATCGTAAAGCCCCTGTAGGGTAAAGTGACTGTAATACCCTTGTATGGTAAAATGACGAACATGCCCTTATGTTCCGTATGACTGATGTGCGTAGGATTTACATATATTGATATTGGATTAGATAAGTTTGAGTGACAGGTGGTGGTTATTGTAGGTGATTGATTATGGAAACGTTTCAACTTCAACCCACAACAGGTGTGTACTAACCCTCGTAGTAGCTTAGATTAATATCTGCTGAGAAGTCGAAATGCTAAAATACTGGCATTTCGGGAACTTGTAATGTTGTGTGTGGGTATAGATGCGATAAATACGATAAGGTCAGTGTTTGGATCGATGGAATGGGTAAGAACTCAATTTTGTGCACGATGGTAAGTTGGGCCTCAATGGGCAGGAATTGGGTCAAATGGGCTTTTGGGCCCATTTGGGTAAAATTGATAGAAAATGGAATTTGGAAAAGTTGCATGTTAACACGGTTAGTATTGTTGTAAAATTTGGGTTAAGCAGGCTTAGTGGGCTAAATCAACATTCGTAGGGCCCATTAGGGGTTTTGGGCCCAAAAGCCCGAATTTGATAACTGGGTTAAAGATCATTGTTTAAACAATCGGAAATATTGACAATTGTAATGAACATGGAAAACCCTGATTTTTGGTAAAATTACGAAAATACCCTTATAATATGAAAAATGACTGTTTTGCCCTTGTGGGCAAGTGACTGCTTGGACTGTGTGGTTGACGGATTTGATTGTGAATATATGTTGGTGATATGAATGACTTGACTGTGATTGTTTGATTCAAATATGGGCATGATATTCTGCATACATGACATATTGCATGGGATATGGGTTATATTGATGGAGGAAGTGCTAAAAGGGCTCTGCCCCAGTTTACCGAAAAAGGCTTTGCCCTAGTTTATCAGAAAGGGTTTTGCCCCAGTTATTAAAAGAGGCTAGGCCTCTAATTATATGATAAAGCAGCTATGCTGCCAGTGGAGAGTTTGGTTGGGTGGGTTGAGTTATTCCCCACATGGAGAGCTTGGTTGGTATGGGTGGAGAGTAGCGGATGGTGGGTCGAGTAGTCTCCCCAAATGGGCTTGCATACATTCATTGACATTACATGTGATATTGAAATGGGCTTGCATACATTCATTGACATTACATGTGATATTGAAATGGGCATGCATACATCTATTGACATTACATGTGATATTGAAATGGGCCTAAGGGCCATACCGTTTACAGTAAAGGCTTCGGCCCGTTTACAGTAAAGGCTTCGGCCCAGTGATATGATTTATGAAAAGGCTTCGGCCCAGTGATATGATTTATGGAAAGGCTTTGGCCCAGTATATGTCAAGACTGAATAGGGCTTTGGCCCAGATTGTACTGATACCGTGTTATTTACTGTTTCTTTGTTATTGGGGTTACACACTGAGTTTTCGTAAACTCACCCCGTTTCTAACTGTGCAGGTAATCCCTAAGCTTAGATGGTTTGGAGTTGCGAGGGACTCAGAGATGGCCACACTACTGTTTCTGTTTCTTTTAATTACAATAAGTAGCCGATTTATTTCTTTATAAGCTTTATCTTATTAATATTATTATTTGGTTTTGGGTTGTAATAAGGCCATTTTAATTATTTTTCTGGGATTATTTTATCTTATACCCTATATTTTTTTGATAACAATATGAGTTAGACCTAGGGCGCGTTTCCAAAATGATAATTGTTTTCAAAATAACGCAACGATACAATTAATCGGTTTATCAAAAATATCTACTTAAATGAATTCCAACTCATTTTTCTCAAAACCTAACCTAGCACCAAAGTGTGGCAATGGTTGTGGGCATGTCTAGGATTGGATCCAATCAAGAGCTTGGTACTTAAGCAGCCTTCTAGGCTCACCTCCTCTGTTTCGGATACCTACCTGGTGCACAGCTTCCATTCACTTTATTAACTTAGCAAAGACTATCTTTTAAAACACTAAGAAGAACGTTGAAAGAGGCATGGGTTTTCTTAAAAACTTCAATGTGACACGTCGGATCCGGCCATAACGTCTGGGCCGGGTTTAGGGTGTTACATTTAACACTGAAAAATTTAGAGAATCAAATAGGTTAGTTAGCTACGTAGCTTCGTAACCGATGGTAAGGAACTTTTTCGAGTGATACAAAAAATCCAAGGAATTTGAGTAAGGAACATTGCAAGGTAGTAGATTTACGAAGTGGTAAGGCTTTGGAGCCCAAGACGGTTGTGATTGATGATAAACCTACTGAGGAAAAGGAAAGTCAACCAACAGTTGAAATTCTTACACCAACAAAGCCAGAACTTACAAAGTCTGATAAGGTAAAACCTAACCTTGTAAATTCTGAAAAGCTAACATCTTCTTTGGATGTAGATTTATCGCCTCAGAGAAGTTGTTCGATTTAACCCAAAGTTCCAACACCTCCATATCCTTAAAAAACCCAACCAAATAAACAGAAACATGAAGTGTAATTCAAGAAGTTTTTGGATGTTCTAAAGCAACTGCACATCAACATCCTGTTGGTAGAGGCTTTAGAGAAAATGCCCAATTATGTGAAGTTTATGAATGACATTTTGTTGAAGAAGAAAAGACTTAGTGAACATAAGACTTTAGCATTAACGAAGGAGTGTAGTGCGTTCTTACAAAACAAGCTACTTTTGAAACTGAAGGACCCTGGAATTTTTACCATACCCTGTAATATTGGAGAATCTTATTGTGGTAAAGATTTGTGCGACTTAGGAGTGAGCATCAACTTGATGCCCAAATCTATTTTCAAGCTGCTGGGAATAGGTGAAGTAAGAGCTACAACTGTGACACTCTAGTTGGTAAATTGGTCTCGAAGGAAATATCGAGGATATTTTGGTAAGAGTTAATAAGTTTATTTTTCTTGCTAATTTCATTGTCTTAAATTTTGAAGCAGATAAGGAAGTTCTGATCATTCTGGGGATACCTTTCCTAGCTATGGAAAGAATGTTAATAGACGTGAAAAAATGTGAACTCATTGTGAGAGTTCAAGACGATCAGGAAACATTTAATCTTCTGAAAGCAATGAAATTTCCACATCCGACAAAGGAATGTTAAATGATGGAAGGCCTAGAAACCTTAGTTTCTATGGAATGGGAAAACAAATTTGAAGAACCATTGGAGAACACTTTAGAGTCTAAAGTATTGGAGGATGAATAAAGTAATGAAAATATGGCTTTTTTGGAAGCCAATCTGACAAGCTATGTTCAACCAGTACGATTTGGCCACTAGAATTAAAAATCTGGGAATTCACACAACCAAAGTTATCAATCGAGGAATTACCCAAACTTAAACTTAAGGTACTTCCTTGCCATTTGAAATATGTTTATTTGGGTAATTGTTTTACTTTGTCTATGATTGCTTCAGCAGAATTAATAGAAATCCAATAGGAGTAGCTAATCGAAGGGTTAAAGAAATTTAAGAGGGCAACCAGTTGGACCATAGCAGATATTCAAGGAATAAACCCTTCCTTTTGTATACACCATATTATCCAAGAGGAAGGAAAAATAGGTAGAATTGATGGGCAAAGGAGTCAACCCTATCATAAAAGAGGTAGTACAAAAAGAAGAGATCAAGTGGTTTAATGCGGGAATTATCTACCCTATCTCAGATAGTTTATGGGTAAGTCTGATACAGTGTGTACCCAAGAAAGGTGTAATTACGATTGTTAAAAATTAACATAATGAGTTAATCTCGACAAGAGTTTTCACCAGTTGGAGAATCTGTATTGATTACAGAAAACTGAATAAAGCGACTCGGAAGGATCATTTCCCATAGCATTTTATGGATCAGATGTTAGATCAACTAGCAAGTAACGACTATTACTATTTCTTAAATCAATATTCGGGATACAACCAAATAGTTGTAGCCCCAAAAGACCAAGATAAAATGACTTTTACTTGCCTGTTCAATATGTTTGCATTTAGGAGAATGCCTTTCAGTTTATGTAATGCCCTGCCACATTTCAACGATGCATGATGGCCATATTTATTGATATTGTAGAAAATTTTGTTGAAGTTTTCATGGATGATTTTTCTGTTTTTGGTAATACTTATGATGCTTGTTTGGGTAATTTGGCTAAGGTACTTAAGAGATGTGAGGAAACAAACCTTGTCCTTAACTGGGAGAAATGTCATCTTATGGTTAAGGAGAGAATTGTCTTGGGACACAAAATTTCCAGAAATGGGATCGAAGTCAATAAAGCGAAAGTGGGTGTAATTGAGAAATTACCACCACCAGTTAGTATGAAAGGAGTTCGAAGTTTCTTAGGCCATGCCGGATTTTATCAAAGGTTTATAAAATATTTTTCAAAAGTTTCTAAGCCTTCATTTATGCTGTTAGAGAAATATACAAATTTTTTTTAACGAAGCATGTTTAGAAGCTTTTGAAGAGTTGATAATTCGATTAATCTCTGTAACACCCCTAACTCGTCTCTGTTGTTGGACTAGAGTTACAGAGAATTACAATAAAATCAAAAACATTTAAACATCATAACATTCAATAATTTAAATATATCATAAACCGTTCAATCACATACATTTTGTCCATAAATCGAGCCCTCAAGGCCCTAAAAATAGTTAAAATACAATTTGGGACTAATTTGAAATAAAATAGAAGGTTAGGGAATAAGTAGCAAAAATTGGAATCACATGGCCGTGTGACATAGCCTCAGGCCGTGTAACTTTCAAATAAGGGACACACTGCTGTGTCCCAACCCATGTCCTTACCCGTGTAACTTACTAAGTAGGGTCATACGGCCGTGTCATAGGCCCGTGTGCCAAGCTGTGTAACTCTCTGAGTAGCCCCATATGCCCGTGTGCCAGGAGGTGTGCTAGGCCGTGTAACTCATTGGCTTGTACACTAACAAACTCTAAGATGACACACGGCCGTGTTGTAATAGCCCAAAATTGGGTCTAGTTGGAACAGAGGTTTTGGGACCATAAAATATGAGATAAAAATAATTATTTTATGATTATTTTGAGGTCTATGATATGATTGCATGATTGTGTGAAAATTTCGTGAAGAAATTTTATGCATAAAGTGCTCAATTTGAAGTTAGGGACTAAATTGAATAAGTTGCAAAACTTTCATTCTAGAAGTTTCTAGTATGAAATTGATTTGAAATATTAATTAGGAGGTCTTAAATAGGAATTTTACCAATTTCTAAGTGATGGACAAAAATTGGACATGGATGGAATTTTTGAAAATTTAGTAAGGAAGGGCATTTTGATCATTTGGTAATTAAAAGAAATAAAAAGGGAAAATAATGCCAAAATTTACTCATCTTTTTCATGGAGGCCGAAATTAGCATGGGGGAAACCATGGCTAGGGTTTTCAAGCTTTCCAAGCTCAATAGTAAGTCCGTTCTGACCCCGTTTTTCAAGTTCTTTACGTTTTTGGAATCCCGGTAATTTGATTAAGCTTATTCTATCAATAATTTAAGCTAGGGTTCATATTTGGAAAAATACCCATAGGTGAAATGTGTTTATTTTTCTATTTTATGATAGAATATGAGGTTTTAAATTATGGTAGACAACTTGTGCTACTCGGTTTTGAGTGAAAACGAGTAAAAGGGCTTAATCGATAAAAATACCTAATAGTCATAAGTATATGTTAGAGTGAGAATTTGATGTTTCCATAGAAGGGAAAAGTGATCAGCATGTCATAAAATATAAGAATAAGGGATGAAGTTTAATTCCTGAGCCTAGGGGCAAAAGTGTAAATATGCAAAAGTTTAGGGGCAAAATTGTAATTTTTTAAAAGTTTGAGTTAAGGACTGTTTTGAATAGTACATTAATTAAATAAGTAAAATATGATGTTTTAGATCTCAGAAAATGAGATTTGAACCTAGAATGAGAGAAAAATCGAAAATTGGGAAAGTTAGTAAAATGATCGTTTTAGTATCGAGGTAAGTTCATATGTATAATAAGCATTAATTTATGCATGTTTCAATGTAAAATTGATATATTTATTATAATTTTCGAGGTGTTGAAAGTATGTAAGTTGGTATGATAATAATATAGCAATAATGCTGTAATTTATATTTGGAAGTTAAATTTAATGAATTAATTGAATTATGTTAAATTAAATGATTATGGTGCCAAGTTTATGAATTGATTTAAAAATATGTCTATGGTACATGAAGTGCATTGAATTATCATACATAAATGTGATTTCTATGATTATGGATATTTTGGGAAATTGTAAGTTCATATGATTTTTAATAAGGCAATGTGTAATTTAATGTTATTGCCTTGATATTAAATGAGATGTAAGTTTATATGTAAGTAATACATCAATATTACTTGTATTATGATATTTTATAATAATATTGGAGATATGTTTGTGGATAATTACTTGATTGGTGAAATTGTTGGAAAAGAGAGAGAAATCCTGGTTGAACCTTTGGAAAGATTGGATGATACAGATAGTATGTAGCTAGGTCACATGTATGGTGCTGAGTGCACATCATGTGTACAAGAGAGCTACAAGACATTATGATGTAGCTAGGTCGCATGGGTGATACTATGTGTACACCATGTAGACAAGAGAGCTACGGGATATATGTAGCTTGGTCGCATGCGTGGCTCCAGGTGAAGGACACCATGTAGACAAGAGAGCTACGAGATAAATTGGCTAGGTCACATGGGTGGTACTGAGTGTTCACCATGTGTACAAGAGAGCCGATCTCTATGATGGGTGGAGCTATGTGCTGAAACCACCAAGTATCGAGGATTGATCCGAAGTGTTCAACGTGAGACTCTCTATGTATTGCTTTGTGAGTTTTGTGATGAATAAGTGCATGAACTTGGTTATGTGAATGATGTGTTCATTAAGTGACCAAGATGTGGTAAGGTTATAAACAAGTAAGTTATACATGAGGATGATTTTATGGTGACCTTGTGATAATTGGCCTATACTTGTGATGTATGAATTGTGAGCATTTATTAGTAAATTGTGAAATCGTACTTACAAGAATGCTATATACATTAAGGATGTGGAATGGAGAGGAGGAGGAGGAAAATAAATATATGTGGAATACATGGAAACTATGGTATATGAAATATTGATATAATGAAATAAATGATATGTGTTTATAAGAAAACAGAAAGAGAATGTTATATATCATGACATGTATATATATATATGACTAGTCTCAATGTAATGCTTGTAGGGTATGGAGTTGAATTAAAATGTTTTAGGCAAACATGTTATTTTCGCATCTGAATTGTGGTATTTTATAAAGATATGATCTAGTTTTAAATATGAATGCTTGATGATTAAGCTGAAGATATTTGGTAAGATGATAATCTTGGTATAAATGTATAAGTGGTACTATAATAAACAAGGTAAAATGAGTATGAGAGACACATGTATGATGATATAAAAATGCTATGTTTGTGGTTTAATTGAGAATATTTAATTATTAAATGAATACCATGTTATATGCTTTTGATTTTGTATAAGTGTGTAAGAGATTAAGGTTGACCAAAGCTTGGAAAATAGCCTAGGTATATTCCACACAGGCAGAGACACGACCATGTGTCTTAGCCATGTATGGAACATGACTTTGGGACACGGGCGTGTGGAGCCTTAAATCATGAAATTTTCAAGATTTTCGTAAGTTCTCGGTTTAGTCCCGAACCCTTTCTAAAGTATGTTTTGGGCTTCGTAGACTCAAATAAGGGACTATGTGTAAGTGAATGAATGTTTTGAAATATGAATGAAATTTTATGGCTCGTATTTTAGTTTAATGTTTGTATGTTTGTCCGGTAACGCCTCGTACCTTATCCCGGCCTCAGGTACGGGTAAGGGGTGTTACACGTGTCACTAGGCCGTGTGCCTCACTCAACTATGTCGCACGCTTGTGTCCCAAGCCGTGTGAACCCAAGATGTACCTAAATTAAACCATTACAAGTTCATTTAATACCCAATCACTTAAACCATATAAACACATATTAAAGGGATTCGAGCACCATTCAAACATACATAATCATGTCATTTCAATCATCCTAAATCACCTAACCAATGTGTCATTCAAAGGCACCACAATTGCATCAAACATCATTTACTAAATCAAGTCAACCTTACCTCATTTCTTTCATAAAAACCTAGTTCAGATAAGTGCCAAACACACCATAAATGACCATTTTGAAGCCATTTCAAACATGCCAAAACAACCTTTTATACATACATTTATAAGTGACCAAAATGTTATACTTTGGTAAGACATTGCAATTACAAGTCAATATAACCTTCCAAACATAAACATCCAAATCACCATTACATAACATCCTAAGCATTTCAACCACAAATTCATTTATATCAATATATACATGCCACCACCCAAGGAGATACAAAAACTACCAACTTAGATGGATAGTGTGAGCCGATTGAATGACCCCTTTAAAATGTTAGCAATGATTATCTATAAAACAATCCATAAGAACCGATAAGCTTACAAAGCTTAGTAAGAACATAGTATAACATTTTACAAAGCTTAGTAAGAACATAGTATAACATTTAATCTAAATACAAGTAAATACAATTCCTATACTATATAATTCAGAGTTACCGGAGTATGTACAGGGCATGTAAGAGTATTCAGGGGTACCAGAGTACAAATAAGGGCACATAGTGCATTCAGGGGTACTGAAGAACAAACAAGGGCACACATGTGCATTTAGGGGTACCGAAGTACAACAGGGGCACGTATGTGCATTCAAGGGTACCAAAGTACAAATAGGGGCACACATGTGCCTTTAGGGGCACCAAAGTACAAACAGGGGCACGCATGTGCATTCATACAATAATTTTCTATAAACATATTAATTAATGAATCATAAAATAAGAATGCAATAGAAATTCATTTACATATTGAAATACCATGAACTTACCTACTATTGGATTCTGACCAACATGTAGGGGCTAATATACTATTTTCCTTTTTCCTCGAGTATTGTCTTTTTTATCCAAGTTTTGATCTATATAATAATTAAATACAATATATTATTCGCATACATATTTCACATTCCATTCAATGTATATAACCCATAACTTTTCATTAATTATATATTTTCCCCAAAATTTTATAACTTTTGCAATTTAGTCCTCTAACCCGAAATAATCAAATTGACCATTTTTCCAAGAATCAAACTACAGATGAATATTCTAGGCCTTTAATCAGTCCCTTTCATTTATCAAATTCACTATAAAGCCTTCAATTTTTGACTTTTAATAATTTAATCCTTAAATCAAAGTCTAACAAAAATCATTTCACAAAATAACCAAATACCATAACCAAAGCTTCAAACATATAACTATCGTCACAAACAACCAAGATTCATCAATTGTAACTTCCACAATTTTTAACAGATTCAAAAACAAAGGTACGAGCTAGTTGAACCTAGTTGCAACAATCTCAAAAATATAAAAATTACAATAAAACGAGACAATTTTCATACCATGCAAGGTTAAGTGCCAATACACACCATAAATGACCATTTTCAAGCCATTTCAAACATGCTAAAACAACCTTTTATACATACGCTTAGTGACCAAAATGTTATACTTTTGTAAGACATTGCAATTACAAATCAACATAACCTTCCAAACATAAACACCAAATCACCATTACATAACATCCTAAGCATTTCGATCACAAATTCATCTATATCAATATATATACCACTACCTAAGGAGATACAAAAACTACCAACTTAGATGGATAGTGTGAGCTGGTTGAATGATCCCTTCAAAATGTCAGCAACGATTATCTACAAAACAATCCATAAAAACCGATAATCTTACAAAGCTTAGTAAGAACATAGTATAACATTTAATCTAAATACAATTAAATACAATTCCTATACTATATAATTCAGAGTTATCGGAATATACACAAGGTATATAAGAGTATTCAGGGGTACTGAAGTACAAACAGGGGCACATATATGCATTCAAGGGCACCGAAGTACAAAAAAGGGCACGCATGTGCATTCTGGGGTACCGAAGTACAACAAGGGCATGTATGTGCATTCAGGGGTAACCAAGTACAAACAGGGGCACGCATGTGCCTTTAGGGGTACCACGGTACAAACAGGGGCACGCATGTGCATTCATACAATAATTTTCTATAAACATATTAATTAATGAATCATAAAATAAGAACACAATAGAAATTCATTTACGTATTGAAATACCATGAACTTACCTACTATTCGATTTTGACCAACATGTATTTTCCTTTTTCCTCAAGTATTGTCTTTTTTATCCAAGTTTTGATCTATATAATAATTAAATACAATATATTAATCTCATACATATTTCACATTCCATTCAATGTATATAACCTATAACTTTTCATTAATTACACATTTTTCGTAAACTTTTATAACATTTTCAATTTAGTCCTCTAACCTGAAAAACATCATTAACCATTTTTCCAAGAATCAAAGTACAACTGAATATTCTAGGCCCTTAAACAGTCTCTATCATTCATTAAATTCACTATAAAACCTTGAAATTTTGACATTTTAACAATTTAATCCTTAAATCAAAATCTAACAAAAATCACTTTACAAAAAAACCAAATACCACAATCAAAGCTTTAAACATATAACTATCATAAAAAATACCAGGATTCATCAATGGTAACTTCCACAATTTTTAACAGATTCAAAAATGAAGGTACGAGCTAGCTGGACCTAGTTGCAACGATCTCAAAAAAATAAAAATATCAAGAAAACAGGCCAATTTCCATACCATGCAAGGTTAAGAAACTGACTTAAGCTCCCTAATCTCCAATGGTGATTTTGGAAAGAGGTTAAAGATAAGAGAAATGTAAAATGTCTAATTATTTTATTTGTTTAGTTAATTTTAATTTATTTACCAATTTGCCATTAAAGACATTGTTTTATCATTTTCATACCATTTACCATCCAACCATAATAACTAGGGCTAATTTCCACATAGGTCCCTCCTTATTTGGTTATTAAGCTATTTAATCATCGAAATGCAATAATTACTAAGTTTTGCATCTTTTTTAAGTTAGTCTTTTTTCCTTAATTAGCTATCTAAACGTTAAAATTTCTTGACCAAATTTTAATATGACTAATGACTCTATAAATATTTTATAAATATTATTTATGAGCCTCTATTAAAGAATTTATGGTCCCAAAATAATTGTTTCGCCACTATAGAAAAATGGGTTGTTATAATCTCAGCATAAATAATTGTTACACCTGATTGGAACTCACATTTTAAGTTAATGTGTAACGCAAATGAATTTGCTATTGGAGCTGTGATAGAGCAAAGAAGGAGCATAGTATTGTACCCTATCTACTATGCAAGTAGAACTTTGACAAGAGCCCAGTTTTACTACACAGTAGCTGAAAAAGAATTATTTGCTATAGTTTTTGCTTTTGACAAGTTTCATTCTTATCTCATAGGTGCGAAAGTTATAGTATTTACATACCATGCGACTATTAAATACTTACTCACAAAGAAAGATGTTAAACCAGGGCTAATTTGATAGATACTTTTACTCCAAGAATTTGATCTTGAGAACCAAAACAGAAAAGGTGTTGAGAATCAAGTAACTAATCATCTATCAAGGTTGGAACAAAATGAGGTAACTCATTCACTTGTTCCAATTAATGAAAACTTTCCGGATGAGCATATTTTTAAGGTAAGCCGAATTCATGAAATACCTTGGTTTGCTGATTATGCAAATTATTTAGCATGTGGAATAATTTCTCGAGAAATAACATACTAACAAAGGAAGAAATTCCTTCACGATAGTCGATATTAATTTTGGGAGGATCTGTTTTTGTTTAAACAATGTGTAGATAACATAATTAGGAAATGTGTAGCTAGACGTGAAATTGACGAGATCCTTTACCACTACCATTCATCTCCAAGTGGGGGACACTGTAGTGGTTCCTGCACTACAGCAAAGATCTTACAAGAAGGATTCTTTTAGCCTATGGTGTTGAAAGATGCGTATGCATATGTGAAAAATTTTGATAGACGCCAAAGGACCGGAAACATATCAAGATGGAATGATATGCCATTGATGAACATTTTAGAAGTAGAGTTATTTGATGTGTGGGGCATTTATTTTCTAGGCCTGTTCCCTTTTTCTTATGGTAACAGGTATATATTGGTAGCAGTGAATTACATATCCAAGTGGGTTGATGCCGAGGCATATCTAATGCTAAGGTTGTTATGTGATTCCTACATAAGCTTGTGTTTACATGGTTTGATACTTTGAGAGCTATAATTATCGATGAAGGATCTCACTTTGTAAACAAATGGCTTAAGTGATTTTCTAACAAGTACGATGTGAAACACAAGATTGCCACTGCTTATCATCCACAGTCAAACGTGCAAGCTGAACGGGTAAACTGTGAGATCAAAGGAATCCTTGAAAAAGTGGTGCGACATGATAGAAAAGATTGGTCTCGAAGGCTCGATGATGCTCTATGGGCATATCAAATCACTTTTAAGACATCGTTAGGAATGAGTCCTTATTGGTTAGTCTTTGGGAAGGCGTGTCATTTGCCGCTTGAGCTGGAGAATAAAGCTCATTGGGCTTTAAAGCAATTAGATTTAGATCTTAAGCAAGCCAGTGAGAGAAAGATGTTACAGCTTGATAAGTTAGGGGAATTGAGGTTATTTTCATATGAGAATGCTAATATGTATGAAGAAAAGACGAAGAGATGGCATGAAAACCATATATAACCTCATGAATTCAGAGAAGGACAGAAAGTATTATTGTTTAATTCGAGGCAACGGTTATTTTCGGGAAAGCTCAAATCTCGATGGAAAGGACCTTATATCATTTATAAATTTTACCCATATGGAGCGGTAAAATTGTACAACAACAAGGGAGGTACGTTTAAAGTTAATGGTCAACGTCTCAAACATTATTGGGATGGTGAAGTAGAGCGAGTTGAAACCTCGTTCAATTTAATAGACCCTTAATTTTTATGTTTTTATTTTTAATAAATGGTATACTTAGAAATTATTTTCTTGATTTAATACATTAAATTAAGCCTGTCTAAGGAGATTGGAATTTAAACCGGATCATTTGTGACCCTTCCAACCTTTCCTTGGATATTAATTTGATGTAATTTTTCGAGAAGGAATTTTCTGAGTAATCCAAAATTTTTAATTTCAATTTCAATTTTAATTTGTTTATATTTAATAAAAGGGTCAAATTGGCCCAAGAATTAATTAGTTTATTTTTCTAGTTCAATTGAATTTTTCAATACAATAAAATAATTGCAGTTTGGGCTTAAGGCCCAGAACAATGAAGATGAGAAATTTACCCACTAGGTGCCATCCATAGTGTCCCCAAAACCCTAATTTTTCCAACACTTTTCCCTTCCCTCTTTACCTTGCCACCTAAGTAATTCTTGTAGCTAAATTTTTGCTACAAATTTTCCCTAATCCATTACTATATAAACCCCTTCATACCATCATATTTTTCACAACTATTCAAGCAACTAGCTTAAACACTAGCCACCCATTCCATTTCTCTTTGCCACAAGCCTCAAATCCCAAAAATTTTCCCTGATTTTCTTCCCTTGTCAGAAGTCCCTCCTATCACCGCTGCAATATCATTGTTGGAGCAGCTTTGTCGCCACGACAAGCCCATCATATTCGCAAGATCACACATTGTTGATTTTTTCCCTTCCTTTTGCCGAAACTCTACCTATTTTTGGGGAAAAATACCATGTCTCACAAAAGAACTGGATCTTTCAAGACTTCTATCGAAAATCCAATTGTAATTCAAGATGAGAAAGGAAGGGAAATATTTGATTCCATATTCAAGAATCAACCCATGATGCCGGAAAAAGGTTTCAATTTGAAGAGCAATGACAAGATGGTTATGCCATTGTCAATTTGAAAGACAATTAATATTTTAAATTGGGAGCAATTCTGTGGTGCACGTTCAATGTTTGATGAATATTTAGTGTAAGAGTTCTATGTCAACTTGACCCCACACCAGATGTTAATGAAGTTTTTTTTGTAAGAAGGTACCCCTTACTTTTAAATCCATTAATGATTTGTTTCATTTACCTGATGTTGAAGAAGATGAGTACTCTGCCATGATGATGAATATCAATTGGGATTTTCTGCAACAAGTTCTTAATGTGGTTACAAATTCGTGATCACAATGGATTATAAGAAAGTATGATAGTCATTCTTGCCAAAGAGAATATTTAAATCCAGTAGCTAAGGTATGGTTCTATTTTATTCGATATGGCTTCGTGCCTATCTCACATAGTTCCACCAACTCAATGGAACTAATGCTTTTGTTATATGCGATTATGATAGAAAAGTCTATCAATGTTGGGAGAATTATTCTCAAAGAGATCCAAGACAGTGCTAGGAAAAAGGTAGAAAGTGCCTACTTTCCATCATTGATTACTTCACTTTACGTGAGGGCCCAGGAAGATCAAAAGCAAACCTAAGGACTGTTATGTTCAAGGTTGCATAATAAGGCATGACCTTGAGAGGTTAGTGGAGAATGTTGGATTATTAAACCAAGTTGAACCAAATGATCCAACCGAACCAGAATCAAAAGCGTTATCAACCAAATCTGAACCAGAAGCTGACTCAATTGATAAGATAGAATAAGCAGAAACTAAAGAGGAACCAAATAACCCTGAACCGAGGGTAGAGGCAAATGCTACTGAACCAGTGGAGCCAAATTTTAATCATGAGTTAACCATTCCTATTTCTTCAAACATTATGAAGAATTTGGAATTTTCAACTATGATGGATATGTGGAAATCATGCATAACCAACAACAAGCTTACTGGAGATATGCAAAAGTTAGAGATGATACCTTACGAAATACTTTAAAAAATATCTCTAACACTTTTGTTCCCAAGTTCCCATATCATATCTTCGAGACATGGCAAGAGGAAATTGAAGGATCAAGTGCAACAAAGAAGGGAAAAGGAAAATGACATGAAAGATGACACAAATGAAAATGGGGAAAATTTCTTATCCTTTGTATTTATTTTTAAGTGTTTATTTCTATTCCTTAGTTAGTATTTTGCTTTCGTATAATAAATAAGATATTGCAAGCATGAATAAAATAAAGACAATGACTCTTCATTAGAAAAAAGTAAAGTGATGTGGTAATGAGAATAAACATGTCTAGGATTAGATTGTAGAGAAAGACTTGGAATTCAAGCTATCTTTATGATTCACATCTCTTTCTTGCTTTCCTACCTAGTTTTCAATTTTCATTCGTTACTTTGTTTTCACAATGAGGACATTGCTTCTTTTTAAAAGGGGTAAGGAAATATTTGTATAAATTTTAAAAATTTTAACTATGTTTCAATCTTTTCCATATAAAGATGCTGAAAAAAATGAAAGTTCAAAAAGAATTTTTGTTCATAAGTTAGTCCAAATGCAAGCATGAATTCTAATTTTATCTGAGTTTTTTTATGTTATCTTGAGTTATGGAATGCTTGTGTATTCTTAGGTCTTATGTAACCTTTTACCATAAAATTAAACTTCTTTTGAAATAAATATGCAAGGTTTAAGTTCTTAGAATTGACTTAGTAACTTTCTTAAGGCGAAATCCTAGGAGGCATAAGAATCTAAACATGATTTAGGCACATTTTCTTTGGATCGTTTGAGCCTTTCAAGCCTACCATATAAATTTTGACCCTTGAAACCTTAATTTGAGCCTTAAAGCCTATTTTATTGTTATTTACCTATATCATAAGCCATGCTACCATCTTTTTAAATTTTATCTTATTTTTGCACCTATTTTAACTATAATTGTCTTAGTGAGCAAAGATCGAGGAAAAATAGAAAAAGATGTACATGTTCTTCGTTTGTTAAATAAAAAAAAGTTTTATTCAAATGTTAAGCAAAAATAGCAAAATAAATTCTAAAAGTATTGAGAAGTATTAGGCATATGTTTCAAAATTAAGTTTGGGGGGTGAAAATACCCATTTGCAGGAAGAATATACATCAAATTGATTCAAGGCAAAGATAGGGTTAAGATTACTAAACCTAAAATTCACTTCTCTTTATTCCTACCTCAAGCCTAGCCCCATTACAACCTTATAAAAGACCTATTGGTTTAGAGATTATGCTAATTACATTAGTGCAGAGGAAATGCTAAGTTCAACATATGAGGACAATTAATTAGACCTTGTGATTGCTTTGTTTGATTGATAAGGAAACTTTGATCAAATGGTGAATGTTATATATGATATTCAAAAGCATGCATTCTGTAACTTATATTAGCATTTTCTCGCACTTAGAATAAAATTCTAAAATAATGTTTACATATGAGTGACTTATTAATGAAAAGAGTTTCTGAGCATGATTTTGTTGATGCATGGTTATGTGCAAAGATTGATGCGGCTTAATCTTATTAGAAAATTACCTTAGCAAAAGTTGTGTTTTACATTAAACATTACTCGGGATGAGTAATGGATTAAGTTTGGGGGTGTAAACTTTAAATTTTATAGGGTTTTTTAGTCGTTTTTACCATGTTTTACTTAAAAATAACATTAATCCTGAGCAATTGTTAATGAATTTAATGAATTTTTCTTAAATCTCAATCATGGACATGAATTTATGAAATATGCAAATTTGTGCTTTATTATATGAATTTTGTGTATAAATTAAATCATTTTCATGTTATTTATTAATGTGCTATGTTTTAATAATGAAGTGGGACCATGAGGTGATATAATATGGAGCTCAGTACAATTCTTGCATGGGCATGAACAAATCCACCCTACTTGAACAACAAAACCATGAAAAATTAGATCATAAGGATGTTAATTTGACCCAGTTTAAGTGATGATACATGGTGGACATAACTGGTTTTTTATTGGGTCATGAAACTGTCCAACAAAAGGGAGTCAAGCCCAAATTTAGCACAAGCCTATGGCTACCCAAAAATCAGCATTGGGATAACTATTTGGAGGTTTCTACACTTTGAAAATCATTAAATATCAGCACATAAAGGCTGCTTAAGAAATAGTTCTTTCCATCGCTAAATTTAGCAATGTTCCATGCTTAAATCAAGCAACCAACTCACCCTCATTTCCACTTGTTATGGCTGGCCATCAATGGGAGAGAACCAAGAGATCTTTGATGCCATTTTTATTAAATTCAACCACCAAACTTAAGTATAAATACCACACTCCTCTCGCCTTTTCATTCATCCCTTAATCCCTAAAATCATCCATCATTCTTTCATTCATTACTCATCCATTCATTTCTTCATTCTCTCATTTTCTTCCTTCTTTCCACGCTTAGCACCCTATACTTCCCCATATTTTTAGCCAGTAAAACCGTGATAAGGTTGTTTCTTGGCCGGTAACCTTGAGGGGCCATTAGTAAAGGGGCAACACAAGGATCAGAGGAAAATATCTTCGTTCGGAGTTTATGAGACTACCAATTTGAATAGAGTTTATTCTTCATTTACGTTGTTATTTTGATTTCAATATGTTTGCAATGTGTTTTATGATCTTGTCATAGAAATGGTAACTTAAATCAGTTGAGCTAGGATGATTGCATTTATTCAATGAAGTTTGTTTAAATCATGTTTATAGTGTTTGTGCCTCATTCGATCATGTTTTCAATTAAATTCAAGTATGTATTTCATTCATACGTGATTGGATGCATTTGAATTACCTGAGCGATCCTAACCAGACGATAGCTAATAAACACAATAATTGAAAAGTGCATGCTTAATTTAGATCTTGATCCAACTAAATTAAAGGTTCATAATAACTTTGATGAGTTGTATTATATTGCATAGTTTTTAGATTTATGTGATTAAATTGTTTCAAATCTGATTCGTCCCTGTTACTTCACATGAATTCTAAGAAACCCTTATTTTATTATGGTCAGTAAAATGCATATTTCAGTAAGTAAAAGATTCCAAAAGGATTTAATTTGGTTTCTCAACTCAATAAAGATCGAGTTGCCATGGAATGTTTTTCGAATACTATTAAGCATGAGAAAAATAAACTAAGTTGAATAGTGTAATTATCCTAGCATATTCATGTTACTAATTGTTGAATTTTGTGTTTTTGCTACTAAACTCATCTCATACATTTCATTTCGTACTTTGCATTTAGATTAAATTATATTTGGGATCATCCTGCATTTACATAATTTAACTTAGCTTAAACATTATTACTCAAAATATTATGTTTTTATCACCAAATTGTTAACTTTAAGTTTATAATTAATTTATTAACATACACAGTCCCTGTGGAGACAATAACTCTTTTACTTACTTTATTACTTGATAACGGTTGTGTACACTTGCATAAACCTAAGCGTTACAACATACTCAATACTTGTCGTTGTGTTGCAACACGGAGAGCTTGGCATCACAACATAAGGAGCAGAATACAAGAATATCGAGACTGCCTTTGGTGTCACGACACAACCAAGGGATGTTGCGACACACCCCTGAAGTTACCCTGAACCTGAGCATATTGCCTTCGATGTCGTGACACGGGCACTAGGGTGTCGCAACATCAGCCTTATACAGGAAATATTTACGAGCTAGAGGCATTTTGGTCTACACAATCAAATATTAAACACGAGAGTGTCACCTAACCTAGCGTTGAAAATGATGACAGCCCTAACTCTATAATTAGGCTCATTTAACACTTGTTAGAGAGAACTTTCATACTTTATAATTTTCTTTATAATTCCAGTTTTTAGTTTTTCCTTTTTCTTAAGCTTTAGGTTACTTTCATTTTTTCTATTTGCATTTTTCGGGAGATCTATTTATGGAACTTAATTTACAGCTCGTGTGAGCATACCAATTCACAGCTTGTATGAGCATACATGTACAAGATTTGACAGATTACAATGATATGAGTTAGCACACTATGTGTGAGTTATCTCAGGTATCTAACGATATTCTAAATGGTTCAACGGGCAATATTCTGATACGAAATGGTAAGATCTCAATACGGATTATTACAGAAACACATATGAATTACATGGAATTGTTGTTACATGGTATATGGAAAATTGAATTGGATGATACATGTATACAAAATTTAATCAATTGTTGTGCTCATCCATGATTATTGGGTTATATATGTATTTACATGGCTAACATGGTTGATGTATATGTGCTTAAGCATTTGGCCAAATTATGTTGGTATATGCTATGTCTACTTACCTATTATGTGATTAAATGGTAAGTTTTATTCTATGTTATACGAACATACTAAGCTTAACTGCTTACTCTATGTTATTTTCCATGTTTTATAGTGAATTAGAAGCTTGTTTAGGTTGGAAGCTTGTCGGAACTATATCACACTATCCATCAGCTCTTTTAGTACTTTCGGATGTTTAATTTCAGTTATAATGGAATGTATAGGTATTTTGGCTATTGTTGGCCATGTGTTTTGGTTGTTGAAATGGCCATTTTGTTTGGCTTGTATTTTTGCATTTTGTTGGTGAAATGGTATATTTTGGTATGTATATAGGTAGCCTTAATAAAATTAAGATTTGGCTTGATATGTTTGATTTATGGAAGATAAAATTATGGTTTGAATATGCATATAATATATATGGTTTGTAACTTGATGGAAATGTTGTGCATTGGTACTTTTTTGTTGAATGGCATGTTTGGTTCCATTTGATGAGTTTTGGTATGTTTTGGTATGTAGGCTAAATGACACTTATTGGTGCAAATAGGCCTATAATCTAGTTGATTATTTTGGACAAATTGAGTGCATGGTTAGACATGTTTATATATTGTCATTTGAGGTGCCTAAGGGCATATTTATTGTATGAGATTATACCATATGTATATAGCTAGAATATGCATGATTTTGTTGCCTTGTTATGGCTCGTATGTATGTGCATTTTTTGTTGTAGGTACATGTCTAGTTAGGTGAGAAAATGGCTTGTAAAATGGCTTATTTTCGTCCACACAGGTAGAGGCACGGGCATGTGTCTTAGCCGTGTATGGCACACAACCATGTGTCCCCTATAGCTTTCAAAGGATTACAAGTCAGGCTGTTACATAGCCTAGTATACAGGCATGTGAGGTTATTTCGAAGGTTACACAGCCTAGCATACGGGCATGTGTCTTGGCCGTGTGACCCAAGTCAGTGAGTTACAGGCTAGGACATGACCATGTGTCCCTACTTTGAATACCTACACGGCTTGAGACACGAGTATGTCTCTTGGCTGTGTGACCCTTACAATGTTGAAAATTTTCAATGTTTTCTGAAAAATTCTCTGAGTTTTCGAGTTAGTCCCGAGTTGTTTCTAACGCATATTTTGGGCCTCGAGGGCTCGTTTAAGGGACAATATGTATGTTTTAACTTGGTTTTAATATTTTTAATGATATGATATGAAATGTTTATAAAAATGTGTTCGTATGATTTGAAAACTCCAATAGTGCTCCGTAACCCTATTTCGGCGACAGATACGGGTTAGGGTGTTACAGAGAAAGATTGGGTAATCGAGTTTCAAGATTAATGTGGATCGATATTATTTCAAAAATTACAAGTTCTACTAGTAAGAACGATTGAACTTATCGAACTTGGATGAGAGAAACAGTCTATCAATGGCAAGATTGGCTATTGATGGAAAATGGTTCAAACTCGAGATTGATTTTGATTTGGGAAACGAAAGCAATTAGGAAAATAATCACTTTCAAAGAAAAGGATAAAGAAGAAAAAGGAATAAGGAATAAGGGAAAAATCAATTTAATTTGAAAAAGGAAACTATAGTTCAATTGCAATTAGGAAAATTAATTAAATAACTAGGGTTTTCAAATTTTCAAGGGTTGAATGGTAAATTACTCCTTCAGCAGAAAAATGGAAATAGGGAGAAAGATTGGCGTGGCTCAAATCTAGGATGCAAAGGAGAAGGAGAGTGTTTAACCATTAAGCTAGTACCCACTTTTGGTCAATTTTCACTTCATTTAATATTGGGTAAACTACAAAAATAATCATTTTTGTTTATTTTAGATTACATTTTAGTCACTTATGTTTGAAATGTTACATTTTAGTCACTTACGTTATTGTTTTGTTACGAAGTGGTCACTCTGTTGTTAAGCTCTGTTACCTCCCTAATGGCAATCCTACATGGCAGTCCAAATGAGTTTTAAATGCCAACTTGGATGTCCAATTGAGACGAAATAGGTTTTTAATTAAATAAATTTAATTAATTGAAAATTTAAATTAATTACACCTTGAAATAGAAAAGAAAAACCATTCTTCCCCTTTTTCTTTTAGTTTTCTTTTCCATTTTGACTGAAAAAACTATTCTCATTTGGACTGCAATGTAGGACTACCATTAAGGAGGTAACGGAGCTTAACGACAGTGTGACTACTTCATAAAAAACGATAATGTAAGTGACTAAAACATAACATTTCAAACATAACTGATTAAAATATAATCTGAGCCAAACAAAAGTGATTATTTTTGTAGTTTACCCTTTAATATTTATTTTAAAGTGACTTTCATCCTAGTTTGCTGAAAATTAAAAAGAAAAAAAATGAAAGAGGAGTAGATAGAACCTAAGATTTCTAAAGAGTGTGCTAACTACTTAACCAACAAACTAAAGTCATTTCTTAATTATTTATTTCATCTAATTCCATATATTTTGGGGTGTTACATTTTTTATGCCACAAATATACTTAACAAATAAATATGTATTTTTTTAATATTTTAATATATCATATAAAATACTTGTCAATCTTTTAATTTTACTTATAAAATCTAAAATCTCGACCGATAATATACTAAATAATTTTCCAAATTAAAATACTTATTAAGAAGTCACATTTTCGTAATAAATACTTCACGTAAATCTTCTTGTACGGGCTACTGAACGGAGATTATTAGGGTTGACAATTTGCAGAATAGAAAATGACATTCAATTAATCACTATTAATTAATAATTAATTACTTTGTTGACTGTTTTGTTTACTTATACAGATTATCAACAACACAGAAAGTGGGAAATTTTTTTAAATTTTTTAAAATATAATTCAATTATTTAAATCTTGTTGGTAGAATTTTTTTCATTTTCACTGATGGGGCCAAGTTCAAATTAACATAAATATGATATTAATATATTTTATATTTGTTTAAGTCCGGTTCAATTTAAAATATAAATTTAAAATTTTATTTAAGTCTATTCATATTTGTAAATGGTTAAATCAAACATATTTTAAACCTGTGCCATATTATTTTTTAATATTTTTAAAAAAATGTTTTCATTATTTTTTAATTTAATATTTAGTAATTTTATATATTTTCATTTATTAAAATTATATATATATGTAACTTAATATTTTTTACAATATTTTTGTTATAATATTATATATTATTCTAAATTTAAATTTTATGTGTTATGAATTACATAATATATATAGAAATATATTATATAATAATTAAAATTTTAGAAAATAAGTCAGGTTTTGAATATTTAAACCGATGCCCGACCGATATTTTAAAATAGACTTAATTTTTTGTTCAACTCTATTTTCTGAAGCATCATATTTTTGAACAGGCAAAAAAAATAATTTAAGCCTTGAATAGATTTACCATGCACTAAATAATAGTCCTACTTTTAATATTAGTTTTAGAAATTTTATTTTTATACTAATATATTTATGAATAAATTTTTACATTAATTAAATAATAATTTGAGTTATATTCAATGGATGCAGCATCCAGGTTATGAAGAAAGTTTTATTTGATCTAATTATACTAATATAATTTAATAACTTAAGTTCAGCTGAGTCGGAAAGAATTTTTATTGAATTCTTAAATATAGGGTTACTCTTGATTGTAATTTTTTTCCTTAAAGTTGAAGTGGTTTTAATCTTAATTTTATTTGCAAATGTATTTTCACATATTTATAAGATAATCCAATTCAAGCACGCGTTAGATCTATTAAGGATTTTTTCATGATAAAATATTGTGATGGTGATTGCAACATTAAATTTCGAGATGATAATGATTATGATACATGATTTGAGGTAAGGTTTTTCATGTATTATTGATATGGTGAGAATTTTTTAGTCTTATCATAATGTTTATTTGATTGACTCGTATTCGCTATTAGGATAGTCTAACTATGACGGAATAAGATCTAATTATTAATAGTTAATCGAGTTGATGCATCTCTAATAAAGTTTTTAACTTTCAAAGTGTTTTTATTGTTAGTTGTCTTTCCCTTCTATTGAACTCTTGTAGCCATTTTTATCTCTTCATGGTTTCTATAAATGAAAATATTATTTCTATTAAAAATAAAAAAATATAAAAGAAATTTGAACTAAATCTTTTTTTTTGAAAAAAATACTATTATTAATAAGAACCATGAACAACAATAATACAAAGAAATGACACAAAGTACAAACAATAAATAAATCCTTATAAATTAATGCACAAATGTCATGTCTGTAAAGTAATCTAAAAAAAGAGGACAATTTGACAATAGCTGTAACACTAAAATAATTCAGAAACAAAATAAGAGATTCATCAACTTGATCAAATCGCTGAAATTTGCATCCTAGCTTCGCTATCATCAAATCAACTTGATGATAAACACCGATCAACTAAGAAAAAATTGCGTAAAGCTCCAAGAAACCCACTGCATCAGTGATGCACAAAAGACCAAGTCTCAGGTGGCCTATCCTTCTCCTCATCATCTTGAATCTATTCACCATCACTATGATCTATCATGATAAAGCCCTTCAAGAACGATTTCTAATAGATCTAACAGCACTCTTATATTGACAAATCTCAGACATGTGTCAGAATATAACTAAATATTAAAAGTAAAAATAAAACCACATCTGGTTTTAAAGAAAACATAGTGGACAAAACAAAACCACACAAAATTTGTACAAAACAAAACTGCAAAATTGTAAATAAAATAAAACTATGAAATTGTGTGACAAAATCACGATAATATAAATTAAAATTAAAAAAATACAAAAAAATATCAGAAAATCTATGACCAACAATCCGCCCAAAAGTCGACCCCGCAACCTAAAAAAAGTTAATTTGAAAAAGTTTAATGTAGAAAACGAAAAGTACTAAATAAACATAAAATAACTAAATCTAATTTTTAAAATTGTTAAAGAGTTGTAATCATATTAAATCTATATACATAATCATAATCTAATCAACTATTACATACACTAAATTGATAATTAACCCAAGAAATCAAAATAATCTCAAAATTTTCAAGGTCGAGTCCCATTCACAAACACAAATCAATTTAAGAGTTAAAATAGTTGTAATACAAATATGATTATACAAAATCAATTTTTTGTGATCTTCAATTAATTTGGTTAGTCGAGCTAGCTTTTCACCAAATTATAAGAAAGAAAATTAAAGTTGATATTTATTGCATTGAAAGTCTATATTATAGATGTGTAAATTAAATAATAAAATTGTTAAAAATAATTTTATTTCACTGACAAGTGTATATTAAATATGAATCTGAAAAATTATTAAGCAATAAAATGTGAAAACAATAATGGATGATGGGTTTGTTTTATGTTATAGGGTCATAAAGCATCTGTATGCACTTCAACTTGCCCATTGACAAGTCCATATCTTTGAACCTTGCCCATCCCCACAATAAGAAGAAAAAAAATGACATCATGGAGTGAAGCATGAAATTAAATGCTAGCCTACACACCCACATGTAATGCTAGGGTTTCCATGATGGATAGAATATTGTAAATTGAGCTTTTCCCAGCCACAAATTCCAAGAACCTATAGAATATTGTAACATCCTTGGATAAATTTTGAGGGTTTAAATTAATATAAATTATTTTTTTAAGTTTGGCTCTCAAATCAATTTTAATTTAGTTTCCAATAATTTCAAATATAAATAATAAAATCTTTTTTATAAAAATTAAGATATGTATTGTTACTTTTTTTAAAAGAAAGAAAGAAACAAAATTAACATTGAAAATACCTTAAACAGCAAAATAATATATTCGAACACACAGGCCAAAAGAAGAAAAAAGATATTCAAAGAGGACTGAAAAATCTGGGAAAGATAAAAAGCAGGCTGAGGTTGGGGCAATGGCATTGCCAACAAAAAAGCATTGCTTTTTGGGAGGGTGGAAAATCCCAACATGAATGACAGTGGAATCTGATATGGATGTATGTATATCATAGGACCTTTTCCTTCAATTATTTCCTTTACTTTTTCAACTAATCGTTGCTTTCACCCTGTATGGAGAAAAAAGATAAAAAGAAAGAAAAACACCCAAATCTCCTAAAAATAGGATATGTCCCTTCTAAATGCACTCAAACCACTTCCAATACATTTATTCCAAGACAACCCCATGTTATCCAAACTATCATTTTGTGATTGCATCCTTTGCTAATCATTTTAAACCAAAAAAATTATTGATAGAGTTAGTCTAGGATAGAAACTCCTTACTCGAACAGATCAGGTCAAGCAAACCATCTAACTCATTATTTCAAGTCATGTCATTTGGGTTTGAAAAAAAATTAAATTGTTTAGGTTTGGATTATTTAGAATAGGATTTAAGTTATTGTTTCCGTTTTATCATCTAATTTTCATATCTTTTCAAGTTTCTTTTATACAACATTAAGAGTAGGGGATAGGGATAACACGATTTGAACCCATACAAATAGGTGTTTGACAAGAACTTTAACCACTACTTCTTTTAAGTTAAGACTTTCAAGTTTGATTTAGACCAACATATATTTGATAAAATTTAATTGAAAAGGATTTTGAGTTCAAATCAAGGTAGTTATTACTGTACTTGTAGGCGTACCATTTTTATCTTAGTACTAGTACATATTGATACTGTCTTGCTTCAATGTACCGTTTCAGATTTATAAATATTTTTAAATATTTTCTCGCATATACTGTAACGCCCCCAATTTTTTTTGTTTGTTTTTGTGAATTTATAACACAAATATCTATTTGCTTCAGTAGTTAAGTGTTCTAGGTGTGCGTGGGAGGTCCTAAGTTTAAGTCATGTCTTAGGTAAATTTTGGTTTTTTTTTCTAAATAAAGCCTTGACCTTGATCAATAGGCTTTTATTTGATTGTTTGTAAAAACATATTAGAATGGGCTTGCTGGTTTGGTGGTTAAGTGGAGTGTTAATATGCTGGAGGTTTTGTGTTCAAATCCCTTTGTGAGTATGGGTGATGTTTTTGTTCCAAGTTTTAGCTAGGAGTTGTGTAGTGGTGGGACTCTAAGTAGTGGAGTTTGTGTGGGTTAGTAGAGAGAGATTTGGGGAGATGTTAAGGGGATTATAAAAAAAAACTGTTCATTCTTCCTCTTCCCAACAAAAACAAGTTTCGATTTTCTCTCATTCTCCAAACCCTATGTTGTTCCTCTCTTCTCTTTTTCTTCTTTTTCTGAATTCGTTTATTCCTTTCTTGTTTTGCAACGTAGTTGGTGCTCACGTGGGTTTGGTTAAAGGGCTGGAGTGTTTCGGTCGGCGTTGAAGTGGTGTGGAAACGTTGTTACTCCATTTAAGTTTCTGGAGTGCTCAGTGATCATTTTAGCATCAATCGAAACCAGGTGTGTACCCGATTACGCAAAAAATGGGGTTTTAGTAAAAGCCGAAAACCCCACTGTCGACACTACACCGGCGTGTGGATGCCCATGTGGTAGGCCGTGTGATATAACACGGGCATGTGATTGACGAGGCCAAGCCGTGCGCGCTAGACACAACCGTGTGATAGCCAAGTAAACCGTGTGTGACACACGGGCTAGATTGATTTAAGTCGTGTGGGCCCACACGGGTTTGTAGGATTTTGGGCCAGGCCGTGTGATCCATACGGCCAAGGCAAGTTTAGGCCGTCTAGGCCACACGGGCATGTGGGCCCACAAGGGCAAGCTACATGGGCGTGTGAGCCCATTTATCTGAAATGATTCCTAGGGTTGCATGGGTCCCCCAAGTCGACTGTGAACCTATTGTAGGGTCGGTAAGCGTTACCTAAACCCCATATATGTATGATCTGAGTGTATGTGATGCATGATAAATTATGCATGATTACTGATATATGTATTTGTACGTATGACTGATGGTTGTATAAAAGTATGACATATTGTATGTTTGCATTGCATTGGGTTGGGATGATGATATTTGGAGTAAGTGTATTGAAAGGCCTTAAGCTTAATATCCGGTAGCTCAGCTGCAAATTACTGTTTATGTGCCGCATTTGGCACTATCTGGAGTCTAGGGATGGGTGGGTTGATTTAATCCTCACATGGAGTGTAGGGTTGGAAGGAGATGGGCTAAGGCTCGACTGCATACTTAATACTGTACTGAAATGGGCTAAGACCCAAACTGTTACTGGTACTGAAAAAGGGCTTAGGCCCAGGACTGTTTTAACTGTGCACTGTGATTTATTGTTGTTTGTTTTCTATGGGATTACACACTAAGTTTACGTAAACTCATCCCTCTTTATTTAATGTGCACAGATAATCCCCAAACTTGACAGATCGGTGCAGTGGAGGACTCGACGGTGGCCACACGTATTTAAAACTGTTTTAATTTCAGTTTTGGTATTTATTTCTTAATTATTTTCTGGGTTATTTTTTTTATGTAAATTGATCTTTTTGGACTGTTTGCTTTTATTCCAGTTTTTAGACTAGTTTTGTGGATTTGATAACTGCACAAACTTAGCGAACAAATTGTTTTCTATAAAACAAAAGGTTTTTTTTAAGATGGATGGATTTAATTAATTAACTCAGTTTTTCATAAATTAAATGATATCTAAAGCTTCCGTGACGAATTGAGTTTTAAAACAATTGAGTAAATAAGTTAGCGATTTGGAGTCGACAAGAGTAATGAAATGGAAAAGGATTTATAATAGAAACTTAATTTTCAAGCACCCTATCATGTGACATCGTCCGATTCGGCCATAACGTCTAGGCCAGGTTTGAGGTGTTACATATAAATATTTATAGTCTAATTTTTATTTTTCATAAATTATGTTATTTTGGTTAAAAAATTAATTATATATTATATTAACATGCAAATATATCTCAATTATATCCAATCATCTAAATGTAAGTTTTAAATTGATTAATTGGGTTGAATAATTCAATTTAATAACTTTTCATTTTCCATTTTAAATGTAATTTTGGAAAATAAAAATGGTTAAAATAAAATTTTTAAAAATTAGTTTAAAATGCTAAAATTTTGCATCAATTGGTACAAATTGATATTGATCGAAACGGATCAGAATACATTGAAATGACTGAAACATACTAAAAATTTAACTGAAACGGAACATAAACTATTTGCTACTGATTTAGAACTAAGTATGTACTAATAAATACAAACGATTTCGATATGATACCAATTACCATGTTTCAAATGGATTCTAACATTTTTCTTTTTTCGAATTTGGGCGAAATTTTCTTACTATTAGGATGCAAATATACATATATATCCATTTAATGAGTTCGATCTTACGAATTGATTGATATTTATTTAATTGATAAATTACATAATAAATCAATATAATAATAACTTTAATTAAAAGAAAATTATCCACTTATAAAATATATTTAATCCACTTATAAAATATCTTTAGTGTTTGCCTAGAAAATTGCATAATGAGGTAGTTTAAAAGGAAAAGAAAAGCAATATGGACATAAAATGTTCTAGCATAAAAATTATATTTATTATGAGATTAATATTTTGATACATTATCATATAGATATCATGCATTATCAGTTAATAATAAAATGGGGCGTCATCATTGGTGTAAAATAAAAATATTAAAGGACTTGAAAATATATACAATTTAATTTATTTTACAATTAAAAATTAATTATAACTATTTTTTTCTCTTTTAAGTTTTGAGTTTTAGGTTTCTAATTTCGAATTTAATATTTTTGTATTTATTTATGTTTACTGATTATAAGTAATTTTTAATTTTTAAAATAAATTTATTTATATTTATTTTTGACCCTCTAGTATTTTTTATTGGGTAAATTACATCAACAGTCACCCAACTTCGGGGTAGCTGACAAAACAGTCACTTGGGTTTCATTTCAGTCACTCAACTTTTGAAAAGTTGCAAAACAGTCACTAACGTTATAAAAAAGTGACAAAATAATCACTAATTAACAGTTTCCATTAGGTTGTTAACGGGATGCTGACGTGGCAAGTTAACCAGCTAATGTGGCAAGTTAACTTGCCACGTTGGTGATGACTGTTGGTGTAAAGGTTCCTACTTCCATCCTTCCATCTGACCAAACTGCAATTTTCACTCATCTCCTCTCACCATCTTTTTCGACCGGCAACTTCTACAAAACGTCGCCCTCAAAACAGATCTTAATGCCTCTGAACTCCAGCAGTGCCGCTATATACTCTCTTAAAAAAAACAAACAGCTCCTCCACCTCTTTTTATCTTTAACCTTTTTCATTTCTATGGCTGCTCATTTTTATTGTCTCACTTAACGATTCTCTTTATGGCTTGCGCCATCCCTTTCTACAATCGTCGAACTCATTTCCCGAACCCAGTATCCGACCCGTCGAACCCATTTGCTACATCAGTTGCATCATCCACTGCAATTCCAATGCTTGCCTTCTTAAGCGCAGGTACATCATTCACACCATTTCTAGTCATGCCACAAAGTCATTTGCTGTAACTCATTACAATCTCATATTTGTGCTCATGGGAACCATCAAGCCTGTGACCAGTTTCTTTGCGAATGGCTAATTCATAACTAGTGGTCACCTTGACATTGACACCAAGATTTAGAGCCAAATGAATTGTCTTCGCACTAAAAGCCTTGAAGGATCGAGCAAAGGGAGTATACCCACAAACTCCCATGCTTCTCCTTGAGCAACCTTGTGTTCCTGCACAATTTGTCTAACCACATCAAGAGAGCCAAGTCCTCAATCTACTCTGGCTTCTTTGGGATCACCTAGCATTCCAACAACACAAGCAACAATAGCATCTTGATTCCCAACCGAACTAAGCATATACAAAAGTTTCCCAACCCAACCCAACTGTTTTGGAGAAAATATTTTCTTAGACTCTGTTTTTTTTTAACGCCGAGAAGGGAAGAGTGAATGAGGTTGAATATGAGAGGGTGAAAAGAAATGAGTGAGGAGCTTGAGGTTGAATATGAGATACAATGAATGGAGGGCCATTGGGTCTACGTACATGGCATATCAATTTTTCTTCTTTTCCTTCTTCTTCTTCTTTTCCTTCTTTTCCTCTTCTTCTTCTTTTTTTTTCTCTAGCCCTAAAATGGTGCTGGGAGGGTTGTTAAACTGAGAGTAACCGGCCAGCTGGACAATTTTTTGACAGCAATGACGCTGTCACCTGCCACATCACTTTACCGTGACGTCTATGATGGAAAACGACAAAAAGGACTATTTTGTCACTTTCTGAAAGTTGAGTGACTAAAATGAAACCTAGGTGACTGTTTTGTCAGCCACCCCGAAGTTGGGTGACTGTTGGTGTAATTTACTCTTTTTTATTTTGCACCAATGACAATGTATTATCTTATTATTTACTAGTGCATAAAATCTATTCACTAATATCGCATTAAAATTTCTTCCTTTATTATGTCGTGACAATTTAGAGTTGGATTTAATAATCCAAGCCATGTTAAAAAGAATCCAAGCTTTATTTAATATAGTTATTATCTTCCCTCTTAAGGGAGAAAAGTAATTTATTTTTAAAATCATTTCTTCCTTTCCCAATGAAAAAAAAAAGAAAGGAGTAAATTATGTTAAAGTTCATCAAATTACTTTTTTTTATCATTCAACTATAAAAAGTTACAAAATAATCATCTTTGATAAATCTCTTTTTTGGTCACTAACTATGAAAAGTTATAAAATGGTCATTTAACTATTCAATTTTATTATTATTTTTTTGTTACCAGTTAGATAACATAAAAATGAAAACACCCAAAAATTCAAGTTAGTTGGATGACCAAAAAAGACAAAATTGAATAGTTGAGTGATTATTTTATAGCTTTTCATAATTAAATAATAATAAAAAACAAATCATATTTAGGTGAATACTAATATAATTTACATTAAAAATAGACAAACATCGCTGCAGGGGTGAAGCCAGGGAGCTGGCATGGGCCCCGGTCCCTCTAAAATATAAATTTGCTCTATTGACCCTTAAAATTTTTAAAAATTTTTAAATTAGTAAAGGTAAAATTTCACTTTGGCCCCCCTAAAATTATAAAATTTCAATTTAATTCTTTACAAATTATAAAGATATAAACTATAAAAAATTAAAATTTTATCCGACCCCCCTAAAAATTTGTTCTGGCTTTGCCCCTGCATCGCTGGGATGATTTTAGCAAAAGTTTGAGAAAAAGACATTTGCATAATATCTTTAATAAAATTTTGCTTTATTCTCTCATCTGTTTCAACCAACAATTATATCGGATCAATTTATTTTTTTCAGGTTTGGATAAAAATATTAAACACAATAAATAGATTTGAATTAAAAAATTTTATGTATTTAAAATATAAGTCAAGTTTAGACTACAATATTCAAAGCCTTAGTCTAATCTGGTTTAATTCTTTTTTTTCAATTATATAATATTTTATTTTTATAATCTATGTAATTTATATTACATAAAAATTAAATTTATAATAATATATAATGATATAATGTAAACATAAAAATTATGTTAATTTGCTCTTGTTTAAAAGTTTAATACAAGAGAACATAAGTTGTTAAAAATTAACATTTTTTTTAGCAATTTTTTTTTAAAATAATAATATGATCTAAGTTTAGATTAATTATTTATAAATATTGACATGTTTAAATATAATTTGAGATCCGCATTTTGAATTGAACTAGATTTAAGCAAACAATCCGATTGAAGTAGAACATTTCTCCTAATATGTCTAACTCCCCCAACCCCTACATATGATATGCATATTGTCACGATCTACCATAATTTATAGGGTATTGTCTGTTTTGCTCTATTAAATTTCTTTAAGAGTGTTTATTATTTAGTTCAACTAATCGATTAACCTTAAAAAAATTCATTTAATAAACAATATAGATCTTTTAAAAACTTGATTATTGATTAATTTGGTTAGATTAAGCAAATTAATTGACTTACTTCAAAATGTTATTTGGTTATTAGTTGTTTTAGATTTTTAATATGTTTGAATTTGATATTTGAAAATTAGTAACTTTTTTTACTGTGGTTTACATTTAAATTTGGTTTGTTCTGATATTTTGGTTGGGTATGTAAATTGATTTAATATTGTATTTTATATTTCAATAATTTTAATATTAGAAGGATGTGTTTGGTTGGTCAAATCTTACATTATGCTAGTAATGTTATATTTCGTGTCGCACTCTAAAAATCAGGTTAGAAGAAGTGAGTTTGTGAAAACTGAGAGTTGTTATGCCCCAATTTATAAGGTTATCTTTGTGCATTGTAAATAAACTGAGAGTTTGATACAGATATCAAAATTAGGGTCATAAATAATCAATTAAAGTATTAAAATAATATAATCAGGTATATATTAATTAATCTAAAACAAAACTTGATTACAAGGTTTAATTTGAAAATAAATGTGTTTTAATTGAGCTAGGACATAATTAGAAAAGGAATGAAATAATTAAATATTAATAATGGAACTTGACTATAAATATTAATTATTATATATAAAATAAAATGGAATGTGCTAAGAACTATAAAATTAAATAAGTTAAAAAAATAAGTAAATGTGTAAGCTAATAAAGAATATATAAGTTGAGGCCGAAATAAATATGTCGAAACCATTTTTAAATTGAGTTTTGGAAAATGGAAATCGACTTAAAAAAAAAACGAAAACAGGAGTCGCCACCAATCTTTTTAGGTGTGATTGGATCACCTTATAAAATGTTTTGTTTTAAAATATTAATTTTGGTCTACGAAAGTCGAGAAAACGGATTCGGGAGTAGGTTACGTACGAGGAAGGGTTAGCACCCTCGTAACGCCCAAAAATTGGTACCTAATTGATTATCAAGTGTCTTTAATGTTGTAAATTTGAAAGTTTTAAGATGCAAACCTCTTTTAATTAGAATGTCTCAATTTTGAAAATTAAGGCTCACTTATTTCAAACGAGTCAAAACATCACATCCACTAAGTTAGGACGCAACATTTTAAAACCTTTGAAACTAAGCTCGTCTTTTGAAAATTTCTATCTCGAAACAACAAAACGCCATATCCAGTAAGTTAGGACACTATGTTTTGAAATCTCGAAATAATTGTTTAAGTTTTGAAAACTCAAAATCACTTAGAAGGGTGCTTGACTATTCGAATTCAACGAGAAAAGTCGCAACCCAGTAAGTTAGGGCACTACCTTTCTCGAAGTTTTCAAACATCAAGCATTGTCTTTTATTTTAGAAAACTTTTGAGGAATTAGGTAAAATGAATTTCTTTATCTAAAACGTTGACTCATGCAGAAGAATGACGTTAATATGTATCACAAGACAAATACACCAAAGGTAATAAATTACAACATATTACAATTCATAATAATATAGGCAAATAAGAAATAACCTAAAATAATGAAATATCATAAGATGATTATGCTAAAAGATAAACCTACATACAATATTAGTAAATAGAAATACCAAACAATTCATAATAAATTAAAGAATATAAAAATAAAAGTGGAAATCAAAATTTGTAATAATAAAAGTGACAAAATAACACTTTTAAAAAAACAAATACGAATAATTAAAGCACCCAATCAATATTGATAAAAAGGGAAAAAATATTTAAAAGAAAAGGATATAATGATATAACAATTTAATATACATAGGAAGATATTTTTTAAAAAGAAACTTTATTATTAAAACAATTAGAAATATTATACATGTTAAATATTTTAAATAAATAATATAGAATATTAGGATCTTTTAAGAGAATAAAAATAGAATAGATAATATTTTTTTTAAAAATATTATATACACAAAAATATATATAAAATCTTTAAATCCATTTAATATATGATATAATATACATAATTTTAAAACAGTTTATAATAGATACAAAATTTAAAAAAATATGTAATAAATAATTTTTAATAAAAAATAGTAGATGAAATATATGCACAATATAATAATAATATAATAAATAATACAAATTTAAAAACATAATACTTAATAATAATTTCAAAATAGCATTTACTAAATAATATAATAATAAAACTAATATATATACATAATAAATAACAGGTGAAAATAATTGTATAATTATATAATAAAATATATAGGTTTAGAGTAAAATAAATAATATATAATATAAAATTAATAAAAAACACATAGGATTAAATTTAAAATTTTATAAAATTACAGGGGCAAAATTAGAAAAATAAAACTGAATATGGGATTTAAATGAAACACGCGTAAAAGGTGAGGGACTCATCAGGCAAAATACCTTATTCCGAAGGAACGACGTCGTTCCATATAATGAAGTTCAACAGCCATAGGGACTAAATTGAATCAACTATAAAATATTAGGGCTGAATTAAAAATAAAATAAAATGTAATTATAAAATTTAATAAACCGAAAGGATCAATTGGACAATTTTCCCATTTAAAAAAAACGCGGATCCTCCTTGGGTCATCGAGTCAACGCGCGGATCCTAAGCCTTGAAACGACGTCGTTTTATGCTTATTGGATTAAACCAAAACGACACCGTTTCATCTAGGCTATATAAGTCAAATTTTAAGTTCTAAAATCATTTTAAGTCTATTCTGAAGAAAAAAAAAAGAAACTCTCTGAAAGAGAGTTGAAGAAAAAAAAAAGAAACTCTCTGAAAGAGAGTTGGGGAGGGGCTCTCGGAGTGTCACCGGACCTCCGTCCAGGGGTGGCATGAGCTCACGCGCCCCCGTCGTCTCCACCGCATACGGTGGCCAGAGGTTTAAAAACCTCGCTTTCAACGCCGATTAAAGGTATCCCTTTCCTTTTTATTATTTGCAATATATATATGTACATATATTTTAAAAAATTTCACCTTTGCGTATTTCGATCGACTGTAGTACTCCTTTCTATATATGTATGTAAAAATAAACTTTTTATTGAATCTGTGTACGTATTCCGAAAACGTAAAAATCGGTCCTTTACATCTTTTTCGATTTGGGTTTTTATAGCCACTGTTTACAGTATATTTGGTAAGAATACTTTCCTTCGATTCCTTCCTATTTTGTATGTTGCTTTTCTTTCATTTGTGTGCAGATGAGCGAGGAAAATCCAGCAATGATCGTGTTGGTGCCGTAGATCCACCGGTGGCGTTGATCAAGACGTGATTCGGAGCCTGGAATTGTGGCCTTGATGGTGGGTAGCTGGAACGACGGAAACTGAAGGGGCGTGATGTTTGGCTTGGCTTCTGGAACTTTCTGTTTACGGTGCCTAGGGTTCCAAAAACCCTAGGTCTTCCTTCATTTGTTAACACATTGGGCCATTTGGGCCGTTCCTGCTTGTGGGTTGGGTGTAAATGGGTTAATGGGTAGTTTTAGGTATTTTGGGTTAAAGGCAACCAAATTTTGGGCTTGTACATGGACTGTTAAAAAACAAATAAAAATTTATTTATTTATTTTTATTTTCGATTTTATTTATTTAATTATGGGCCCGGGTAGATTTGGGCTATTACAGCTGCCCCTCTTTGCTCATTGTTGTGTAACGGGAATCGAGCAAAGACTTATAAACAGACCAAATTTGCCCGGTCCTATCAGATCTTTGTCTTCAATCTGCTCTTTGTAAACTTAAGACTGTCATGCTGATACTTCGATCTCCTCTCCGTTGAACACAAAGATGTCAAATTTGCTAACTTCGATCTGCCCTCTAACAATACAGGGACGCCCAAATCTACTATCTTTGATCCGCTTTCCGACAATACAGAGACGCAAAATCTATCATTTTCGATCTGCTCCCTGACAATACAGAGACTCCAAATCTATCGTCTTCGATTTGCTCTTTGACAATACAGAGACGCCAAATCATCTTCGATCTACTTTCTGCCAATACAGAGATGCCAAATCTGTTATCTTAGATTTGCTCTCTGCCAATACAGAGATGCTAAATCATCTTAGATTTGCTTCAACGTAAACACGTGAAAGCCAAATCAGCTATGTCTTCGATTGGCTCCCTGATAATACAGAAACGCCAAATTTGGTATCTTCGATCTGCTCTCTGCCAATACAAAGATGCCAAATCATCTTAGATTTACTTCAACGTAAACACGTGAAAGCCAAATCAACTATGTCTTCGATCTGCTCCCTGCCAATATAGAGATGCCAAATCTGTTATCTTCGATCTACTATCTGCCAATACAGAGATGCCAAATCTGTTGTCTTCGATCTGCTCTCTGCCAATACAGAGATGCCAAATCATCTTAGATTTGCTTCAACGTAAACACGTGAAAGCCAAATCAGTTATGTCTTCGATCTGCTCCCTGCCAATACAGAGATGCCAAATCTGTTATCTTCGATCTGCTCTCTGCCAATACAGAGATGCCAAATCTACTGTCTTCGATCTGCTCTCTGCCAATACAGAGATGCCAAATCATATTAGATCTGCTTCAACGTAAACACGTGAAAGCCAAATCAACTATGTCTTCAATTTGCTCCCTGCCAATACAGAGATGCCAAATCTGTTATCTTCGATCTGCTCTCTGCCAATATAGAGATGCCAAATCTGCTGCCTTCCATCTGCTCTCTGCCAATACAGAGATGCCAAATCATTTTAGATTTGCTTCAACGTAAACACGTGAAAGTCAAATCAACTATGTCTTTGATCTGCTCCCTGCCAATACAGAGATGCCAAATCTGTTATCTTCGATCTGCTCTCTGCCAATACAGAGATGCCAAATCATCCTGGATCTGCTTCAGTGTAAATACTTGAAGGTCAGATCTGCTATGCTTTAGCCTATTACCCTACTGCTTAGGGGTTAAGGCGCACCAATCTTCATTATCCCTTGAAGGACACAACTTGTATAATATGTATGAATTCATGCCTATGGATTAGAATGTTTATGATTAAAATGGGTCAAATGTTCTTAATTAAACCTGTTATAATGCAAAGTATTTATGAATATGACCCCTATTCAAACGTCACTACTCATTCTGTCATCCAAGCTCACCCTTATTTCTCTCGAAACATCATTCTTTACTCAGCCCATGGGTTTGTACCATTCTTCAAATGCTATGACCCAAAGATATTTGTAAGATAATCCTCTCTTAGGATCGAATCGTTTGATTTGTCCAATCATCATTTTGGACCAAAGAAAGAATTCCCTCTAGTTCTTTCGAACCTCACCTACGTGAATTCCTTGAACAATTATTCTGTTTTAGTGTTTTGTATTTTCTAGAAACTTTCAGAGTAATGATCAAAATTTCATTTGTGAAAATTGTTCAGTTCATCTATCATTATTTAATGCAACGCACTTTTAAGAATAGTGGAAAATGAATTCAATCTTGATAATAACTAGATTTGAATAAATTTGTCAAGAATACAAAGGAAATTAATCTGAAAGCTTATCTTTGAGAAGAATAGGAATCTAAAGATAGCAAAAAGGACAAAAGTTAGATGCCCTAGATATCGCCGCTTGAGCGTTTATATGCCAGTTCCATGAAGACTTTCTTGAATTCAACACGTGTTTAAAAGACCCAAAGTACTTTGTCGATGCCCCGATATGCAATGCGCTTCACTCTTCGTTGAATCAGATATAGCAAAATTACTGTGTGTTTCTCAAAATTTGAGCTGCCCTTTCGGGTTTTCAACTCAAAACCCCTTTGGTCACAAAGCGCCCTTTGCGGGTTTTCACCTTGGCCTCTCTATTTTTCTTTTTTTTTCTCTTTTTTTTCAAAAACTCAAGACGCCCTTTGCAAATTTTCACCCTGAATTCTCATCTTCTTTAGACAAAGTACTTTTTGACTGAGTCTGAATTCACTGGACTGGGTAAATTCTTCCCATCCATTTCTGTTAAGATCAATGCTCCCCTAGAGAAAGCCTTCTTCACGACATATGGCCCTTCCCAATTTGGCATCCATTTACCTCTAAAGTCCTTCTGAATGGGAAGGAACTTTTTTAGTACAAGGTCCCCCTCATGGAACTCTCTTGGACGAACCTTCTTGTCGTAAGCTCGCATCATTCGCTTTTGATACATTTGACCATGGCAAATAGCTTTTAGCCTCTTTTCTTCAATCAAGTTCAACTGGTCATATCGCGATTGTATCCATTCAGCCTCATCCAACCTTATTTCTGACAGGACTCGGAGAGACGGTATCTTTACTTCAATGGGTAACACTGCTTCCATCCCATAAACCAACGAGAAAGGAGTTGCCCCAGTAGAGGTTCTGACGGACGTTCTATAGGCTAAGAGTGCAAATGGTAACTTCTCATGCCAATCTCTGTAGGTTTCGGTCATTTTCCACACTATTTTTTTGATATTTTTGTTAGCAGGTTCCACTGCCCCATTCATCTTTAGGCGATATGGAGATGAATTATGATGCTTAATCTTGAACTGACTACAAACTTTTGCTATCGTTTTGTTGTTCAAGTTCAATGCATTGTCTGATATGATCCTCTCAGGCATCCCATATCGACAAATGATCTCTTTCTTCAAAATATGACTTACAATTGACTTAGTAACATTTGCATAAAAAGTAGCCTCTACCCACTTCGTGAAGTAATTAATGACCACGAAAATAAAGCGGTGTCCATTTGAAGCTTTTGGTGATATTGGCCCAATGACATCCATGCCCCACATAGAAAAAGGCCATCGAGAAGTCATAACATGTAGAGGTGAAGGTGGTACATGAATCTTGTCTCCATAAATCTGACATTTATGGCATTTCTTGGCGTAATTGATACAATCCCCTTCCATAGTAGACCAATAATATCCAAACCTCATGATTTGTCTAGCCATCGTGAAACCATTAGCGTGCATCCCACAAACACCCTCGTGAACTTCTTCCAAGATTAACTTAGCTTCCACGGCGTCAACACATCTCAATAGTACTTGGTCCTTTCTTCTTTTGTACAAGATGTTCCCGTTCAAAACATAATCACAAGCTAACCTCCTTAAAGTTCGATTATAATTTTCAGTTGTCTGTTCTGGGTATTTACGATCTCTTACATATCGCAATATATCCAAATACCAAGGATTATCATCCTTTTCTTCTTCATTGATGTTACAACAACTAGTTGGAGCCTCAAAAATACTCATCTGAATGGGTCTCATCTCCTCCTCTTTATTCACTTTGATCATTGAAGCCAAGGTTGCTAGAGCATCTGCCATCTGATTTTCGTCTCGTGGGATATAATTGAAAGTGATGTCATCGAACTCTTCAAATAACCCCAAAACTACCTTTCAATAATTGATCAGTTTATGATCTCTTGTCTCCCATTCACTTTTAAGCTGGTAAATTACCAACGCAGAGTCTCCATATACTTCCAAGATTCTTATTCCTCGCTCTATAGCCGCTCGGAGTCCCATAATGCATACTTCATACTAGGCCATATTGTTTGTACAATCAAAATCTAACTTGCATGTGAATGGATAATAATCGCCATCTGAGGATATGAGGACTGCTCCAATTCCATTTCCCACTACATTGGATGCCCCATCAAAGCTCAACTTCCAAGGACAATTCTGTGGTTGCTACACACATCAACTCCTCATTTGGGAAATCGAAATTCAATGGCTCATAGTCTTCTAGAGCTCTACTAGCCAAAAATTCCGCTATCGCACTTCCTTTTATAGCCTTCTGGCTCACATAAACTATGTCAAACTCTGAAAGCAGAATTTGCCACCTTGGCATTCTTCCATTTAAAGCTGTTGACTCCATCATATACTTCAGAGGATCAAGTTTTGAAATTAGCCAAGTCGTGTGATATAGCATAGATTGTCTTAACCTTCGAGTTGTCCAAATCAAAGCACAACATAATTTTTCAATTGGTGAATATCTCAATTCACACTAAGTGAATTTCTTACTGAGGTAATATATTGCTTTCTCCTTTCTTCCTGACTCATCATGTTGACCAAGCACACATCCCATGGAATTACTAAACACTGACAAATACAGAATTAATGGTTTATCTGAAATAGGCAGAGATAACACTGCAGCATTTAACAAGTATTGCTTAACCTTATCGAAAGCATTCTGGCATTCCTCATCCCAAGTACCTTGGTTGTGTTTTCTAAGGAGGCAAAATATAGTATCACATTTCTCAGTTAATTGTGAAATGAACCGAGCAATATAATTCAACCTTCCAAGAAAACCCCGAACTTCCTTCTGAGTACGTGGTAGAGGCAAATCTCGTATTGCTCTAACCTAATAACTTTCTTGACCTAGCTCCAAAGGTGCACTTTGCCGGATTAAGCTTCAACTGAAATTTTCTTAATCTCAGAACAACTTCCTCAACACTTCAATATGTCCCTTCACTGTCTGAAATTTAGCAATCATATCATCAACATACACCTCAATTTCCTTGTGCATCATATCGTGAAATAAGGTCACTATAGCCCTCTGGTATGTTGCCCCTGTATTTTTCAATCCAAAGGGCATTACTTTGTAACAGAAGGTACCCCATAATGTTATGAAGATGGTTTTATCCATGTCCTCGGGATGCATCTTTATCTGATTGTACCCTGAGAAACCATCCATGAAGGAGAACAACGAATATCCCGCTGTATTGTCTACCAAAGTGTTTATGTGTGGCAAAGGAAAATTATCTTTCGGGCTAGCCTTGTTCAGATTTCTAAATCAACACACATTCGTACTTTCCCATCCTTCTTAGGCACTGGTACAATGTTAGCTACCCATTCAGAATACTTCACCTCTTGTAAGAATCCTGCATCGAACTGCTTTTTGACTTTGTCCTTTATTTTCAACGCGATATTTGGCCTCATTCTTCGCAACTTCTGTTGGACTGGCTTACAATCCTGTCTTATAGGGAGACGATGCACCAAAATATCGATATTTAAACCTGGCATGTCTTGATAGGACCATGCGAATATATCCTTGAACTCACAAAGCAACTCAATCAGTTTTTGCCTTGTGTCTTCGTTAATATGCGTGCCAATTTTCACCTCTTTTCCTTCCTTTAGGGCTACATTCTCTATTGCCTCTTTCTCATGTGGCATGATTTGTTTCTCCTCCTACTTTACCATTCTCAAAAGATCCAAAGACACATCATTATCTTGGACATCTTCAAAATCCTGAGATTCTTCTAAACACACGTCTTGCTCACGAGAGAAATCAGGATCTGTGATATCAGTGCTCATGTCATTGATATCTAGGGATCTGAGAAGTATAAAGAATATACAAAGAATGAATGAATTGAAGAATGATTATTTATATGCTATGAATGAAAGAATAAGAATTTTCAAAGTTTAATGGAATATTGGTTGATAAAAATGAAACAATACTCGTTCAAATTGATAAAAGTTATATTTTATTAAGAAAATAATAAATGATCATAAGCCTATTTCGCAAATGTAATTCTATTACTCCTAGGCTCTAGAGTAACAAGAATGTTTCGAGAATTACTCTGAAGAATTCCTAAAGACTACAGGAAGTTCCTCCACAGTCCAATTATTCAAAGACCTTCCCGATTCGTAAGGACAAATGCCCTCAAGGTTTCCTTGCTCCGATATTTCCTCTTGTACAACATTAATCTGATGACTTCCTTCTATGAGTAACCCTCTCGATATGAAGGTTCGGGATATTGGAGGGAATGTCATCGACTCCCATCTATTTCTCTTCTATTAAGGCGCGCCCTTCTTTCCTCTTGGCGCTTCTCAATCTCCCTCTTCCTTTGCTTATAATCTAGTTTGAAACCTAGACCAAAGCGATCTCTTTTCTCTTTAAATTCAGGGATTTGAGTCCCTCCTTGCAAATATTTTCCTAACCCTCTTTTTAGTGAAGTTCCCTTTCCTGCCATCATTTGTAGAGCCATCCTCGTAGCTCTTGCTATCTTTAGTACCAGTAACTCACTCCCCTCCGAAATGAAGGTTGCATTTACAAACTCTAAAGAGCGAAAGGAACACTCATTAGATTCCTTGTTTGTCTCGATATAAGGGGCCTTGCTAGTGACTGCAGCTATAATGTCCTCCTCTGCATTGATGGTTACTAACCGTCCATCTGTCACTAACTTTAATTTCTGGTGCAACGATGAGGGCACCGCTCCCGCTGAGTGTATCCATGGCCTTCCTAATAAGCAATTGTAAGATGGCTTGATATCCATCACTAAGAAGTCTACTTCATATATATTCGGCCCGATTTCCAAGGGGATGTCAATCCTTCTCATCACCTTCCTTTCTGTACTATCGAACTCTCTTACCACATTTTGACATGTTTTCATGTGAGAATCATCAATGGGTAATCTGTTTAATGTAGACAACGATAGAACATTCAGGGCTGATCCATTATCGACAAGCACGCTTGGGAGTGTGTACCCCTTGCATCGAGTGGTAATGTGCAAGGCCTTAGTTGACCCCCTACCCCCTGGTGGGATTTCATCATCATTAAAGTGGATGAAATTGTCCGCGCTAATGTTGTTCACCAACCGATCCAGCTTGTTAACGGATATGTCATGGGTGACATATGTCTCGTTAAGCACCTTCATCAATGCCTCCCTATGCGCATCAGAACTCAGAAGTAGAGCCAAAACTGATATGCGAGCCGGCTGCTTACACAACTGCTCCACTACACTATACTCGCTATGCTTAAGGAACTTTAGAAATTCCTTAGCCTCTTCCTCCTTTACTGGCTCATTGACCGGCACTTCAGCTTCTTTTTTCTTCTCTACACTAGCATTCTTTATTTTTATGGGCTCCTCTTTGACACCCATCGTATCATACCGCTTCCCATTCTAAGTATGGGAACCTTCAATTTGTAAATCCTTGGACGTACTGGCTACATCCTCTTTCTCCAGCAATGACACATGGCAGTTATAACTCCATGGTACCCTCTTGTTATCCTTATAAGGGAAGGACACAGGTTTATGGATTATGACCTTAGGCACCACTTGTGCCCCTACTTTATTATTCCCCTGCAAGGAAATAATAATCTTTGGCCGACTGGTTCTTTGTTGTTCATCCTCCAGCACACATACTTCTTTTTTACTAGAGCTACCTTCAAAAATCTGTAGCTCTTTATTGTCTATAAAGCCTTGCACCAAGGCCTTGAATTCTTCACAGTCTTGAGTTTCATATCCTTCTTTCTCATGGAACTCACCATAGTTCCTTATTTCTCCTTTCTCGTTTTTAGAGGTTAACATACCTCTCTTCATCATCTCCTTCTAGATCACCTTCATAGGCATCCTCACCTCAGCAACATCTTCCTTCACTCTTCTCTCACTGGTTTCGCCAATGGCATTCACTCCTTGATCGCCATGATTTGGCAGCGGGTTTTCAGAACTAGGGGTATTGTCGAACTTTACTACCCCCCACCTCAATAAGCCTCTCTACGGCTTTCTTGAAACCGGTACAATTTTCGATCGAATGCCCCGGTATTCCAGTATGATATTCACACCTGGCATTTGCGTCATACCATTTGGGATATGGGGGTTGCAGTGGTTTCAAATGGAAAGGAGAAATAGCATGTGCATCGTATAAGCTTTGATAAAGCTCACGATACGTCACAGGAATAGGTGTGAATTGCATCCTTTCAGTGTCCTGCCTGGTTCTCGACTCTTTCTTTTGAGAACTTTGTTGCTCAACCACAGTTATTTTAGACTGACCAACTGTGATTGCCCTCGTGTTATAGGTGCTTGTATTATTCACTTCCCCGTCATTTCTCCTTTGGGCCGATCTTTTGGCTGTTTCCCCCTCGATTTTGCCTTCTCTTATAGCATTCTCGATCATCTCTCCCGCCATAACTATATCCGCAAAGCTTTTAGTAATACTCCCAATCATATGGGTAATGAATGGAGCCTTCAGAGTGTTGATGAACAATATGGTAGTCTCTTTCTCTAACAATGGTGGTTGAACTTGCATTGCTACATCTCTCCATCTCTGTGCGTATTGCCTAAAGTTTTCATTAGGTTTTTTCTCCATATTTTGCAAGTGATTCTATCTGGAGTCATGTCGGTCATGTGATTGTACTGCTGCATAAAGGCTTGGGCAAGATCCTACCATGAACTTATTCTGGCCCGGCTCAATTGATTGTACCACTTGGCTGTTGCTCCAATTAAACTTTCTTGGAAACAATGGATCAAAAATTGATCATTGTTCACATACCCAGTCATTCTCCTATAGAACATAGTGATATGGGCTTCAGGGCAAGTAGTCCCGTTGTACTTCTCAAATTCTAGCATTTTGAATTTGTGAGGAAGCACCAAATCTGGGACCAAGCTTAGATCTTTGGCATCAACTCTATGATGCCCATCAACATTCTCTAAAGTTTTGAATTTTTCCTCCAACCATTTGCAGCGTTCTTCCAACTGTCTTGCAACCTCAGTTCTTAAATCCTCTTTTTCAGCTATGTCTAAGTCAGGAATGAGAGGGTTTGCAAGATTGTCACCCAAATTAAATCCCAAGCCAGTTGGGAAATTTATAGGGATTCCAGCATCAACTTGACCCTGTTAAGGCCTTATTGTGACAGACGGCCTTTGAGGATATGCCTCAAGTTGAGTTTGTACGTGAGGTGGAGTGAAACCAGGAGGATGACCCTCATTCTCCTCTTTAGTGATTGCCATGGGAGCCTTTCCCTTGTCAGTGGCCCTCAGTTGTTAAGCCATCTCAGCCATCATGTTCCTCTAAGCTTCTAACATCTGCTCCCTCATGTCATTTTGCATTTTTGCCAATTGCTCTTGCAATTGGTCTTGCATGTCCTTTCGTAGCTGTTCAAACCTTTGATCCATATTCTTAGATTTTGCACGAGTTCCGTACTGATGCGTGGTTTCCAAATTTTCTTTTCTGCTTCCCTCCCTCTGGTAATTTTAACTAATTAGAGTCTTTCTATAACTTTGAATGCAAACGATGTGATGAAATGCTATGAGATGGAAATCAATGCAAAAAGGACATCGATTCTGATTCAATCTCATTTAGAAAACTTTATTTAGAAAAAGAATATCTTTACACATAAGAGGATTACAAATAAGCTTTCGCCTTAATGCCCAAAGTTTTAACTCTATCTAATAAAAGGGCTAACTCTCGTACTATATCCGACGATGACTCATACATCAAACTCAACACATCAGCTCGTATTGCCAAGCCTTGTACATGTTCAGCGACCTTTCGAATCTGGGCTACGGCTTCTCTAATGACGTGATCCCTTTCTCTGACCTGTCCTCTAGACTGATGAAGCTCTCCCTTTAAATAATCTTTTCGTACCCCAAGTTGCTCGATTAGGAGCTTACTATTCTGCAATGCTGATTCTAACTCCTCAACTTTGCCTTTTAATTTTTTTACCTCAACTGTAGAATCACGACTTCGATACAGATGAAGGGATCGCCTGAGCTCAGTTACTTTAGTCTTTAAACCTTGATTTTTTTTTCTAAGGTCAAATTCCCGATTGCATCTCTTAGAACTTCTTCTCCCAATATTTGGCTTTAACTTTTTCCTCTTGGACCTCTTTCTGCAACTGATTTGAAGACCCTCCTATTCTCGCTCTCTTCAAGGATATTTGTGACCTTTTAAAATGCTCCTTTAAATCATCTTGATCTTCCTCAATCTTCCTTTTCTCCTTCTTTTTTTTTTCAACCTCCATCTTTTGAACGTCGACGTCTAGGCTCAAATATATATTTTCTTCTTCTAGCTTTACTATCCTTTTCTCGAGTTCCAAGTTCTTTCTCTCGAACTCCTGCTTCATAATTTCCAACTCCGAAGGCGTCACTTGCAAATATTCCTCTATCGGTCAAGCTCCTTCCACGCTTGGCTTAGGGATGTTATCATTAATCCTTCTACTTCTCCACTCAACGTACTCCAGAGTCGTAGCAGGGCTAATAACTACTCCCTTTAATCGACAAGTTTTGTTCCAAGCACTACAGATCTCACTGACTTTCCTCTTGTAGTCGGCTCCTCTATACGCGAACTCATTCTGAACCAAACCGTAAGTTGCCGGTATGAACTGTCTCAATCCATGTTGCTTCAGCACAAGCAAAGGGGCATAACCAATGGCACCCCAAATTCCCAACAGAGGGACCCAATCAAAACTGTAGCATCGGTAAAGAATCTCACCAGGAATCATCCATGGAGCCCTCCACTTTACATCCTTTGATTGCAGATTCTTAAGTAGCGCTATCCAACTCTTTTCAGGAACATCAACTCTCCTAGTTGAAGCTGCTATGTCCTTCAACGGGGAGTAATCCTCGAAGAAGACCCGACAAACCACCCTATCTATCAATCGAAAATGATTGTAGAACCAAGCTAAAAGTAACTGTGCACAACCAACAAACCTACCTGCACTGGCCCTCCTACATGCATTCAAGGACCTAAATGTCTTCGCCAAAATCGAAGGAAAAGAAGTGACCCGTTTGCTAAGTCGATGGAAGAGATTCGTAGTCGCCTCGTCCACATATCCCAAGGTCCTGAGGAAAACCATCAATTCGTATAAGCTTAAGGCAAAAATGTCTACCCTCTTTGCCTCGGCTGGATGTGTCTGGATCAGATCTTTCAAAGCTCTCCATAGAATGCACTTACTCTTACCCTTTTCCTTAATTCTAGTCGTGATCCACTGCTCGCTCATCCCCGTAATGATCATTAGCTTCCTACTAAAGGTTGGGACACAAGCAGCTCGAGAATAAATCCTATCACATTGAAATCTAGGACACCGAAGTAAGGCTTTGTACTCCTCCACAGTAGGCACTAAATCTACCTCCCCAAAGGTAAAACAATTGTATACTGGGTTCCAAAACTGAGCGAGAGCTCGAAACAAGTTTTCATCAACCTGAATATCCAACAAATAGGGTAAATCTCCATACTTACCGTAGAATGATTGCTTGGTCTCATTGCCCCACTGATCCCAAATCGCCTTAAGCTCCTGCAGATTATTCTGTGTGACACTGATGCGAGTGTAGTCTGATAGCTCCGACATATATCCCATAGTTATGCTATCCCCTTTTCCTAGCTGAGTTTGCTCAGACCATCTATGGACGTTAGCGTTGCCCTCCACTCTATCAAGAAGTCCGTTCTCCATAATAAAACTTTCTAATTTAGAAACTGACCTTGAATCGATACCTTTTAAATGCAAAATGACATGCACAAAAGAAAGAAAACAGTCAGCATCATATGATATTAATAAACACAAAGATAACCTAAGTATAATTCTATCTATATTGAGCTCTTACGATTTTTCTATATGTGGTTTGTTTCTAAAGTTTGAGGTACCCGAACCAGCAGATTCCTCGATCCTCACCCATTATAGGCTCATTTGAATCGAGTTCAGTTCAGGGGAATACATTTCCCTATGGCTACACGGAGATGAAAATCTCACGAAACTATAGGTACGAATGTATCCCGAAAGTGATCCACTATCCTGCACGGAGGCGAAAACCTCACGAAGGCATAGTTTCTCACTCCCACTTAAGGGTGTGACCACAACGGTCATGCAAATGCAATGCGTATCAGAGTATATAACATATGCAATAATACAAACACATGTAATGCAAAGAGGATTAAATTTTAAAATTTTTCAAATTTTCGACATTAAGACAAAAGGTAATCAATTATACGGCTTGACTCTCTTATTAGTCCCCAGCGGAGCCGCCAAGCTGTCAAAACCATTTTTAAATCTAGTTTTGGAGAATGGGAATCGACTTTAAAAAAAACGAAAATAGGAGTCGCCACCAATCTTTTTAGGTGTGATTGGATCACCTTATAAAATGTTTTGTTTTAAAATATTAATTTTGGTCTACGAAAGTCGAGAAAATGGATTCGGGAGTCGGTTACGTACGAGGAAGGGTTAGCACCCTCGTAACGCCCAAAAAGTGGTACCTAATTGATTATCAAGTGTCTTTAATGTTGGAAATTTGAAACTTTTAAGATGCAAACCTCTTTTAATTAGAATGTCTCAATTTTGAAAATTAAGTCACTTATTTCAAACGAGTCAAAACATCACATCCAGTAAGTTAGGACGCAACATTTTAAAACCTTCGAAACTAAGCTCAGCTTTCAAAAATTTCTATCTCGAAACAACAAAACGCCATATCCAGTAAGTTAGGACACTATGTTTTGAAATCTCGAAATAATTGTTTAAGTTTTGAAAACTCAAAATCACTTAGAAAGGTGCTTGACTATTCGAATTCAACGAGAAAAGTCGCAACCCAGTAAGTTAGGACACTACCTTGCTCGAAGTTTCCAAACATCAAGCATTGCCTTTTATTTTGGAAAACTTTTGAGGAATTTGGTAAAATGAATTTCTTTATCTAAAACGTTGACTCATGCAGAAGAATAGCGTTAATATATATCACAAGACAAATACACCAAAGGTAATAAATTACAACATTTTACAATTCATAATAATATAGGCAAATAAGAAATAACCTAAAATAATGAAATATCATAAGATGATTATGCTAAAAGATAAACCTACATACAATATTAGTAAATAGAAATACCAAACAATTCATAATAAATTAAAGAATATAAAAATAAAAGTGAAAATCAAAATTTGTAATAATAAAAAGTGACAAAATAACACTTTTAAAAAAACAAATACGAATAATTAAAGCACCCAATCAATATTGATAAAAATGGAAAAAATATTTAAAAGAAAAGGATATAATGATATATAACAATTTAACATACATAGGAACATATTTTTTAAAAAGAAACTTTATTATTAAAACAATTAGAAATATTATACATGATAAATATTTTAAATAAATAATATAGAATATTAGGATCTTTCAAGAGAATAAAAATAGAATAGATAATATTTTTTTAAAAAAATATTATATACACAAAAATATATATAAAATCTTTAAATCCATTTAACATATGATATAATATACATAATTTTAAAACAGTTTATAATAGATACAAAATTTAAAAAAATATGTAATAAATAATTTTTAATAAAAAATAGTAGATGAAATATATGCACCATATGATAATAATATAATAAATAATACAAATTTAAAAACATAATACTTAATAATAATTTCAAAATAGCATTTACTAAATAATATAATAATAAAAAAACTAATATATATACATAATAAATAACAGGTGAAAATAATTGTATAATTATATAATAAAATATATAGGTTTAGAGTAAAATAAATAATATATAATATAAAATTAATAAAAAACACATAGGATTAAATTTAAAATTTTATAAAATTATAGGGGCGAAATTAGAAAAATAAAACTGAATCTGGGATTTAAATGAAACACGTGCAAAAGGTGAGGGACTCATCGGGCAAAATACCCTATTCCCAAGGAACGACGTCGTTCCATAGAATGAAGTTCAACAGCCATAGGGACTAAATTGAATCAACTATAAAATATTAGGGCCGAATTAAAAATAAAATAAAATGTAATTATAAAATTTAATAAACCGGAAGGATCAATTGGGCAATTTTCCCATTTAAAAAAATGCGGATCTTCCCTGGGTCATCGGGTTAACGCGCGGATCCTAAGCCTTGAAACGACGTCGTTTTGTGCTTATTGGATTAAACCAAAACGGCACCGTTTCATCTAGGCTATATAAGTCAAATTTTAAGTTCTAAAATCATTTTAAGTCTGTTCTAAAGAAAAAAAAAAGAAACTCTCTGAAAGAGAGTTGGGGAGGGGCTCTCGGAGTGTCACCGGACCTCCATCCAGGGGTGCGCACGCGCTCACGCACCCCCATCGTCTCCATCGCATACGGTGGCCAGAGGTTTAAAAACCTCGCCTTTCAACGCCGATTAAAGGTATCCCTTTCCTTTTTATTATTTGCAATATATATATGTACATATATTTTAAAAAATTTCACCTTTGCATATTTCGATCGACTGTAGTACTCCTTTCTGTATATGTATGTAAAAATAAACTTTTTATTGAATCTATGTACGTATTTTGAAAACGTAAAAATCGGTCCTTTACATCTTTTTCGATTCGGGCTTTTATAGCCACTGTTTACAGTATATTTGGTAAGAATAATTTCCTTCGATTCCTTCCTATTTTGTATGCTGCTTTTCTTTCATTTGTGTGCAGGTGAGCAAGGAAAATCCGGCAATGATCGTGATGGTGACGTAGATCCACCGGTGGCGTTGATCACGGCGTGACTCGGAGCCTAGAATCGTGGCCTTGATGGTGGGTAGCTAGAACGACGGAAACTAAAGGGGCGTGACGTTTGGTTGGCTTCTGGAACTTTCTGTTTACGACGCCTAGGGTTCCAAAAACCCTAGGTCTTCCTTCATCTGTTAACACATTGGGCCATTTGGGTCGTTCCTGCTTGTGGGTTGGGTGTAAATGGGTTAATGGGTAGTTTTAGGTATTCTGGGTTAAAGGCAACCGAATTTTGGGCTTATACATAGACTGTTAAAAAACAAATAAACATTTATTTATTTATTTTTGTTTTCGGTTTTATTTATTTAATTATGGGCCCGGGCAGATTTGGGCTATTACAAAATATATACAATTAAGTGACTAAAATAAATAAGAAACAAGATATAGATTGAGTGGTTAGGCGTTAATGCTTTCTCTTTAGAAACCAAGGTTTGAGTCACTCTTGTTAAGTGTTAGTTTTTCTCTCTTGTGATTCTAAGTTTGATCCCCTTTCTTCCATTTTTATTTAATAATTTCACCAAAGACACTCCAAAATATTTCTATATGATTAAGGTAAAAAATTAACAAGTGGGTAATAGTCCAATGGTTAAGGTGTTAGTTCCCCTTAAAGAACCTAAGTTCAAGCTTTCTTCTCCTCCCTTTTCATTTTAATTTAAAACTTTTGGCAAAATATTAGGAAAATTGCAAGTGCAGCCCTCAAGGTTTACAAACCCTAGGAATTTAACCAATTCTTCCCTAACTAAAGTTCATATCTTACCCTTTCTCATTGAAATTTTCATATTGCCTTTTTCAAATCCTAAATAGAATTTGCTCTCCATTCTCTATTTATTTTCTTTCCATTTTCTTTACACCATATTTTCATCCTAATTGTTGATAATTATTTTATTTTTCCGAATCAAATAATCCTCCATTCAATCATTCTTTCTATCGATTTGAAATTTCCATCAATATCATCCCTTTTCTTGCCAAGAATTGGTAAGTACATCTCGTTCCTGAATTTTCGTAGTATTTTTATTCGATGATAATATTTCAATTCAATTACTCAATCTTTTACGGTGTTGGACAAATCTTTTGATAATCTTGACAAATTTTGAAATCGATTGTTAGCTTGTATATAAATGTCATTTGAAGGACTCGTTTTAGGAATATTGGATTAGATTTGTTTGTGAGGAATGTCAATCGAGCTTTCGGTGAAAGGTGTGTATTCTTTTACAAGTGAATTGAGACAAACCATGTCTAGGATAGGGCCATACGGATGGACCAGAAGGCACACCACACGACCATGTGCCCTGGAAACACTAATGTAGTTCATGAACCACATGGCCTAAAACCCTCCACACGGCCGTGTGACCTTTGTTTTACAGTTTTTCCTAAAATGTTGTGAATTGTGCAATTTAGTCCTAGAATAGTCCCCAAACTGTTTTAGTGCTCTATTTCATTTAACTGCGTCCCTGGTAATATGAATAATGCTGGAATACATGATATGATTAACTAAATCATTATTGTATTTGCATTATATGAAAATATTACATGTTTATGGACACTGTAATTCTGATGAACTGATAATGTTTTCCATACCACTGTGTTATTGATTGTATGATATACATGCCTATTATCACTATTAAACTGAACTCACATTAAAAAAATTTATTACTACTGTTATGATATGTTATAAGCATGATAATTACTTTTGCATATACTTGTTAAAAGCATGTTAATGCTACCGTACTAATCTGTTACAGCATGTCATGGTGAATTGCATGGGGTGGGTCGATATGAACGGATGAAGTGTTAGTAGCTCGTCTTCACCGTTTAGTGGTTAATCCACGTCGTATTAGCAACTTTTATCTATACGATTAGTGGTTTATCCATACCATATTAGCAGTTTTTATCTACACTGATTAGTGGTTTATCCACATTGTATTAGCAGGTTTTATCTGCAACATTTAGTGGTTCATCCATACCATGGTGTAAAGGTAAATGAGTTTTTGGGAACTCCTACTGTGGAGTATTGTGGAGTTAGGTAGGACTTTTTTTATTAAAGTGAAACTGCAGTACATTCATCAACATGTAAATATAAAAATAAGAATTTTGTGATGATATTGTGTTGAATTGATCGTAAATAATGGTACTCTAAATTATTGTTCGATGATGATTATTTTACATATTATTATTCAGTATACTATATCTGCAGTTTGCACTGGTTTTCTTGTGATTGAATTCACATTGAGCTTTTGTCACATCCCAAAATTTGGTCTAAAAGTTTTGAGGTTAGTTTTAGAAATTGTGGCCCGAAATTGGGTTCGGGAATTTAGGATTTGGTAACTAAAAAATGTCTTTGTTAAATGGATTTTGAAAATAAAATCGATTTATGAAAGAAATGAGAAAAAAAACCTTTAATATAAAGAAAAATGATTGTTTTGTAAAAGGGTTTAAGTTGAGAGTAGCTCACAAATAGACCAAAATTTTAAAATTAGCCCATTTTTCCCTTTCACCCCACAATTGACGCATAACACCCATTCTTCTCTTTTCTTGCCTTCAATTGAGGACCCTAAACTATCATTCACCAATTTTGATCTTCAATACTCTAATCCTTTTGATTTCTATTTTCCTTCAAACATCAAATCTCTTTCAAATTCAAAGAGGACATTAAGAACACTATTAATTTCGTTATCATTCATCTTGTGGGTTTTTCTCGGATTTCCATCAACTGTTTGTTTTCGTCCTTAATCAAGGTAAGATTTTGTTTTCATATTAGATTTTGATGCAAACTAATCTTTCAAATCAAATTTTAATTCATTGAAACAAGAAACTTGTATGTTAGCCGAAATTGGGGTTATTAATGGAAAATTTTAGATTTTTAAACGAAAATATTTCTTCTAAATTTTTTTAACTTATTTTGATGAGATTAAAAGGTTTTTAAACTCATTTTAATCTTTCATTAAATGATTTGAAGATTATATTGAGTTTTCATTAAAAATGGCCATAGATGTCTAAAATTTTTTGAAACCATAATTCTAAAGAGTTTTGGGTGTTTTAAGGGTTGAGAATCATTTTTAGATGAAAAATTAGATGTTTAGAATCAATTATAAGAAATGAGAATAAGTTCAGGTTAAGAAAATCTGAGTTTCAGCTAAGCTAATAAAAAATTTTGGTTCAAAGAGGAGTTAGCTTAAACCTGCATTTTTTTTTTGAATTAAGGTGTGTTTTGGCTGTTAATTGTTTACATATGTTGTGTGGTTAATATGTGAAAAGATTCGGAATCATTGGATCTCTCCTTGAGCAAGATGAAAGGTAAGGAAAAGCTAGTTTGAGCTTGTGATTATCAATCGGAAGTGTGAACAGTGATTATTTTGGTTTTGCTGCTAGTAGGCACGATTCATGGTGTTAAACGAGAGCATAGGTTAGCTTAAACACCTATCCTAAGTTCCAAGTGTAAGCCTTCTTACTCATTTTGTTCATTTTTGCAAAATTGTGATTATGTGATGTAAGATATGCAATATGGTGGTTAATGCTACGAGTACTATGATATGGTGGTTAATGCTACGAATACTATGCGATTGTGTTAATATGTAAAATGGAATTACTGGTTTTATGCACATACATGTGGTTTAATATAGTTATAACTTATTGGGCAATATGTTAGCACTTGTGACTGCAACAATAGAGTGCATGGTAAGTATAATGTTATGTGTATGATGTTTAAGAGCAATGATAGTGTGCATTAAAATTGTAAGTAAAAAACGTGTGTAATTGTAGATATTTTGGCCTTGTGATCTCTTGAGACCGCTGGATACAGTTGGCATGTCATAGTATTTGTGAGTACTCACCCTTGTGTTGTGATTTGGGCATTGAGGCTCGAGATAGTTTGGAGGGATAAGGGAATGTGAGTTAAACTTCTTTCATCGGGACATGTTGGTGTGTTGGAGAATGTTAGCTTGAAGCTACACTTATTGGATATGTTAGACTCTTTGAGTTATTGGTGTGATGGAGATCCGTGTATCCAATATGTGGTGTTATAGCCCACTTTTACATTTCATAGTCCCAAGTTGCCAAATTAGCACTTAATGAATTGTATGTGAAATATGTTGTATGTATATGCATGTGAGTACATAAGTTAGACATATGAGATAAATAAGGTATGAATATGTTAGTTTGACATTGTAATTAAATATGGTTGTGATTATGCTTTAGCTGCTTTTGTTTAACGCATGATGTTGTGTATACTTGCAATAATTTCGATCATTCACTGAGCTTGTTAAAGCTTACACATTCCTCACTAAATTCTTGCAAATATATAATGCTCTTGGTGTGAGCAGTGCGGCCAAGGAAGTGATCCAAGCTAGGCAATAAACTTTTGAGTAGGTAGTTTTATAGTCTTTGGGTATTTTAAATAAAGGCAATGTGGGTTAGAATTTCAGTTAGTAAACATAATTATTTTTATTAGTTTATTATGGTTTTAGACTTTTGGAGTATTGATGTTGTTTGGGATTATGTTTATGAACTATTTGATGACTGCTACCGTGTTTGATAATGCATGTTGGATGGGAATATTGTACGAGCATGAATGTTTCCCTGTTTTACTATATTTTTGTTGATTTGTGCAGAGGTATCTATACCTGAGGCATAAATATCGATACATCGATGTTGGAACGCATGTACAAGAAAAATAGTGGCTTAATTTGGTGTCGATACCCATTCACGAGTATCGATACTCGAGGTAGAAATACATTTGTTTAAGTATCGATAAAATATTTTGCATTAAAAATTTTGGTAGAATGCTAGTTTGGTATCGATTTTCTTATTAGTATTGATACCTACTTTGCTAAATATCGATACATGTGATTTTGTATTGACACCTACGTTGATTTCTTTAGGACTTTAATAAATAAACCCTAATTATGTATTAAGTGGTTCCTAATGTCATATGACGTAAATTAAACACGAACACTGTTATTTAAATGTTTAAACATGGTAGCTATTGTTCTCGATTAAGGTTATGTGTGCATGTATGTAAGTTTTGATGCTTTTTGTAGCATCCTGTTATTCGGGTCCAGCAACCAGGCCGGGTGTGGGGTGTTACAGCTTCACAGCTTACTCCCTTTTTATTTCCATCTCTGCAGATAACTCACCAAATTAGGACGCAGACACGACATCCAGAGGGTCTAAGCTCGATTGTTTATTAAAATATTTTAAAATTTTTATTTGATATTTATATTATTTAGAGGTTGCATTGTTTTATTTTGAACTGTGGCATGAGACTTAGGGTTTGTTTTCTTTTAGCATGTATGACATTTAATTTGATTTTAGGACATCGAAATAATAGTAATTAATTATGAATGAAATTTCAGATTTTATTAAAAATACGAACTATTATCACTTTTCCACTGCTAAATTTTATTTAAGATTTTGAGTAGCAAATAAATAGGAAATTAACTAAGTTTTCTTAAAAGAAAAGTAGGCATCGTTACATAGCTAATCTAAATTGGTTTCTTGATAACTTGCGAGTTTTTGTGAAAATAGACTAAGTTTTCTTCTAAAAACAAAGAAATGTTTTAAAAAGTCTGTTTTATAAACTCTGATAGCTTACTGAGCCATCTCGATGGTCAATGTAATCTCTCGAATTCGTGTCTAATGTCTAGGCCGGGTTAGGGAGGTTACATTCCGAAATAAGATTATGTTGTTTTGATTATCAACGTTTTAGTCATTCTGTAATCTCACATTCCCAAATACTATCAAGATGTCGTAATATGGGGTGTAATATCAATACCACCCATTCATTAAGTTATCTAAGATTTCAGATAGAATAGGTTATTATAAAAAAATTCCATAATAAAGAGAAATTAATAAAATGTGCTTTTAAGTAATTTTACATTCCATCAATTAAATATTTAAATATTACATTTTAGCTAAATGAATCCAAACAGGGTAATATAGCATATCGTACATGGATCGTGAATTGGACAAAGAGAATACAAAAAAATTAAAAATTAAAAATAAAATTTTAATGAATACGGAATTGAATTATAAAACTTATTTGGTATTTATTGAAATTTATGTACTTTGTTAAAGATAAATTTCAAAATTTTAAAGAGTAAGTAATTCTAATTTATTTATTTATTTATTTATTTTTTGTGAACACCAATTTTTTAAATTACAACTTTGTGCGTGCCAAACTTATGCTAAAAAAGTGGTCCACGTTATGTTTTCGTAAGAAATTTTTTGAGATCGAAATGAAATTTTATATTTTTATGATAATAAAATTTTAAATTTTTTTATTTTAATAGTTTATATTTTTATAAATTTTAAAAGATTAAATTATTTTTTATTATTTTAGGAGTTAAAGTATAATTTTACTATTATTATAAATTATAAAGGGGTTTAAATAAAAAAATTTCCATTTTAAGATGGCGGAGGATTAGCCCTCTAGCTTTGCTACTGGTTAGTATTGATATGCATTAATATCAGTAGATTTGATGTATTGTATTGAAATTATTGATATTTTTAAAAAGTAAACTATACTAGTAATAACTTAATTATTAGTTTTTTTTTTGTCCTCAAACTATAAAAAGTTTTAAAATGGTCACCAATTAATAATTATTTTTTTTGGTCACTCACAATGAAAAGTTATAAAATGATCACTCAACTTTTTAAATTTGTCTTTTTTGGTGATACAACTATCTTGGATTTTTTGGGTGTTTTCATTTTTACTTTAGCCAACTGGTGACCAAAATAAAAAATAAAATTGAATAGTTGGAAGACCATTTTGTAACTTTTTATAGTTGGGTGTCCAAAAAAAAAATACTAATAGTTGAGTGACTATTTTGTAACTTTTCATGGTTAAATGACCAAAAAAAGAAATTCAATAATAATCGAATGACTACTAATATGACTTACCCTTTTTAAAAATATTTAATACATATACAAAAAAATAATTATAAATATCAAATGAATAAGACTAAATAAATTTTAAATATAAAAAATTCAACCATAAACTTTACCAATATAATTTATTATTTAAAAAATCTAAAATAAATAAGAAAAATACATTAGACAATAAAATCGTCTAATAAAATAATCGTTTTACTAATTAAAAAACAAGATATTATTTATATATAATTATAATTAAATTTAATTAAAATAATGTATTTTATCACGATAATTATTTAAGTTGGATGAAATTTTTTTTGGGCCAAAAAGTAGGATAAATTGAGTCCTCCCAAAATTTGTTACTATTTTTATGAACATGTAAGAAAAAAAAAATAGTGTAAAGATAGTATATTATATATACATTGAGAGAATGATGGGGTTTAGCTTTGGAATCCTAGTGTAATATTTGAAGTATAATCCTTAGTAACATGAAATGCAAGGGATTAGGAGGCTTCATTCTGAAGGCACAAATTTTAGCAAATAAACAATTAGCATGCCAATGACCTTTGTCACACATTCCCATCAATCATTATATAAATTGATTAAACCTTGCTTCCTATTGGATTAATTATAGAGTTATAATTTGTTCTAAATTTTTGTGTTATTTATAGATTTATAATTTAATTTTTATATTTTTCGAATTTAAGAATTGGAGTTTATTTGTTAAATTTTTTTTTAATTAAAATTGTTGGCATGAAATTTTAAAATTTAAACACATACTTGATAACCATGTGATAAAAAAAAAGGTATTACAATGGACTTAAATTTAATATAATTTTAATGGTGTTAATTTTTTTAAAAATCCATTTCAATATTTAATTAACGGCAATATAAACATTGACCTATCAAAATATATAAAAAAATAAAATATCAAATTTCAATGTTTGATCATATTTTAAAAAGATAGATAGATTAGATTTGAAATTTAACTTTTATGTTAATAATGTAAAAAGGAAAAAAATTATGGACACTTGGTCATAAATAAATATAATCTAAAAAGATACTTTCATAAAGGGAAAGATAGTATAGAATTTGATGTGCAAAGTTAATCCATAGTACCAATAATTAAAACCTTAAAATTTTAATAATGATATCAAATTGTTGATTAAAGTGACAGTGACTTTATTCTGATTCTATCAAAATTAGTTTCAACTCTAATTTAATTAGAAGATACTTCAAGTCTAATGTTGATTGAAGTTTTAATATATATATATATATATATATATAACATGTTTAATCTTAAAAACACGAATGGAAGACGGTTCATTTAAATTAAATACGATTGCAACAGATTTCAAAATACATTTGTAAATCTATACATTAGCTAAACCATGTCATTTCCCTATCCAGACAAAGGGCTCCATTTGGACCCAACTCATCATATCTTTACCCATGTTTTAACACCAAATTTGTCAACCCAATTATGACCTGCTCGCCTGTCCTATTTCGTTGTCATAAAAAATTCTGCTTTCCAAAGCAATGAGACTTTTAAGACTAGTAGTTTACCTTCTGCTCTCCAACCCAATGTCCATAAGACTACGACTTCTTATCTTAACAAATATATTTATTTATTTATATTATGGAAGTTTATGTATTATGAGTTAAATTGTATTTAATTCTTTTACTCAAGAAATAAACAAATTAATCTTTGTATTAAATTAAAGAGTAAAATAACTTTTTATGTTAAATATTCCATCTATTTATACGATTAAAAATTATTGGTATGACTAATGGAATAGCCAGATAATGTGACATGCCATGTATATCTCATGCTAACGTACACAGACTAATTTTTAACAATAAAAATAGATATAATTTTTATTAGATAAACTAATTTATTGTTTGATCTAACATATATGAACTAATTTGTCCATTTTTTTAATAGATGAGGCAAAATGCAACTCAATTCTTACTACATGGACCTCTATGATACTTTTATTTGGAGCTAAGTGACCTAATAGATGCATCATATACCAGACAATATGCAACCAATCTTTACCCATGCGCATTATCAGACTTTAAGATTGCACATCTCCAATAAGTTACATTGCTTATGACTTCAATTTTCATGTTCATGCATGCATTTCTAGGGCTAACACTAGCAGCTATTGACAAGCAACAATATTTTGATGAATCTAATCAAGGCAAGACAAGATTACATTTCCAAACGATATTTTATGATTCAAAAGGATCATAACATAATTCCCAAAGAACAAAAATCAAGAGAATCACCAATCAATTGTTTCCTTTAAGCAAAGCCAAAAATCCAAAGGCATATCACATTTCTATATATTCCATTTAGTTTGTGAGCGAAAAACCCACACACAAAAAATATATAAATTATAGATAAAGCTCCGGTCTAATTACCTATTTAGCCCCAAATGAACCCTATCCTTCCAGTTAGAATGAAACCTATTCCCACTTGATCTCCAAATGGTTGATTAAAATGGATAGCCAATTCTCAGCTCCTCCAAACCAAAAGGAAGAAAAATGGGAAACCCAAAAACTTCCAAATCTTCAATCTTACGACTGTAAACACACTATTTACATGCAACCAAAAGTCCAAGACCTACTAATATTTAAAATGTTACGAAACACTGGCCAAAACTCTCCTTAGCTCAGATTTCTGTTCTGTGGTTAGCCTTGATGGGTACTTGACATCTAACTTGATCCTCAAATTACCCTTCCTCCCAGCTTCTTTCGAGATAGGCATTCCTTCATTTGGAACCACAATCTCGGCACCAGGCTTGACGATCTCAGTTAGTGGTATCATGAGACTCCTCCCATCCAAGGTAGTTAGGTCAAGAGTCCTACCTGTGAGGGCCTCTAGCAGAGTAATCTCTTGATTGACGACCAAATCGTTACCATCCCTCTTATAAGTAGCATGTGGCTTCTCCTCTATCACAAAAATCACATCAGCAGGAATTACACCGGGCTCCTCATTACCCTTCTCAGGGAATGTGATCTTTGTGCCCCTCTTCCAACCAGGTTTTATTTCAATGGTCAATATCTCCTCCAGAGTCCTAAACTTACTGCACGAAAGTAGCCTAGCTGTCAGGTCAAAGTAACAGAGAGAAGGAATCATGAAAATAACACCACAAAGACCATTAACAAAATTGAATAGAAACCAACTAATGCAATGCCAGACTTAGCATCATCTATCAAACATGAGAATGCTACAAAAAGTTCATGATTGTTTTTCTGTTCTACTTCTCTAGATGATTTTTAAAATCACATAGATAGCCACAAATAACAGATATGTTCTAATGGCATACACTAAAAGAGGAGCTACTGTTTCCCTGCAAATGTTGGTGTAGTAGGCCACAAAGGAATATCAAGGATATGAATATCACTTAGGTCCGTAGTGAAAAAGGAAAGATAGGTACTAGACATTTCTCATAGGCATAAACCATGCATCCACCTAAAGAGGAAAAGTAAAACTAAAGACAAAGCTCTTACTCATCTTAATTATAATGTTGATCTAATGCAACATTTTTGGGCTTTATATTCTCTTTTCCATTTTTTTTTCCTCAACTGTTACAGCTTAAGTTGTTATGTGCTATACAGAAGCATCGAATCTACAATAATACTGATCCTAATCAACCTCTACGATATGTGGAAGGGCGTTAGTTAAAATGACCAAATTACAACTCACTGGAATGGAGTTTAATGTCCAAGTTGGGAAAATGTTTTCTTGCTCAAAGCCCAAGATTTCAGAAGGGAATACACAAGAGACAGTAGCCTGTCGGCAACATGACCAGATATTGTCTCAATGTAAGTAGATAATCACATTTTTTGTGGAGCTTCTGAGAAGGAAAAGACCTGGAGGTGGAGGAGTTACTCATATTTGGTTCATAACTCATAAGAGCGAGGAGTATCTTAGCATCATTTGGCACTTTAGAAAATTAGATTTGCAGTAACATTTAGTCCTTACATTTGGAAAGATTACTTCAGGAGTAAACACAGTCATCTTTGACTTGGGTAATCTTGTTTTAAAACTTAACCATACATCCAAAACAAATAAAAGGATCCCACCTCAAAACAACTACAAAATCCAAGACAGAAACCATTATTTATGCCAACCCAGAAGAACAATATGACATGTTAGCAAGATCCATAAACAGAATTCCCCACTGGGGGTGATGCCTTTAAAGATGGAATGATACAGGGTGTATAAACCAATTCTTATCCCAGAATATTCTCCTGCCAAAAAATGAAACAGAATTATCCAACTCCCAGAATCTTTACTTCAGAGAACAAAATGTCCTTACTAATGCGTCTTACAGTCTAGAAGAGATAAGTACCTTACAGAAATTTTAAGTGAGATTATTGAGGAGATTTAGGTGACTCAAAATCACTAGATTCCCTCACAAAGCATCTTCAAAGCTGTGATGTTCAAATAGTTGATCACCCTTAACAGGAATTCACTTATTCTGTACGGTAGGAGGGTAGCAATGTTTGAACATATGATCTCTAACCAACCTGAAATACCTGACTAGGGAATGCTAACAGAATCAACAGTCTCTGCTTGCCTATTGCTAATCTCACATTCCACAAAATTATGGTTTGGTACTTCTTATGATCATCAAGAAAACAGAAGATGACCTTTCCTTCCTCGAGTCAACCATTTAAGTAAAAGTGAAAGTGCTTCAGTTGACCGGTATTCATAGCAAACAACTCGAAATACTTTCTGACCATAGGTAAAACCAAAAAGAACAAGAAATTTAATCCAAAGAAAAAACAATCATGTAGAACAATCCATCCTATTCAAATTGCGAACTACTAGTTGGAGGAAAAGTATCTTAATTACTCACACCACTAGCATTGGATGCCAAATAGAATGTAGCTCAAACTCAACAGTCAACTCTAGTAAGAATATATCATTTGCATCTTTATAAGAAGCAATTAAAAATATAGCATTGCCTGCCATCAAGCAACAAAAGGGTTCTTTGTACTCCAACAAACATTTCACTATCAAACAAACAAAGTTCTCGTCTTTTCAATGGCATAAATCCCAATAAAAAATAATAATATCAAAAGACAAAAATCAATTTATCCATCATTAAAGTTAAAAGACTTATAAATTAAAAAAAAGAAAAAAAGAAGAAGCTTAGCTTACCCTGAGACAGAAGGGTCAAAAACATTCCTCGCAATCCTCATTTTCTTCTTGGCACCTTTATAAAGCTCTTCCAAGCTACAATGCAACACATTTTCCACGGCAGCGGCTTTCCTCAATTCTCCATTACTAGTAGTGGTACTAGTCCCGTAACCATTACTATTCCTAAAATGCGCTTCTCTAAACCCTCTATTTCCTCTTCCACCATTGGCCTCCGCCCCAAACAGCTCCTCGTATATATCATCTGCATCCCTCGGCTTAAACCTGAAAGAATCCGTATTAGGTTGCTGCTGCCTCTGATTATTATTACTATTGTTATAGTAATGGCCAGCTCCGCGGGGATAAGACGCCGACGTGGAAGCGTGAGATTGGTTAGGAGGCGGGAATTGTCCGGATTTGAGAGCCTCCTCACCGTAAAGATCGTAGATCTGTCGTTTCTTCGGATCTGATAGAACATCGTAAGCTTCGGAGAGAAGCTTGAATTTGGCTTCGGCTTCGGGTCTTTTGTAGGAAGGGTTCTTGTCGGGGTGCCAAATCATGGCCAGCCTCCTGTAAGCCTTTTTGAGATCCTCTTCGTTGGCGTGGCGATTCACTTTCAGAATATTGTAATAATCGACGCCCATGATTCTGTGTTTTTTTTTTCTTTCTTCTGTTTGTTTGGCTAGAAAGAAAATATTGAGGAAGAAACGGAGAATGTGAAACTGAATTATGGAAGGGAAGGCTGTGAAGGGAAAAGAAGATCTGACGGTTAAAAAATAAAAAGAAAAAATGAATCTTTTCGTAATATATAATAATACAAGATGATATCTTCAAAAAGGTATGGGGCCTATACGAATAACGTGCTGCTAACTACGTTTCTAAGATATGGCAAACAATTGATATATTTAGATGCAAAAGTTTAAACGGATTCGATTTTTTTTTTAAATATTAGTAATTTGATTGGTATTTATATTATTCCTAAGATAGGAATATGTGAATTTAAGTATATAGAAATACATTATCTTTTTATTTATGTGGTGGGAGGAGCTATAAGTAATTTAGACATTGTGTCTAAAAAATACATATAATTAAAAATTGCTCAAAAATATTAAAATCTTAAATTTTATAAATTTTTAAAAATATATATAACTTGACATTTTGTAAATGTTGGAGGTTAACTTTATTGAATTTTTTGGAGTTTGAATTAAAATCACAAATTTTATATAAAATAATGAGGTGTAGTGTGGTGGTTGTTTATTTCATCTCATAATCACAAGATTAGAGGTTTAAGGTTTGATCCTTACTCATGGGAATGAAGTATATTTTATGACCAACCATTTTTAAAAATTATAATTTGACATTTTGTAAATGTTGGAGGTTAACTTTATTGATTTTTTTAGAGTTTGAATCAAAATCACCAATTTTATACATAACGATGAGGCGTGGTGTGGTGGTTGTTTACTTCATCCCATAATCACAAGCTTGGAGTTTCAAGGTTTGATCCTTACTCATGGGAATGAAGTATATTTTATGACAAACCATAAACCTTCAGTAATCGAAATCAATTTTTATTATAATACTTTATTTTACTCATTGATTATCTCACGTTTAACTAATATTAAATGGAATTACGTGATCGGATCGTAATACAGAAATACAATTTATATTAATAGATAATCTAAATATATTCTTAGTCTAATCAAAATTGAACAAATCAATTGAAAGATTAATATGTTGCCTGCCAAGTCCAATTGGGAGATATCTTATCTTAGGTATTGAAGCAGATGTCTCTTGAAAAATAGAGACATATATATGACTGACTGGAATAAAGTACATTATACATCTAAATACATTCTTAGTCTAATCAAAATTGAGCAAATCGAATAAAAGACTAATATGTTGTCTATCAAGTCCAATTGGAAGATATCTTAACTTAGGTATAGAAGCAGATGTCTCTTGAAAAATAGAGACATAGATATGACTGACTATAATAAAGTACATTATACATGACTCAAGTAGAATAGATCCTAGATCCATTTACGAATTTATTCGCTTATAACGTTCATAGTGTGATATACCTTAATCCTAAGTGGGTGATAGACTATGTATGTGTGACTCGTATACTTTGATGTAAATCAAAAATTGAGTTCAAATAGATAATGAACCAAAAGTTGGTACGTTGAGTACAAGATTTCTACATGATGTAGCATTATTCCACAACAATGGAATTCATGGCTCGATAAAGTGTAAATGATATCCTCTCATTGACATTACATGGCGGATGAAAAATAATGTGGCCACGAGTCATTTGACTTAGAGATAAATGGTTTAATTATTATTTGTTAATAATTGAGTTTTTGTTGAGGAAGATGTAATGGTTACCATGAGATAAAATAGGATCATATTGGGAGAATGAACTTATCCTAAAGATATTAAGGATATCCTATAAAGGTAACACATTTATGACAAGGTTATTGGACAAGCACTCAATGAGTGACTTTTGTAATGATATATAATAAGAGAGAGCTTAGTCATGATACTTTAGTGAAATGACTTCATAACTAAATAATGTTGTAATTAATAAGCGAAAAGTCGAAACTTAATTACAAATTATTTGAGCTCTAATTATATATGTTCAATCTGTTGAAGTATGCCTAAACATTAGTCATATGATGATTGTAATAACCTACTTTTACCTAGTTTATCAATAAAAGATATTGTCATTATTTTCAATATTTATTTTTATGTTTAGATAAATTGTACAATGATAATGTCCAAAGAATGATATGCTCATTTTTAAATGTCCTTAATAAAAAATTATTGTAAGCTTAGACAATATTAATACATTGAAATTAATATGTGTTTGATTGATGACAAATGTTGTTATAAATATATGATACCAAATCAACACATAAGTATATATTAGAGAACAATATACTGGACTGACTCACCATGAGAATGTTTCTTGGATTATTATGTAATAGTCACAATATTTCTCATGGTAATAATTGCATGTATGATCCTTAAACTTGAGATCATCATTGTTCCAACATTGTAAGTCGTATGCTGTGACACAGTTAAATGCCTTTCGTAAAAAATTATACTATAAAGACTGATATTGGGTGTGCCACACTCTGTGTGGTAGGATGTGAGTGATCAAGATAGGATTTGTCCTTCCTATATAATGAGAGAAATATTTTAGGCCTCTTGATTGAGTGAGACTAGAAATGCATAATAATGCTCAAATTAATTGATATGAGATATCACACTTATTTGTTTATCTTAGTCTACTTGAGAATCAATGAATAATAGATTGAACTATACAAGTGTGACTATTCCATGACTTGTGTTCAATCTAGATATAAATGATACATGGATAAACTACATAATAATATTATCACAGAAGGCTATGTCGAATCATGACTTCCTGCGACTTGGGTAGCAGTGATGCATTGCTAGATGTCGCTCAATGTTTGTAACATGAGAATTTTTTTAATGTTACTGCTAACTTTACATGATCTTATTGGGTCACACCCTTTGGTTGGGATGAACAAAATGTGATAAAAGTTCAAATTATGTTTAACATGTCATAAAAGTTAAATTGATTATAGAAATGTTCTAATAATTAATTTAATTTGATAACATTAAAATTAATCATAATATATGGACATACTTGATGCACATATATAAAGAGGATTCAATTAAAATAATGTGAAAATATATAAATCTACCTTTTTGAATTTATTAAATATTGTATTTAATAAGATTTGGTTAAGGGGATTAGGCTAGGATTTAAATTAAATTGATATTTCTATAAGTAAAAGAGAGAATCACATTTAAAGACTATATCCAATTTTTTTCTCTTAATGGTTAATGACCATTTAAAGTAGTTTTCAAATAAAAGGAAGCCTAATATTTATTTTAGGTTACTTGATATTGTCGTTGACTAGCAACAAAAATAGTTTAGTTTTCTTTCTAGAATGGTTTTGAGATTTTTTTTTGATCGTGCACTTCCAGGTGAATCACATATAGGCCAGGATTTTTGTGTTACAACTGAGATTTCGACATAGGTAGAGGAATCACGTTCGTACCAGTGTTGTTTTCATATTGTTAAAGGTATATTCATGGCTTGTGGCCGCTAAAATAGTTTTTTTATGCTATGCTAAAGGGCATACCGATGATCCAACACAATCAATCCCTTCATTAGCTTTAAATAACCAGAAATGAATTGCATGTAGAACCAATAATATGGAATGAATGAAAATGATAAAGTAAAAAAAAAACATGATAAAGTTCAAAGTAAGAATTAAATTAATTAATTATCATGGATTGTTGAATGAGAAATTAAATATATTTCCTAATAGATTCTAGTATGGTAAAGCTGCGATGACTTTAATGGAATTAAAATTGGATATAGAAAATAATTTAGTTAATTTCATTAATTAAATTAATTGATTACATAAATAATATTTTTTAATTCAAAAAATAATAATATTTTGTAAAATAGAAAATAGTTATTGGGTTGGATAAATTATAAGTGTTGGACAAAAGTCTGGATAACACATATAATTGTACCTCATACATGAAAGTTCCAATTAGACCTTGTTACATGTAAGGGGCGGAAAACCCTAGTATTATCTAGGGCTTGACGTCGCCCCTTTGACTTTTACTTAGAGTAGAAGTTGTGTTCTATTAAAATATTATTATTTAATTAGACCTTATTCAAACAAAACTCTTGTACTGTTTCTCTATAAATAGGAACTATGTATTAAACTATTTACACACATTATTGAGTGTTGTTATTCTGTTAGAAAATAGTGGTAATTTATTTTAGAGAATAAATTCTATTTCTTAGGAAACACACATAATTTTTGGTTATAGAGAGAAACTTTCTTACTGAAAAGTTAATAAAAGTTTTCATTCTGTGTATTTTGGTTCGTGTTGTTTGAGACAACACTTAAAGCAATTCATGGTTCGAGAATAATAGAGAAGGCCGTGCGGTAGAAAGCCAAGATTGACTTAACCGCCTTGTACAAAGCACAAGTATAATTTCTATTAAGATGTTATTTCTATAAATATCACAAAGGCTCGATTTTAACAAAAGTTTTAAACTTCTATTGTACTTAAAAACACTATTTTGTAGACCTATTTTTCCAACATCCTTGATAGGTCCTGCGTGATTAGAGGAATGGACAGCATTTACCCGCCAATGGCCTCTTTAATTCAGAGGGTTATACTACCTATGTCTCTTGTCACCTATCCTAGGGAGAATTTTCTGCAGATAATCTTGGAACCGTTGCGGAGGGGAGTGATGTAGGGGGTTGGTTTGCTGAATGGCTAAAGCGAAAGTCTTGACACGAGATTGGCCTACCTCATCACTCTCTAAGAACTTGTGAGCCAACTCATACAAGGTGGACAACCTATCCGGAGTATTATTGATGATATGATATTTTAAGAATTGGTAGGTCAAGCCAAAAATGAAGGCTTGAATTGCCCATTCATCAGTAACTCCATTGGTAATCATCATAAGACTATTGAAATGGTGAATGAGTCATAGAGGGACTCATTTTGTAATAGCCTGTTTTTGTGTCAAATCAGAACAGTGGTTTCGGGACCACAAATCCGAAGTAAAAATATTTATTTTATTATTTTATTAAAGTTTACAGAATGATAGAATTATTGTGTGAAAGTTTCGTAAAGAAATTTTACTGTTTGAATGCTTAATTCGGTAAAAAGGACTAAATCGCGTAAAGCGTAAAACTTGTGTTCTATTAGCTAAAAGTGTCAAATAGCTATAGAACATTAAAGTAAATATCCTTAAGTGGTAAATAGACCAGTTATGAGTTAGTGGATGATGATAGCATGGCAATTGGTGTAAATTATAATATTTTTAAAGGTTATAAAGGTAAATTAGTAATTAATGTTAATATTAATAAAACAAAACCAAAATTTCTTTCTTCATTTATCTTATAATTGAAAATTAGAGGAAGAAAAATCTTAAATAGGGTTTTTCATTTGGAAATCATAAATTCTTCAATTAGGTATGTATTTTGACTCGGTTTTTAATGATTTTTACGTTTTTAAGATCGTTGCTTCGTATACTAGCTAGTTCGTACCTCAGATTTCAAAATGATTAAAGATTTAAAATGGTACCATTGTTGAATGTTTGAGTAATTTTATGGTTGATGATGGATTTTAAATATTTGTTGATAGTTAAAATAGTTTTATAAAGTGATTTTTTGACAAAAATGTCAAAAAGGGATTAATTTGTGAAAATATAAAATTATGTGGGTAAAAGTGTGAATAAATAAAAGATATGGGCTGCTAGGGACTCTATTAAAATTCATCTAAGCTTGGGTGGTACTAAATTGCATGAATTTGCAATATTATGTGATAAGGACTAAATTGTAAAAATGTAAAAATTTAGGGGCAAATGTGTAAAATAGCCCTAATATGTGTTTTGGACTAAATTGAATAAATGGTTGATTAAATAAGTTTATTTTGATAATATATAGATCAAGATAAGTCGAGATCGAGTTTAGATTTGGGAAAAGGAAAAGTTGACAATTAGCCGATATTTGCTATCTGAGCGATACGAGGTAAGTTCGTATAATTAGAATTGAACTTTTAAATACTTGTAATTATTTGAAATGTATGTATAATATTGATTAATTGATATACTTGGAATAAGAATGCCTTATTGATATAGACTGATAGTTACCGAGCCCCGTTTGAACCGTATGAATTCATAGGATATGAGTGACATGTCTCTAGGGTTACCGTTTTGGTTGAGATCCTACATGTGTTGCGGACTCACAGCATCTCGAATGAGCTTACCGATATATCAGCTCATAAGTGTTTACTGTTTTCAGCTCGTTGGAGCTTACTGTTTTAACTCATAAAAGCTTACTATTTTTAGCTCGTCAGAGCTTACTGTCCATCAGCTTAGGAGGAGCTTACTGTTCATAGCTCGAAAGAGCGAAAAATGATAATGAATTGACAGATTACTAATTTATACGTAATGTATATTACCCGAGTATCCCTTGATATTCTAATAGGTTCAACGGGCATAAATACTATTTATATGGATGAAATACTATTTATATGGATGAGCTACTGTTTGCAAATGGATTATTGTTTATATGATTGAGAATGAAATGTTACTAATGTTGTACATGATATATGAATTTGGTATAATGCAATGTATTGAGTATTGAATTGAAATAATGGATGGTTATATGTACTTTTATGGCTAACTTGTTGATGAATGTTTGTGTTTAGGCATTTGGAAATTGAATTGAGTATACCTTATTTATTTGCCTTGATTATGTATAAATAGTAAGTTTAATTCTAAATTATACGGGCTTATTAAGCTTTAAAGCTTACTCTGTTTCTTTTTCTATGTTTTATAGAGGTTCGATAGCTCGCTCGTTTCGGACAAGTCGGAGTTACACATCACAATATCCAGTTGCCGATTGGTACTTTTGAACTTATGGATACATGTAAATATGCATGTATAGGCTAGTTATAAAGATAATAGTTATGTTCACTTGATATGGTGATTTTGGTTCATGTTGTGATAAGTCTAAGCCATGTGATTTGGCTAAACTTGATATTATGTTTTGGTATGCTTTGGTAAGTATTATATAGAATGAAATTTTGCAAATGTGTCTTGTTATGTGGTAAGCTTATGAATGGAAAGTGTATGGTATTAGTTAATTATTTGAATACTATGATGAATTGGTATAATTTGTGTATGGAATGCTGTGGAATAGCTGCCTATTGGGTTATAAAATGTTGCAATGTATGCTTGTACATGCAGGTGAAAATAGGGTGGCAAAATGGCTTTGCAAATAGCCTATTTTTGTCCACATGGGCAGAGACACAAGCGTGTGTCTCGGCCGTGTGAGACACACGGTCATGTTACATGGCCGTGTGTCCCTTAAATGTTGAATTAAAATAAAGTTAGTATGCTCTACACGGTCTCACACATGGGCGTGTGACCGGCCATGTGGTATAAGTCAGTATGTCCCCTAATTGGCACACAGCCTAGCACACGGGCGTGTGACTTGGCCATGTTGCATAAGTCAGTATGTCCTATTGGATTGGCATGGCCTAGCACATGGGTGTGTGTGGCCACTTCGAAGGGCACACGGGCTAGACACACGAACGTGTGGTTGGTCATGTAACCTAAGTCAGTATACTCTCTAGTTTTCACACGGTCTGGCACACGGGCATGTCTTCGGCTGTGTGATGCTAGTCAGTATGTATGCCTTGTTTCCACACGGCCTAACACACAGGCGTGCCTACTAACCGTGTGAGACACACAACCTGTTCACACAGGTGTGTGACCCTTGAAATGTTGAAATTTTTCTAATTTCCAAAATTTTCATATGTTACCGGTTTAGTTTCGAACCACTTCTAAAGCATGTTTAAGGCCTATTATAAGGGACAAGTTGATTGGAATTGAATGGTGATTGTATGATTTAATTGAATGTATGAAAATAGTACAGTTATATGTGTTTCTAGTCTGGTAATGCTCCGTAACCCTATTCCGGCAATGAATACGAGTGAGGGGTGTTACATATTTTTTTCTTGACAGATGCACATTAGGTAAGTTTGGGATTGCTATAACGCCTTATTGACTAGGAATTGATTCATAAACAACCTGACCAACTAATCAAAATAGTGAACTAACCCATTCGGAAGAGATAAATACCATGCCTGAGCAGTATGCCTTATAGAGTCATGGAGAAAGCCCTATACTTGACCGCATCAGGGGCATCTAAAGTGTTCATATGGTTGCTACAATTTGCCAAATCTTTCAGGTTATTTGCACTGCTATACAAGCCATTGGGAAATTTAAAGGAAGACAATATGTTGAAGGTTAGAAGATATGGAATGAAAGGATCATTGGAATAACTCTTCAAAGTTTCATCGATCTTGGCCCATTTCACTTCCTGTAAAAATTCAATCTTGACGGCCTTTAGTTGCTCCTACAAGAAAGCATTGTTGGTATAGGTATGCTATGAGCCAGGCAATCAGTTATTATTAACAAATGGGTTATTGGAGTTGTAGTGTTCGGGATGTCTATAGATGGATTGAGCTTCATCATCTAGTGGATCGAATGGTCTAGCATAGGAACTTAATGGGCCACTCGAAGCTCAGCTATTAGCTATTCATTTTGAGCATTCCATCATTAAGGAGATATTGACGTTCTTGTTGCTTCTTAAAGTGATGCTTCTATTGAGAGAGTTGCTCTTCTATTGAGAGAGTTTCCTTCTCAAAATAATATATCACCTTTTTTCAGACTCTTACAAATGATCATAACATAGAATCATATTTACAAGATAGTTTTGATAAACTTTCCACATATCAGATAGTCTTCACGGGCTTCCACATAAGATTGTTCTGATAGACTTCCACATAAAATTGTCTTGACGAACTTCCACATTTATGGTAATGCCATGACCATGGTCTTCCATCTGTCCTACTAAGGGTTTTCATACGTCCCACACAAGGGGCTCTCATATACTAGTGTACACCGTTCTCCGTACCATTTAAATCTCATTTTCTAGCTCAGTTCAACTAAACCTTCCCCAAATCCATATAAATAGAATGTACATGCAATCTTATGTATGACCATCCAAACCTCTTCAAAGCCAGATACATATCATGCATACATATACAAACATTCAACCAATATGTACTGTCTATCATGCGACATATAGTACGCCAATCATATCATTTATGCATCATAATCATATTTACTTGGTCATACAATTGCATCTCATTAAACCACATACATCACGCCAAACCACTCATCTGTTCGATCATGATCAGACCCATCCAAACGGTATTTGCATTCAATACCACATACACACAAAAGACATCAAAACTTAGCCACAAGTTGATACACCATTGGAAAATAGTAATTTATCATATTCAGTATATTAATGACATATGATACATCCATTTAAGATCTAAGTCTAAGAACTCAATTAAAAGTTGACATCAATTCCATCCACTATGCATCTCTCTTGCTACGCGACTCGCTAGCTTACAAACATAACCACCATTTTAGAATTCTAGTGAAGATAAATTATCAACATAATAAGCATACTTTGCTTGCATGTAGAGGCCATTTAAATAATTAGAAGAACAGATTCGATGGATAACTGAAATGCTTAATTTTTTTTTCTTTTTCTTAAATCTGTTAGCATAGAAAGGTTAAGAAGCTTACCATCTTACGAAATTTCTAGTTTCTAAACCCAAACCTTTATTTCATCCTTCATGCACCAACGCTCCTTAAGCCTTCACTCTTCTATGGCAAACCAGAGGAAAGATGAAGAAGGAACAGAAAAATGAAAGAGCAATCTTGGAGATTAACACATCTCCTATATATATAATCCTTTCACACATCCTTCATCAATACCAAATCAACAGCCACCTGGAATAATAATGATCATTCTGTCTCCCACTAAGAACTATCTAGTTCTTAAGTAACCAAACTAAATTTGAAATTCAACTTTTTTCTCAACTAGGCCACCAAAAATTCTTATTTATAAAAAGGACACTCCAAAATAGAAAACTTTTCAATTTAATCCGCAAAATTCTCATATAACTTAAGACTTAACAAATCTAGGTGTGAAAATTAAGTTAGCTAATGTCACAAATAATTTCAAGTTCTTTAAAGGAATACCAAAAGTATTTAGGTGAAAAATTTACTAAACTATCAAAAGTGTTTCTCATATGTTAATCAGAGAGTGAATTTGAGTCGTCTTGTTAGAGGCAAAATGGTGAGACTTTTTTTTTAAGGATATTGGGCTTTGGATTATTGACTTAAGTGGATTCAAGTGGTAGTGTAAATGATGGAGAATGAGGTTTCTCACCTTGAGGAGGGGACGGTTAACCTTGTAGTAAGAAGTTTTAAACTTGATCTAGAGAATAGTTCGATGCTCATCTGTTCAGTGTAGGACTTAAGATTTTGAAACTCCGGTGTATTTATTACAAAATTTTAGAGTTTTTGGGATACAAAACATAAATTCTACATGGTTGAGATTAGCCAAAATATATCTTAGGTAACTATTAAGGATAAAGGTAATCTGGTTATGATTCTCATAGGAAGACCTTGGTTTTTTCACCAACAATTAGTTTTGTTTAAACATTTGATGGAGTTGACTAAGGACAATGAATTATTGTTGAATATATCACCTTTTTGGTTAAAGATGCAAAAGTTTCCTATTGATCATGACATCTAGCTCAGAGCATTGGTTCAACTTTTAGAGGTTTCATAATGTATTATTTTTGTGCAAATGGTTTGAAATCAAAATTGAGTTAAATGTGTGAAACCTCTTAGGCGCAATATTTTCATTATAAAAAAGACCGATAAAAAGTTTTGGATGGCATTTAAATATGAATCTTTACCATTTTTTTTATTTTGGTTATAGTTAGATGGGTCATGTTTAGAATGAGTGTTTGTCTGTAAAGGAGGAACAAAAAAGAAGCCAATTGAAGATAAGTTGTTTACAATGATGCTAAAGGTGGAATCAATTTTCTTAGGGCAAGAACATTTGTTTAGAACAAGCAGCACTAAAGGAGAGAACCTAGTGATGCTATACTCGAAGACATTGACGCTTGGAACGACTTAAAAGGATAGGAGAGCGATGTTACTAGTGTTGGGTTCAACTGATGACGACGATGCTGGTGGGGTTAGTTCTTGAAAATCTGGGACCAAGAAAAGTCTTACACAATTTAAATTTCATTCTTGCTTTATGTATAAAGCTAGTTGTAGCTAGGTAATGGATGTTACTAAGGATGGGTGCTTACATGAGGTTATTAATATGGAAGAAATTACTTTACAATTGGCGATAATTTGTTAGCTTAACAAGATCAAGGGGTTGTTAGGATTTTATGCCCTTAACGCAATGATTTCATCATTTTGCTTGTAATTTTTTGAATACATTGATTAAAATAAAATTTCATAGTTAAATTATTATCTTCGTATGTTTTTTCCTCAATAGTTTTTGCATGAAAAGCAAAATAAATAAGCAAATATTGGCTCATTGATTTCTTAAAGTTTAACTAATATTAAGTTGCATCATAAAATGGATTATGTTGCAGGATGACAACTTATACTAGTAGGTAATCTAAATTGTCCGTTGTTTGAGGAATCAAAATGGGCAATTGATTCGATAAACTATAATGTTGTATATTAAGTACAATTTGGGAGATACCTTGTCTTGGGTAACGAAGTAGATGAATCCTAGAAAATAGAAACATAGATGTGATTGCCAATATTGACAATACATTGAACATGACTCAAGTTGAACTTATCCTAGATTTGTTTATAGATTTATTCATTGGTGATTTTCATGGTATGACTTACCTTAGTTTTGAGTAAATTATTAACCATGTGTACCTAACTCATATACTTTGATATATTGAAAGCCTATGTTCCATTGGTCAAAAAGTCGAAAGCTAGTATATTGGGTATGCCACTTATGTATGGCATGACTTCACTTAAAATAGTGGAATTAATGGCTCGGTTAAAGGGTAAATTGTATCCTTTCACTAGCATTGATAGATTATGAAAATGGAATGTGACCACAGGTCATTTGTCAGGAATAAGTATTGTCATTACTATTTGTTAGTAATAATATTTTTCATTGTGGAAGATGTAATAATAACCATGAGATAAAATATGACCATATTGGGTGGACAAATTTAACCTAAAGAGATTAAGGATACCCCATGGAGGTAACACATTAATGACAACATCATTGGACAAATAATAAATTTAATTGCTTTTGTAATGGCATATATTTAGGAGATCAATCATGGTATTTCTAGTGAAGTAACTAAATGACTAAATAATATACGAGGAGTCAAAATTTAATTACAAATTATTTATACCCTGATTATATGTGTTTGACTGATCCCTCAACTAGCTTAACACAACTCTGTATAGATTAAAGATTAGAACCGTTATGATAAATGAATGAAAATAATGAATGAGAAATAGATTGCAAGAATTATCCACAGTAAATGCATTTTCTCAAAAACTTCGAAATTAATTTAACTTCTTTGAATTATTTAATTGAATGTAATTAAATAATTGAGTCCAATTTGAAAATTAAATTGATTAGTCATTACAGTTTTACTAAATAAGATAGTTAAATATATTTACTCAGATTCTAATAAGATAAAATCATTATAACTTTTACAAAATTAGAATTGGACTGAGAAAATAATTTAATTTAATTAGTTAATTAAATAAATAATAGTTTTTGAATATAAAATTGGTTATTAGGTTGGATAATTATATGAGATTGTTTAAAACTGGTTTGCACATATAATTTTACCCAATACATGAAAGGCCCAATAAGCCCATATGTAACAAGGGGTAGGTGACACATTGGGAGAATCCTAGTGCGTGCGTCACCCACCACTCTAGAGTTCTGGTAGAACTGTTGATTTTCCATTAAAATATTTTTCTGTTTCTTCTTATCCTAATAGAACTATTGTGATTTTTCCTATATATAGGGGCTATAGAGTAGCCAAAAAAACATACCACTATTGAAATTTAGTATAAATTTATTTAGGTTCAAATAAATTTTATATTTGCGAGTACTTGAGATTCAAATTTGCGACAATGAATTTTCAATTTCGATATCCTTAGAACTTTCTCTAGTGGAAAGTTACAATTTTCATTTTGTGGTCAATTCTTGATTAGAGCTAACTCTTTTAGCATCCGAAAGTTTGAGAATAGCGAATAAGATCATTCAGGCAACAATTGGAAGGGTTTAGCCATTTTATCTAGAATTCAATAAGATTCCTTAGCTCGATAATATAGGTACGAAAATTGGTGGAATTTTTTTTACTATAGATATCACAACCCAAGATCTAGTTTTATGAAAAATTTCAAAGTTCTGTTGTACAATAAAACCTATATCCATAAACAATTTTTTTGAACATATTTAAGTATGATTGGCCGCAATAATTTCATGATTATTCTAGTAGGGGTGATGTGTATGTTTTGAAGGAGATTTGTTTCCCAATTGATTATTATACTAAATTAAGGTCAAGGAAATTTATAGGGTAGCCTGAATCAAGCTATATGGATTTGAATAGAAATTCAATACAAACTAAGATGCCTACTTTAGGGAAGAAGTAAAACCATATGGCTCATAATAATTCAAGTGATACTAAGGTTTTGAATATTGAAGAACAAAAGTTTTTTTTATCATTGAGAAGGGGATAAATGAGCAATGTCTCCTAATGTTGTTAAAGCTTTAGCAAAGAAAGAGATGTTTCTTTTACCATCTCACACTTCTAGTTTTTAGAAAGTGGGGGATGAGAATATGTCTCAATCCTACAGGGAATAATGTCGCTTATGATATGGAATTGTTTTGGGCTTAAGAAGCCTTGGACAATCTATAATAATTCTGACATTTTCTATGAAAAATAATCCAAGTATGTTGTTTTTTTTTAAGTTTAGTATTGTTGATATGAAAGCTTTTAACACCCCTCGCCTAACCCAATATTCGGGTCCGAGCTATGGAATGCTATATTCATTGCCGGAGCAACTTCAGACAAATACAGTAAATAACCTTTTACATATGCAATCCAATGTCACACACATTTAATTCATATTAAATAATTAAAACTGAGTCTTAATTGAGTTTACGAAAGCTCTTTTGTCAAGTCAAGCATGAAATAGGACCAAATTGTAAAGTTTTAAAAGTTTGGGGCCGACATCGTAACATCATTTCCTCCATGTTGAAACGTCGCCAAAATGGCATGTAATAGCCCGTTTTCAGTGAAATTGGAACAATAGTTTTGGGACCACAAGTCTGACAAGTAAATATTTATTTTATTATTATTTTAATGTGTGGAATATTAGTATGGTCATATAAAAAGTTTGTTAAGAAATGTTAATGTTTGCATGCTTAATTAAGTAAAAATGACTGAATCAAAGAAGGTATAAAAGTATAGTTCTAGTAGATTAAGGTATTAAATGGCTATAGAACTTCAATGTAAGAGGACTTAGATGGTAATTAGACCATATATGTTATTAGTGGATGGTTATGACAAGGTTTTATTGAAATTATGCATATTTTAAAAGGGAAAAAGTGCAAAAAGGTAAATAAAGATAAAAATTAAGTAAGAAAAAGACATCATCTTCTTCCATTGTGTTTTTCTTCAACTGAATATACAAAGGGAGTTTATCTAGGGTTCGTCCATCTCAAATTGCTTGCATGATATGTATTTTGATTACGTTTTTAATGATTTTTATGTTTTTGGAATCGTTGTAACTTAATCTATCTAGCAGTGGGACTAATTTGCAAAATTTTTAAAGGATTAGGGTTTTTGCATGAACATGTTTGTAAGGTTTTTGAAGTTTAATGAAAGATTATGAGCCCTTGTTGTTAAATAAACAACTTTTGTAAAGTGATTTTTGATGAAATTATTATTTAGGGACTTATTTGTAAAAGTAGTAAAATACCAAGATAAATTTGTGAAATGTTAATTTGTATGAGGTTGTATAAGTCCCTAGTTGTTTCATTTAGCATGAAATGTGGATGAGATTGCATAAATATCATCTTACGAGCTTAAGGACTAAATTGTGAATAGTTAAAAATATTGGGGAAAAATTGGAATTATGTATAAATATGGATTATGGATTTAGTTGAATGTTTGAGATTGATTGAAACATTTAATTAAATATAATTATTTATTTAGTTCAGGATAAATCTCAGTTGGACCTAGACTGAGGGAAGGCGAAAGTCACGGATTAGCTCGATCGTATTTCTTCGTCCTAGTTGTCAAGATAAGTTCATTGTATTTCTAAATGTAGTTGAATTTCTACCTGTATGTTTACAATATAGTTATGTGATTAATTGTCTATACTTAATTATTCCCTGAATTGTATATGCGTGCCCCTATTTGTACTTCGGTACCCCTAAATTGCACATACGTGCCCCCTATTTGCATTTTAGTACCCCTAAATTTTACATACATGCCCATGTTTGTACTTTGGTACCCCTAAATTGCACATATGTGCCCTTTTTGTCCATCAGCACCCCTGATTGCACATACGTGCCCTTATTCATACTTCGGTACCCCTGAATTTCACATACGTGCCCTTATTTGTACTGCGGTACCCCTGAATTGCACATATGTGCCTATGTTGTACTTTGGTACCCCTGAAATGCACATACGTGCCGTGTTTACACTCTTGTAACCTTGAATCTAGTAAAATATGTGTTGTACCCAATTGTTGTTAAGTTTAATAATATACTATGTTCTTACTAAGCTCTATAAGCTTATTCATCTTTGTGAATTATTTTGTAGATCGTTGCCGCTGGCATTGGACAGATCGAATCTTCGGCTCACACTATCCCTTCGATGTTGGTAGTTCTTATTTCCTTTAGGGTTGTGGCATGTATATGTGGCTATATAGGTTGTTATGGTACATTTTGACAAAATACTACACTATGTTGTTAGGCATTTTACTAAGGTTGTAAATAGGTATCTTTTTGGGTACTATTAGAATGGTATGAAGTATACACTTGTGGTTTGTTTTGGCTTGTTGATGAATGAAGTTGTTATGCTAGAAATGGTCTCAATAGTTGTATGTTTTAGTATGATATGGAGCTAGATATGTATGTTGGATGCATATGTTTTGGTAAGTTGGTTTGATTGTGATTGATGTGCCTTATAAGGCATATTGGTTGAATAGATTTTGGATCTTTTGAATTTGTTAAATTAAGCATGTTTTGGTAGGTTTTTGGTGCATTGATCATATGTGTATATGGTTTGTGGGTATTTGTTTGAAAGGGTGAAAGAAATGGCTAGAATTTGGTCAATTTCTTGTCCACATGGCCAAAGACACGGGCGTGTGTCTTAGACGTGTGTGGCACATGGCCATGCGACATAGCCATGTGTCCCTTGTAGTTTTAAAAGATTACTTTTTGAAAGTTACCTGGCCTAGAATATGGCTTGGCACACGAGCATGTGAGGCTATTTCGAAAGTTACACGGCCAAGCACACAGGTGTGTGGCCTGGCCGTGTGACCCAAGTTAGAGAGTTACACGGGCTTGGACACGCCGTTTGTCCCTATTTAGAATGTTACATGGCCTAAGCACACTGTCATGTGACCCCTGCAGCTTGAATTTTTCTAACTTTTCCTTAAGGTTTCATATGTTTCTGATTTAGTCCCGAATCATTTCTAAATTGTTTTTAAGGCGTTGAGGGCTCGAACAAGGGATTATATGCATGTGTTTAAATGGAGTATGTTATGATTTATGAAATACTTGTAAAAAAACGATATTAAGTTACGTTTTTATGGTAATGTTAAGTAACCCTATTCTGGCGACAGATACAGGTTAAGGGTGTTACATAGTATGTCATTTTGTGACCTCAGGCCACTCGATTTTGTGATGTGACTCATTTTCGATTGATGTTGCGATGAGATAGGTTGCTCGTTGAGACGTGGACTCTGTTTTTGGTAAGAATGAACCATTTGGTACCTATTTCAATACTTCCAACAAACCTTATGACATATACGTCAAGTACCAATTTAAATGGCTCAATACATACCTAAAACATACAATTCAAGTTCAAACACTCAAGTTCATGATCTTAACAAAACAATCAACACATAATCATCAATTGAATCTAACATTTCGATGTCCTTACAGTATATCAAATCAAAGCATCCTAACATTTATCTTTACTGAGTCCGTGCCGCAATGAAACAAATCAATTCACTTCAATTTCATGCATAGAAGTGCACACTTTACGTTAGTAGCTTTTAGGCCTAAAACATCAACCAATTTTACTATTCACTATTCTATGATCCAAGCATATCATTCAAATGCACCAATTCAACGCATACCTCAACTAAACCATATCTTACCATTCCATATGCCATTCATACCTTAAGCATATTAATCTAAATGTACCATTCCAATTAAGCATCACCATAAACAACATAACATACCAAGTTTTTCAATTCACTACAACTTATATACATCAAAATAATTTCAAGACACCTTATATATACACATGCCACAACCTAAGACTCAAAATGACCAAATAGTTATCGATTCAGTGATAGGATAGTGTGAGCTTCAAAATGATCCGACTTGACATGTTCTGCAAGGTGATGATATATAAGGGTAAAGGGAAAACAAACGAGTAAGCATATAAAATGCTTAGTAAGCGGCTTATATGGGAACGAAATCTTACCTTGATCATTTAAGCATAAACAATTATTCTATTAGCTACCAAATTAACTTTCCTTGGCACTTGAATACATATCTATACATGCAACATCACTGCAAATAAAAATGTTAGTTACGTTCTTGAATCGTAATACCATTAAAATTTAAAACATAATCACTTAGAAATCTATATGTTAAGCATCATCAATACCATTTTATTTTCAATTCATGATTTAAATTCCATTTTCAATCAATTGAACATCTCCCGGTGGAACTATAGTAAAATGAACTCGGATACATGAGAATGTAATGCTCACACAAGCTCACAGTATTTCAGGGTTGCTCACACAAGCTAACATTTTCACGTAACTGCTCACACATGCTGACATTGTGTTGAGGTAACCTATAATAACCCGCTTTTAGTGGTACCGAAAAAGGTTATTCTAGAAACCCCATTTTCTAATAATTGAGTCCATAATTATTATTTAATATTTATGAGGCTAGTATGAAGTTTAATTAGAGTGTGATCTTTTAATTTTGTAATTTGATAGTTAATTAAGGTACAATTGTAAAGATCTGAAAGTTAGTGGTGTTGAAAAATGAGGTACAAGGACTTCATTTTCGTAAATCGAGCCCGTAAATATTTTTATTAAATGTGTACAAATTTGTTATATAGGTGAATCAAATTTTGGATAAGTAATTTTGCCGAATTAGTGACTAAATATGGTAAAAGGACTAAATCATAAAGGTGGTAAAAGTTAATCACTATAGATTTTTATTAGTTAAAAGGCTTATATGGTAAATTAACCAAGGTTTAAATTGGAAATTAACTACTTTTTAATGGTAGTGGACGATTGGATTGATTTCCTTTATTAAAATAGTAAAACTTTAATAATAATATGATATGCATAAAATATGAAAAATAAAAGTTATCATCCATTTTATTTCTTTCATCGTCAACCAAAAACACAAAAGAAAACTTTAGAAACCATTGTTTTACTTCAAACTTGTTTGATCCTCTTGCATGGTAAGTCAAACTAAGCCCATTTTTCTTAAATTTTATGTTTTTGGGATTGTTGAAGCTCGATTTAGCTAACTCGAGTGTTATTTTTCAAAACTGTTAGAGTTTCAAATTGTTAAAATTGATGAATTCTTGATGAAATTGGTATTATTTGGTTAGATTTGATGCTTAGATATGAAAAAGGACTAAATTGTAAAGTAAAAATTGATAGTTTTGAACTTAGTGACTAAAGTGTAACTATTTCAAAATTTACATATTTTTTTGCAATTATAGATAATTTAGGGTTATATAATGATGAAATTAAAATCAGATTGAAAAACGAAACTTAAAGGTGAAAGTTATAATTGTTTCGATTTTAGAGACTAAATTAAATAAAATGCAAAACTTGAGGGAATATCTGGTAGATGAAATTGAAATGATACATGATTATAGTAGGCTATTAAGTGATGTTTGGAACTGATAATTTAACTGAATTATGATATAGGTTGAGATTTAAACTAATTAAAGGATAATCACTAAAAAGGGAAGATTGTATATTAGTCCTTGAAAGCTTATCTGTTGTTGTTTTTTCCATGTAAGTCCTTATGGTATGATTGTATTTAAATTTTTATATAATTTAATTATGAATTTGTGTATGTTAGAGAGTAATTTTAAACTGTCTCAATTTGGTACAAAATGTGAGATATGGACTAAATTGTAAAGAAATGATAAATTGAATATGATGAATTTAAATTTAAGATATTTATTGAATTGATAGTTGATTATGATTGATCAAATCGTATTGGTATGAATTTGATTTATTAAAGATATAGAGGACTAAATTGAAAATAATGTAACTTGGTGAAATTAGCTTGGAATTGAGACAAATCATGTTATGCCATATATGAAATGATATCTTGATTGATGAATTAATGATATTGAGATCGATATAAAGAGAATCGAATTTATAATGAAATTGGATCTCGGATTAGCACTTCAGTGCTCTCTATTTAGTACTTTTATGCTCTCTAATTATCACTTTTGGGCTCTCTAATTTGCACTTTTGTGCTCTCTGTATAACACTTATGTACTCGCTGATTAAACTTTGGTGCTCTCTATTTAGCACTTATGTACTCTCTGATTGCACGTTGGTGCCTTTGATTGTACTTCGATGCCTCTGTTCAGCAATATGGTGCTTTCTGGTGTGGTGTAGTTACCTATGTATCCGAATTGGTTTACTAAAGTTCATTGGACAAAATGGTTAATATAAATTATGAATCAATAATGAAATGGTATGATTTTTTTACTGAATTTCAACCGGTAATTCAAATAACACGGAATGAGTAATCGAATTAACATGTAAAATAATAATGTTCAAAAAAGTATAAATGAGAGTATCGGTGTAACACCCCATACCCAACCTGATTGTCGAGTCTGAATTATAGGATGCTACATTCGATGTTAAAATTTTACTTATACTTTCAGCATTATTATCCACAATAATAAAAGAACGAAGACAAAGAATAAATTTGATACCGTTACTAAGTAAATTCAAAATTTTCAAGAGTTTATATCGATGATAGAACTTTAATTTAATATAAAACAATTTGACTAAGTAAACTTTGATCTATTAAAACAATCACTTAATTTCATTTACAACAAAGACCCTGAGACTCCGTTTTTGGGTCACCTCGTTGTATGCATGTTACAAGTAAGAAACAAATTTTCCGTTGTACAATGAACTCAGGCCTGGTCCTATCCTGAACTCTCAAAATCCCTCATTTACCTACATTAAAATATAAAACAACTAAATTCTAAATAACATAATGGGTTTTCATACCTTTTTAACACATCACAAACACGTTTGCACTTCGTGGTTGGGACTTCACAATTGTCTTGCCCGTATTAGGATAGTATGCCAATTTCATTGTCATAGTGATTACATCATGGACTGATCTACTCAGGCATGGCACGTTTCCCTTAGTGATACCATTTCTTATTCATTCTTGCGGACTGGTGAATAATCCATCTTACTTGGTTGTAGTTGATTTATCGTTGACTACTTGGAAGCAGAAGATTTCATGATTGGCTATACTAAGCCTAACATACATACAAAAGAAGGTGTAGACACTTTTAAGGCAGCAACATGATTTGCCGTGATTCGGTGGAGCAGATTAAAATAGTTTTCACATTTGAAAAGCTTGAAAACAAACACTTTTATTATGTTTTAATTAAGTCATAGCTTCATTTATATTCAACAAAAAGTGTAATTTGAGTCTTTTGTCGACCTTAGGGACCGAATGAGGCCTAAGGGTAGGCTAATACACTTTTTGAGTCTGTAGAAGACTAATAGAAGGTGTACCAACTCAATATTGGTCATTGTGTTACAATACGAGGAGTTTGATGTTGTAACATAGGGAGCAAAAAGTAAGAATTCCAAGACTGCCTTCAGTGTCACAACACTCCCTTGAGGCTACCTTGTGTACAAGCATATTGCCTTTGATGTTGTAGCATAGGTCCTAATGTGTCGCGACATCGGTCCTGTACGAGAAATACTTATGAGCCAGGGGCATTTTGGTCTGTACAATCAAATATTAAACACGAGAGCATCAATTGACCTAGGGTTGAGGACGACAGAAACCCTAATTCTATAAATAGGCTTATTTAACACTTGTTATGGACAACTTTTCATATTGTATGATTTTCTTCATAGTTTTAATTTTTAATTTTTCCCTTTTTCTTAGGCTTTAGGTTATTTCTAGTTTTGTATTTGTCGGGAGATCTGACTTGTGGAACTTGGTTAATGTTTTATGGATTTCGTGTTTCAATTAAATATAATTCAGGCTTCTCTTAAACCTTAAACCCTAGGCTTGATGACCCTAAGAAGTCATTTAGGTAGGAACTAACCCAAAATTGGTATGGCCTATTCGTGAACACCTTATCCCCGAACCAGTCTAGACTATGAGATCGAGCGATAAGTAGTTTTTGCTGACTTGTTATTCTAGTGGAAGATCGAGAAATCTGACTAGGGTATTAACAAGTATATTCAACAAGGAGCCCGAAGCAATAATTAGTTAAGATTACTAAAGCAAGCTAGTCACCCATACTCAGATCTGATTAAAGTTTCCATAGCAAATTTTCCTAGTTTTTATGTTTATATTATTTTATTTATTTAGTTATTAAAAAATATTTCTTTATGATTAGTCATAATATAATTTATTTAAAATACTAATTAGCTCTATTTTTTCTTAGGTTAGGATTAATTTAGTGCTTTCGTCCCTTGGGTATGATTCTTGAAGTACTTACCTACTTTATTGTAACTATGTTACAACCTGACCCGTATACTTGCGGATACATCCTATCTAACATATTTTGTGCAGGATTTCTACTTTGGACGTTGGTACTTCCGAAGGTGGTCACAACACATTCAACTGATAATGATATTTTAGCTTTGTTGTATCTCTTCTTTAATAATATTTTCCTTTCTCCAACACTTGTACTTTGCAATCAATGTATCTACCTATCATTACTTTATGTTTTTCCCTATTCGTTTGTGTTTACTTCATTTTTCCCACCAATCTAAGCCATCACAGTTACACACTCAACACATAACAAATTTAATAAACAAGGACACAACGGACTTAGCCAAATCAAACTATGTGCACATAAGGGGAACTCTTTCCAAGTCATAGGTCCAAAAGGATCGACTAAATCATGCTATGATACCACTAAATTTGTAAAACCCTTACCCAACCCATTTTTCAAATCTAGGTATGGAGCGCCATAATTGAACTAGGTTCGTGTACATGACTAGAACTCATTATTTTAAAATTAGACTATATTACCTATTTATAAAAACATACAATAAATTTTTTTTTTAAATAAAGGTTCATTAACCCAACTCTGGACTCTAAGGGATCTACATAAATACAATATATTCGCCCCTATGGCAAAGTTTCTAAGGTACCCCCTGACACTTTACTAATGGAGCTCATTGATCCTACAATGTCTGGCTTGATCCCTCGTCGAGTTCCTTGTTCCGTATATCTTGAAAAACGCAAGCCAACACTTTGGTAAGTTCAATGAACTTAGTGAGTTTGATCACTACCAAATTTTATATATTGTCCCTTCTTTATTTGGGGAAAAACTTTGAAATAAAATAAAATACATTACTCCTTATTTTTACATAGACTTTAGCGCCCAGTCTGAACTGTCGGACTTTCAAAACTTTTCTATCAAAAATACCCCTTTTTGTTTTTGTCCTGGATCGTTAGTGCCATAGTCCTAGCAAACACACAAATATTCTACTAATGAGATCTATTCACTCATAAGGCCTACGATAAAGGACCGCACCCATTGGTGAACTTTCCAAATTTGTTTAGGCCATTGTGGATCCTCCTTCTTACCATAGTTGGATTACCTCCTTATAGTCCACCTTACTCGAGGTACCATGCTTTTAAGTGTGTTGTGTCCATTTGTTATGGACCATTTTAGCTTTTAATAACAAATAGAATATCATAAAAGTGATCATTTGTGTTAACGATTTCTATGTTATGTTGGTTCCTTACGGAACTAGCCATTTGGCTTGCACTCTCTTAATCGTTTCCCCCTTGAAGAGGAATAGTCTTGAAAAACATATTTGTCACTCAGTTTATTCTTTTTAGTACCTCTTTCTTTCAAAGGGGTACTAATTAACCCCTTCTTACTAGTTCGACCACCCATAGTTTTGATAATCGGTCCTCCCCGCACTTCTTAAGTGGTTCTTAATGGCGGATCCTTAACTGCGCCTGGAGTTTTGTAGCGCCCCAAATTTCTTATATCTGCTTCTATGAAATCTTGACACAAATGTGTATTTGCTTCAGTGGTTAAGTGTTCCAGAAGTGTCTGAAAGGTCTTGGGTTCAAGCTTTACTTTTGGTAAATTTTGGTATTTTTTCTGATTTAAGCCTTATTCTTGCTCAGTGGGCTTATATTGAATTATTTGTAAAACTATATTAGAATGAGCCTGCTGGTTCAAGTGGCAAAGGAGTCGGAGTGTTGGGGGTTCTGTGTTCGAATCCTTGCACGAGCGTAGGTGATATTTTTTCTCGATTTTGTGTCAAAGTTGTGGTGGAATTAAAATTCTGAGAAGTTGGGTGCTAGTGGGTTAGTGGGGAGATTTTTAAGGGATTTGGGGGTTGTCAACATTTTTTTTGAAATTTTTTTCCTTCTAACGTTCGGTTTTTCCCACCACTCTGTCGAAATTTCCTTTGAACTTCCCCTCTCTCTTTTTCTTTCCTTTCGTAATCCCTTTTTTTCATTTTGTTACATGAATTACACTTGTGTGGGTTCAGTAAGTCTATTATTTCTGTTCGTTGTAGTTGTGTAATGAGCGATTAAGAATATGATCTCTACTACAATTGATGGTATAAGTGAAGGTTTCGAGCAGTGAGACTCGTTTCTTTTGTTTAACAAGTGTTAACAAAGGTTCTTCATCGGTGGTAAGTCGGGTTTCTATTAGTTCATTTATGTCGAAATCCATTAACCAATTGCTAAATCAATGTTGGAAATTCTGGTTTTTAGGCTTTTGGAGGCTCGAGATTGTTTTTGTATCGAAATGATATCGTATGCTAGGCTGTGTGGTAGGCCGTGTACGATGACACGACCGTGTGATTTACGAAGGCCAGGTTGTACACAAGATACGGCCGTGTGATGGGTAGAGTGTGGCCGTGTGAGCAACATGGGCTAGGCCAAATTGGGCTTGTAGGACCACACAAGCACAACACACGGACATATGTTATCTGGTCTAGGCCGTGTAATGCACACGGGCAAGGCCAATCTGGATGTGTAGACCATAGGAGCGTGTGGCCCCACACGGGCAAGCCATATGAGCATGTAGGGCCATTATACTGAATTTTTTCGTAGGGTCATACAGGTCGTCCTAATCGGCTGTGGGCATACCGTAGGGTCAGTAAACACTATCTAACCTTAAAACTAAGTGATCTGTTAGATTGAAATATGGTTTTGAGCATGCCTTTTTTTGTTTATCGACTATCTGTTTATAAAAGCATGTTGGGCATGATTTATCTGCTAATTCTGTATGTATGTTATGTTACTGCTATTGGGGTGGGATGATGTATATTGGAGGAAGTGAACTGAATGGCAGTTTATGCCTTTTATCTAGCAGCATAGCTGCATTATATCTGTTATGTGTCACATCGATACAACATGGTGTGTAGGGCTGGGTGGGTGTTTTAAACCCCACATGGTGTGTAGGGATGGTCGGAGATGGTGTGCAGAGGATGAGGGTAGGATATTTGATTTCTGATTCTGATTTGTACATCTGTATCTATATCTGAGATGGGCTTAGGCTCGAATCTGCATCTGTATCTGTAATGGGCTTAAGCCCAAATCTGTATCTGTTTATAACTGAGTATACTATTTTGCTTTTATTGCATGCTTATTTCTGTTGGGTTACACACTGAGTTTATGTAAACTCACATCTATTTGTCTGTTCTTTCAGGTAATCCACAGACTTAGGCGGATCGGTGCAGCGGAGGACTCGACGGTGACCACTCGCCATAAATTGTTTTATTTGGTTTTATAATTTTATTTAAGTTTGGTATTAATACTGAAAGGAATTTTAACGGTTGCTTTTGGTTTTGTTGCTCGATTTATATATGCTTTATCAAAAAGTTTTCTTTTAAGATAAAAAGTTTCTAAAACAAGGCTTTCTAAATCATGAACTGTTTTGCTAAAACAACGCAATTTTTCGTAAGCTTCTGCTCTAAATGAATCTTTGGAAAATGGATTAATGTTTTGACAATGAATACATAAATTTAAGAGTTGAATAAATGTTTTTGAATTTGTTAAAAATAAATAAGAGCTAATAAACTAAAATGGTTTTATTGTGACGGCTTAGTTTACATAACCTTTTCCATATGACATTGCCAAATCTGGCCATAACGTCTAGGCCGGGTTTGGGGTGTTACATTTAATGATATTAGAGCCAGGTTAAAAAAGTTGGTTGTGGATTTTGGGTTCCAAAATATGTTGAGAGAATTAGTTTTCAAATGGTTTAAAAATATTTTGATTAAGTATGTGGTACACCGAGTCTCCGGTGCCGATCCTGTAAGTATTCTGAACTTTAGATAGTTTATTTTGAAATATTGTAAATAGCATACTCTGAAAACACTATAGTTAGTATTCTCTAAAACTGTAGTGAAACGAATAGAGACTGAAACCTTCAGAAGCATTACTAAACTTCTGATATTTACTACATAAAACATTTGTTAATAAATATTGAACTGAAGCATAAAAATCTTAATGTAGATAAACTTGATTAGACAATGAGCGCATGAGGTATCCGTGGATGTAGTACTCGAGGTCGAGGTAGAGGCCGTAGGGGGGCTCGAGCTGAGTCCTCATCTCTGGGAAGCATTCCAAATCTGGACTCTAGTGAGACACCTATGTTACTTGCTACTGAAACTGGGTCTCAGAGTCGTTCGGCTGGGGACGACACACTATCCCAAGCTATGCTGTGGATATTGGAGAGGGTCGTTAGACCTAATTCTGGATCTAGGGCTGAGGGTTGGTAACCGAACGAATCCGGTCTAATAGACCTGAGTTGTTTAGGGGTGTTACAGGAGGTACCCCTAATGTGGCTGAGTATTGGTTAGAGGCCACTGAGAGAATTATGGATGATATGAACTATACCCTCGTGCATAAATTGAAGGGTTCAGTCTCACTACTTCTCGATGAGGCTTACTAGTGGTGGTTGACGGTTAAGAAGGGCACTCAGCCTGATCGCCTGACTTGGGAATACTGTAAGACTACATTCTAGAGCAAGTATGTGGGAGCTAGCTACATTGATGCTCGCAGGCGTGAGTTTTTGAATCTCATGCAAGGTGACCGATCTGTGGCCGAGTGTGGGGCAGAATTTCTAAGGTTGAGCCGCTATGCTTGAGGCATGGTGGCGTTCGAGTATAAGAGGTGTGTTAGGTTTGAGGGCAGTCTAGGGGATAATTTGAGGGTTTTGATTTCTTCGCAAAGAGAGCATGAGTTTTTTGTTCTGGTAGAGGAGGTGAAGACCGCCGAGGATGTTAAGAGCGTGTAGTGCCATAATAGAGATAGGGAGAGACGTAAGAACAAGAGGGATTCAGAGCCCTTGAGTTCTGTGCAGAGGGATAAGAAAAAGGTTAAATCTGATGGGCCAGTTTAAGTGGAGGCTCCTGCTGCTTCAGCTGGGTTGCCGCCTTGTGGTGATTGTGGTAGGTACCACTCGGACGAGTGTTGGAGGAGGATTGGGGCTTGTCTAAGATATGGATCCTTAGAGCACCGTATTAGAGACTATCCGCAGTGGGCACATCAGATATAAGCTCTAGGTTATGTGCAGCCGCAGGGGGTAGTTCAGCTTCCACCGAGGGGCTGTGGATAGGCTAGAGATGGATATGGTTTGGGTCATGGACAGAAAGCACCGGGTAGAAGTGCTGGTCAAACCAAGACAAGGCAGCCTGCTTTGGTTTATGTTGCAAGTCGTCGAGAGGACAGAGATGCTCCTGACGTCATCACTGGTACGTTCCTTATATTTGATGTACCTTACTTGGCTCTAATAGACATAGGGTTTGCTCACTCATACATGGCTAGTTTTGTATCTGAAACTTTGGGGATTTCTGTAGAGAGCACTACTAGTGAGGTTATTTTACTGAGTCCGTTGAGGCAATATATTCGGGTTAGTAAAATCTATAGGGATGTTTCGTTAGAGGTACAATGGGCTATTTTTCTAGCGAATCTGATGGAGCTTCTATTTGAGGAGTTCGACCTAATTCTAGGTATGGACTGGTTGGTGGAGCACTGAGTCAATTTGGACTGCACATCTAAGAGGGTCGTTTTGAGAACAAAGGATGATAGGGAAGTGGTTGTGATTGGTGAGCGACGTGATTACTTGTCTAATGTCATCTCCACTCTGGTGGCTGAGAAATTGGTTTGGAAAGGGTGTGAGGCGTACTTGGCCTACGTAAGTGTTTTTGATTCTAGGGACTCTTCTATTGGGAAAATCAGAACAGTAAAGGATTTTCTGGATGTTTTTACTAAGGTTTTGTCGGGTTGACCTCCTAGTCAAGAGTTTGAGTTTGGGGTTGAGCTTATTTCAGGTATAGCGCTAGTGTCTATCGCTCCCTATTGTATGGCACTAAAAGAGCTTACTAAGCTTAAGGCTCAATTGCAAAAGCTATTGGACCATGGTTTCATCCATCCTAGTGTGCCTCCATGGGGAGCACCAGTTCTGTTTATTAAGAAGAAGGATGGGACCATGAGAATGTGTATCGATTATCGGTAGTTGAAACAAGTTGACTGTGAAGAATAAGTATCCGCTTCCTAGGGCTGACAACTTGTTTGATCAGTTCAGAAGGGCTTCCGTGTTTTCAAAGATTTATCTTCGTTCTAGGTATCATCAGTTGAGGGTTAAAAAGGCTGATGTACATAAGACTGCATTTAGGACTCGTTATGGGCATTACGAGTTCCTAGTTATTCCTTTCGGTTTGGCAAATACACCGGCTACATTTATGGATCTGATGAACCGAGTGTTTCAACCTTATTTGGATCAATTCATCGTGGTCTTCATCAATGACATTTTGGCACAATTCATCGTGGTCTTCATCAACGACATTTTGGCATACTCTAAGATAGAGGATGAGCATGATGAGCATTTTAGGATTGTGCTTTAGATTTAGCGTGAGAAGCAACTTTATGCCAAGTTAAGCAAGTGTGAGTTCTAGTTGCATGATGTACCTTTTCTGGGGTACGTTGTTTCTGCTAAGGGATTCGTGTTGATCCTTAAAAGATTGAGGCTATGCTTGGTTGGAAATAACCTAAAAACATATCAGATATTTGTAGTTTTCTGGGTTTGGCGGGATATTATCGGCGGTTTTTCGAGGGGTTCTCTTTGATTGCAGCATCTCTTACTAAGCTTCTACGTAAGGGTGTCTCTTTTGTTGAGACTGATGCACAGCAAAAGAGCTTAGAGAAGCTCAAGTCTGTTCTGACTCAGGCTTTTATTCTAATATAGCCTGAATCCGGTTAAGGGGTTTGTAGTGTATAGTGATGCGTTGTATGTTGGATTGGGTTGCGTTCTGATGCAAGATGGTAAGGTTATGGCTTGTACATCCCATCAACTTAAGATACACGAAGGCAATTATCTGACACATGATTTCGAGTTGGCTGCGGTAGTCTTTGCATTGAAAATCTGGAGGCATTATTTGTATGGTGAGAAGTGTATCATCTACACCGATCACAAAAGCCTCAAGTATCTCCTTACTCAAAAGGAGTTGAATATTAGACAGCGTCATTGGATTGAGTTTCTCAAAGATTATGATTGCACCATCGAGTATTAACCTGGTAAGGCCAATATGGTGGCCGACGCTCTAAGCTGAAGAGCGATGTTTGATTTGAGGGCGATGTTTGCTCGCCTTTGTTTATTTGATGATGGGAGTCTTTTAGCCGAATTGCAGATCAAGCTGACTTGGATTGAGCATATTCAAGATAAACAGTTAGGGGATGAGACTCTGGGTGTACGGTTCCATCAGATTGAGAGTGGTACTACTTCTGATGTTAGATTAAATAGTGATGGTGCGTTATGTTTTCGAGGATGGATTTGTGTGCCGAACGATTTTGATTTGAGGCATTCTATTCTGAAAGAGGCACATAGTAGCCCTTATGCTCTGTATCCTAGTGGTAATAAGATGCATCGTGACCTCCGTGAGTTGTACTGGTGGCTGAGTTTGAAGCATGAAATTTTCGATTTCGTTGCTCGTTGTTTGACATGTTAGCAGGTTAAGGCGGAGCGTCAGTTGCCTTCGTGTTTGCTGTAGCTAGTTAAGATTCCCTTATGGAAGTGGGAACGATGACGATGGATTTTGTTAGTGGGTTGCCCTAGACACCCATAAATAGGATTCTGTTTGGGTCATCGTGGATCGATTGACCACGTCTGCTCACTTTATTCCGGTTCGAATTGATTATTCTCTGTAGAAGTTAGCGAAGTTGTATATTTCCGAGATAGTTAGACTGCATGAGGTACCTGTTCGATTATTTCTGATAGAGATCCTCATTTTACATATCGGTTCTGGAAGAAGTTACATGAGGCTCTGGGTTCGAGATTGGACTTCAGTACTTGGTTCCATCCTCAGACAGATGGCCCATCTGAGAAAGCAATCCAGATATTGGAGGATATGCTTCGGAGCTGTGTGATTGATTTTCGAGGTAGTTGGGAGGATTATCTGCCGCTAGTTGAGTTCGCTTATAATAACAACTTCCAGTCGAGCATTCAGATGGCACCTTACGAGGCTCGGTATGGCTGTAAGTGTCGTACACCTCTATGTTGGATTGAGTTGGGTAAACATTGAATTTTGGGTCCTGAGCTGGTTTCTGAAATAGAGGATAAGGTTCAATTGATTCGAGACCATCTAAAAGTGGCTTCTGATAGGCAAAAATCGTATGCAAATTTGAAGAGACGTGAGATTGAGTACTCTATGGGGGATTTTTCATTCCTTAATGTCTTTCCATGGAAGAAAGTTCTGAGGTTCGGTCGTAAGGGCAGGTTGAGCCCTAGGTTCATTGGACCGTATCGGATTCTGAAATATGTGGGACCAGTTGACTATCAGTTGGGGTTACCCCCTGAAGTGGACCATCTTCATGATGTGTTTCACGTCTTGATGTTGAGGCGATACCGATTTGATCCATTTCACATAGTCTCCGTTGAGGATATCGAGGTTAGGCTAAATTTGATGTTTAAGGAGGAGCTAGTTCAAATTTTGGAGTGAGACATTAAGGTTCTGAGGAGGAACTCCATTCCATTAGTGAAGGTTCTATGGTGGAATCATGGCACCGAGGAGGCCATGTGGGAACCTGAGGACTTGATGCGTCAGTAGTATCCTCATTTATTTTGATTAGGTAAATTTCGAGGTCGAAATTTCTTTTAGGGGGTAGAGTTGTAGCGCCCCAATTTCTTATGTCTACTTTTGTAAAATCTTGACACAAATGTCTATCTGCTTCATTGTTTAAGTGTTCTAGGAGTGTCTGAGAGGTCTTGGGTTCAATCCTTACCTTTGGTAAATTTTGGTTTTTTCTAATTTAAGCCTTACTCTTGCTCAATGGGCTTATATTGAATTCTCTGTAAAACCATATCAGAATGAGCCTGCTGGTTCAAGTGGCAAGGGAGCTGGAGTGTTGTGGGTTTTGTGTTCGAATCCCTGCATGAGCGTAGGTGATATTTTTTCTCAGTTTTGTGTCAGTGTTTCGGTGGAATTAAAATTTTGAGAAGTTGGTGTTAGTGGATTAGTAGGGAGATTTCTAAGGGATTTGGGGGTTGTCAACATTTTTTTGGAAAATTCTTTCCTTCTGACATTTGGTTTCCCCTCCACTCTACCGAAATTTCCTTTGAACATCCTTTCTCCTTTTTTATTTCGTTTCCTAATCCCTCTTTTCTTTTTGCTACGTGAATTGCGCTTGTGCGGGTTCGGTAAGTCTTTTATTTCTATTTGTTGTAGTTGTGTAATGAGCGATTAAGAATCTGATCTCTATTGCTATTGAGGGTATAGGTGAAGGTTTCGAGCAGTGAGACTCATTTATTTGGTTTAAGGTGTTAACAAAGGTTCTTCGTCAGTGGTAAATCGGGTTTCTGTTAGTTCATTTATGTCAGAATCCATTAATCAGTTGCTAAACCGATGTTGGAAATTCTGGTTTTTAGGCTTTTGGAGGCTAGGGATTTTTTTCGCATTGAAACAATACCAGGTGTATACCTGAAATGCAGAAAAATGAGAGTCGGTGAAAGCAAAAAAACCCCACTGTCAATGCCACACAGTCGTGTGGTAGGCCGTGTGATCAACGAAGGCCAAGCCATGCTCAAGAAACGGCCGTATGATGGCCGGTGTGTGGCCGTGTGAGCCACATGGGCTAGGCCAAATTGGGCGTGTGGGCCACACGGGTGTGTGTATCTGGGCCAAGCCGTGTGATCCACACAGGCAAGTCCAATCTGGACGTGTGGACCACAGAGGCGTGTGGGTCCACACGGGGTTGTGGGCCCATTTTATTGAAATTTTCTGTAGGGTCACACAGGTCATCCTAATGGACTGTGGGCCTACCCTAAGGTCGATAAACGCTATCTAACCCTAAAACTAAGTTATCTGTTAGACTGAAATATGGTTATGAGCATGCATTTTTTTGTTTATCAGCTATTTGTTTATAAAAGCATGTTAAGCATGACTTATCTGTTAATTCTGTATGTATGTTATGTTACTATTATTGGGGTGGGATGATGTATATCGGAGGAAGTGATCTAAATGGCAGTTTATGCCTATTATCTGGCAGCACGGCTACATTATATCTATTATGTGCCGCATCGGTACAACTTGGTGTGTAGGGCTAGGTGGGTGTTTTAAACCCCACATGGTGTGTAGGGATGGTCGAAGATGGTGTGTAGAGGATGGGGGTTGATTCTGATTTTTACATCTGTATCTGTATTTGAGATGGACTTAGGCCCGAATCTACATCTGTGTCTGTAATGGGCTTAAGCCAGAATCTGTATATTTATCATACCGAGTATATGATTCTGCTTTTATTGCATGCTTATTTCTGTTGATTTACACACCGAGTTTATGTAAACTCACATCTGTTTGTCTGTTCTGTCAGGTAATCCACAGACTTAGGTGGATCGGTGCAGCGGAGGACTCGACGGTGGCTACTCAGCGTAAACTGTTTTATTTGGTTTTATAATTTTATTTAAGTTTGGTATTAATACTGTAAGGACTTTTAACGGTTGGTTTTGGTTTTGTTGCTCGATTTATTCATGCTTTATCAAAAAGTTTTCTTTTCAAACAACAGGTTTCTAAAATAAGGTTTTCTGAATCACGAACTATTTTGTTAAAACAACACAATTTTTCGTAACCTTTCGCTCTAAATGAATCTTATGAAAATGGATTAATGTTTTGATAATGAATACATAAATTAAGAGTTGAATAAACGTTTTTGAATTTGTTAAAAATAAATAAGAGCTAACAAACTAAAATGGTTTTATTGTGATGACTTAGTTTACAAAACCCTTTCCGTGTGACAATACCAGATCTTGCCATAGCGTCTAGGCCGGGTTTGGGGTGTTACATCTTTAACAGGAATATTTCTTTTCACCTAAATATATATAACTCATTTTGCACGGTCTCCAAATCTCAATTAGCCGTCCATCGGCAGTCATTGTGTCCCCCACTATGGAACCAATCATTCCATCCTAACCAAACTGATAAATCGTAAATTATAAATATTTTTACCCTATGTTTAATGCATTTTATAGATGATTTCTCATTAGAATTGGTGAATTCGAGGCTCCTAATGCTTTAATTTCATGTTTTGTATTCAGGAGAGCACCAAGAGTCAAAAAGAGCTAAAAACAAGTCAACAAAATGGACAAAACGGACTAAATCGAGAAGATGACATAGCCTAAGCCTTGCCACACGGGCAGCTCACACGCCCGTGTTTTTCAAGGGTGTCGACCAAGGCTTTCATGATTCACACGGCCTGACCATTGACCCACACGGCCGTGTGCAATTTAACAGATCGAACACGGCCTGGCAATCACGTCACACGGTCGTGTCACACGGGCGTGTCGCTGTTGAGCCCAAGTTAAGTCCAATTCAAAAAAGGCCCCTTTAGAGGGTTTCTAGGCATTCCGAAGCTTATAAATACGCACTAGAGGAGGAGAAAAGGAGAGACGGAGAAGAGGGGTAAGAAATTACCCTAAGGAAGCCGATTGATCCATCTCAAAAGCCGGATTCACCATCAAGACTGAAGATCTCTCCTCAATTCCCCTTCAGGAGTTTTGGGTTTTCTTTATGTTTTGTATTCTTTATTCTTCTGAGATGTTTTCTTATTTAGTTATGAACTAAATCCCCTAAATACCTAAGGGGAATGAAACGTAAGACGAATCTTGTATTATTTTCTGAATCGTATGATAAATATTTAACTTGTTCTTAGTTATGTGTTCTTAATTCTTACTTTGATATCCCAGGATACTGATTCAAGACACGCTCTTATTCAGAGGAGGAATAGACCCTGCCTAAGAGTACATTTGCCATAATTAAGCGGAGTTGATTGTGCGCCTAGAAATAGGGTGACAAGATTTTGTCAGATTAGGGTGAAACCTAATAAGGGGATCCATAGATCTAGTTAATGCAACCCTAGAGTGTTAATTAGAGAAAAGTCTCGGTTATTCAATCTAGGGATTAGACGTTATTAGTCTTGAATTTGGATAATAACAGAACTTAGGGATCTCTACGGAACAAGTTGAATGAATAAATCGTCCGATTTGGAGCCAGAATAACAAGTACAGTCTAGGTGGATTTTTCCTTAGGTATTGTCTCAAGTCAATCGATTTTCCCAAAAGCAATTCCCCAATTCTTTTCTCTGTGCGTTTAGGGTTTAGGCTAGATAATAAAAAGATAGTTATTACAAGTACTTTTGGTTCCCTTGGGTACGATATCCTGGTCTTGCCATTACTATACTATTGTTTGATAGGTGCGCTTGCCTTTTCGTCGTGATAATAGTTAGTCTAGGTTTGATCTTCATTATAAATATTTATTACTTGTTACGAATCATGCGATCACAAACCAAAATTGAAACTCAACTAATTGCCCTTCAACCACAAAATTTCCAAAATTTCCAATAGAGTCCTCACATTTACTATTTTATTATATTAAGTCCAATGCTCTTTTTTAATTTGTTTCCTTAAAGAAACCCCGATGTGACAAAAATTTTATTTGAAAATGGTTTTTTTGCTCATTGAAAAATAAAAAAAAGGTATGAAAGTATAGGGGTGTATAACGTTAAGCAATTTGAATAAGTTTAGAAAACTTAGAAAAAAATTCGGGCCCTCAAATCGCTTAACATTAATTTGCCCTTAATTAAGCTAATTGAGAAAATTCCAAAATACACAAGGTACCTAAAATAGATTATGGCTGGGCATAGGAAAATTAAAAAAGGTGATCAAATTACTTTATATGCATCCTATATTGCGATAATCTCTTAATAGATACCCCCAAAACTAAAAAGACTTGGGGAGCTTTATTATTTCAATAGAGATAAGGGATTTACATTTTAGCAAGGCTCTATGAGACCTAGAAGCGAGTATAAACTTAACGCCACCCCAAAATAGGGCTTATGAGTTTTAGGGGTATTTTAGGAATTTTAGCTTTCGAGGGTTCAGAATTTTATGACATGGCATATCAATAATATTTTCAATTATTGTTTTTAAAATGAAATCAATTTCTAAAAATGAGTTTTAAATACCTTTGATTTTAGAAAAAGGACTAATTTGTAAAAGAGTCAAAATGGTGTGTTTTTTAAGAAGCAGTTAGATAAAAATTGAAAAACCAACCTATTGCTTCTTTCCACCTATATTTTTTCACGTTAACTCCTCCCTAAAACTAGTGTTGTCATCCATTGACTCTGTATTGCTATTTCAATCAATTTTGAGCTCCAATCCCTAATCCTTTTTGATTTCTATCACCCTTAAACCTTAAACCTCTATAAAAGACGTAAGAAGAACACCCAAAAATACCATAGTTCCTCTATTATCAAGCTTTCGGGTTTTTTCGATTTTCGATCAAACACATAGATTTTCTTCATCTAAGGTAATGATTCAATTCATTATGAGATTTTTTATGTTATCTAGTATTCAAAACTAAGTTGTTAAAATGCATGTTCTTGATAAAAGCCGAAAATTGGGTCATTAATGGTGAGTTTCAGTTTTGTGGATAAAAACTTGAGTTTAAAGTATTTTTCAACTTGTTTTAATATGATTAGAAGCTTTCTAAAGTTACCTTTAAGTTTCGTTAAGAAATTCTTGAGTTTTAATGAATTTTCGTCATAAAGGCCAAAACTTGTCGAAATATTTCGATACCTTAAAAAGTGTAGTTTTTTGTAGTTTAAAGGTTAGGAATTAGTCGTAGATGATTATTTAGATGAACATAATTCATTTCCTGCAAAAAGATTAAGTGTAGATTGAGATATTCGAATCTAAAGTTTTCTATGTTGAAAGTTTCGATTAAAAGATAATGTAGCTTAGGCTTATGTTTGTCACTGTTTTAATGATGTTGATGACTGATTGTTGATTGTGTGTTTATGTGGTTTGTCTTTTTGAAGTGTCAGAGTCAATAAAACCTTCAACGAGTAAAGATAAAGGCCAAGAAAAGCTAGTCTAAGTTTTTAGTTTTTTGGAGAAAAGCAAATATTTCGGTGAGTGTTTTGGAATAACTGCCTGTAAACGATTCGTTGTGTATTTGGGAATTTAGAGGTAGCCTGAAACCCTTCTCTAAATTTCGAGTGTAATAGCTCGATTTTCAATGGTGTCGAAAATAGTGGTTCGAGGCCAAGAAATTCGATGAGTAAGCTCATAAATTTTATTATTTAGTATTTACGAGTCACATGTGGTTTTAGAAAGATTTTGAATTGGTAATTGGTGTTTTATAATAATTTATTAGGGCAAGTTGTTTTAGAAAATGAGGTATATTTACGGAATGTCATTAAGGTAGTATTAAAGTTACGTTACAAAATTTTAACGTTTTGATAGTTAATTAATTAAAAAGGAATAAATTAAAAATGATGCAAAACTTGCTAATTATAGGAAATAAGTGATTAAATGGCTTGATAAATAAATACGGGAGGACTTAAGGAGCAATTAAGCCGAAAGTAAAGGCATGAGGCAACATAAGCAGCTAAGAAAATAAAATAAAGTGAATTAATGGCAAAATGGCAATTTAGTTAAAATTAGAAATAAAACAAATGGCCAATTGATTTATAGACATTTCTTCTCTAAAATTTAGACAAAATGCCATAAGAGAGAGCTTCATAAGCTGGTTTCATATTTTGCTTCAAATTAAGATCCCATAGATGCTCGTGAAAAAGGGAAATTAGTGGAATAGTCCCTGAACTTCTACAAATATTATAAATTTAACCCAGGTAAGTTTGTACGGTTAAACTTTAATATTTATATTGAATTGATGAATGGTATTATGTATTTATTCTATTTTTGAAAATAAAATATTGTTAAAGTTATAAATTTGAATTGAATATTTAGATTAAATGGAACGCGAGATTTGAGTACATTCGGCATTCGGCGAATTGACGACAATGGAGGAAAATGACAGCAAATTACCCAAGTAACTGAGGTTCAACATTTCTTGAGAACTTTCAGGTTTACTTTCCATTTAGCTCTCACGAGCTTCTATTTAACTCATATGAGTTTCCGTTCAGCTCTATTAAGCTTCTGTTTAACCCTTACGGGTTTCCGTTCAACTCTTACGAGCTTCCGTTCAACCTTTATGGGTTTCTATTTAGCTCTCATGAGCTTCTGTTCATCCTCCGGGCTTCTGAAAATGATGTTCTCTTATCCATAAGCCGTTCTCTGATTTTGGAAGATTTGGTAAGTGACTATGTAATTGAAATTAAAAGACATATTGTTTGTTATTGGTATTGATTTGAAATAAGTGTATTCATCGTTAAAGTTGAGATTGGCAGGGAGTTTACATTGAATGAATTTATTTAATTGATGTGTTATAGTAGGTTCGGTAAGATTTATGTTTAACCCATCGAACTTACTAAGCTTCATTAAGCTTACTTGTGTGGTTTAATGTCTTTGTAGATTTTTGTGAGGTCGAAAGATCGGATTAGCACACCAAGTCTGTAACAGCTCGTTCTTAGTCAAATTTGAACAGTGGTTTTGGGACCACAAATCTGAAATCAAAATATTTATTTTGATATTATTTGAATGTTTACAACATGATAGCATGTATATGTGAAAATTTCGTAAAGAAATTTTATCTTTTAAATGGTTAATTTGATAAAAAGGACTAAATCGTGTAAAGTGAAAAATTGGGGTTCTACAAGCTAAAAGGGTTTAATAGCTATAAAATTAAATAGAGGAGGTCTTTATGTTGTAATTTAACCATTTATAATGTAAGTTGACATATTTTTGCATGGTTAAATGAATTTTAATGTTTAATAATAAAGGTTAAAATGGTAAAATAATAATTAATAGCTTAAAATTAAAAGATACAAAATATGTATCATCTTTTTCTTCATTATTTTGACCGAATTTATCAAGAAAGAAGCCATTAGAATAGCTTCAAGGTTCGGCTAGGTTCCTCTTCTTGCATGGTATGTATTTTTGGTTAGTTTTTAATGATTTCTATGTTTTTGATATCGTTGCTTCATATCCTAACTAGCCCGTACCCTAGATTTCAAAACTGTTAAAGATTTATCATGTTGAAATTTTTGAATGCTTGAGTAATTTGATGAATTATGATAGATTTGGAATGTTTAATGTTAAATTAATAGTTTTTGTAAAGTGATTTTTGACAAAAATGTAAAAAAGGGATTAATTTGAGAAAATGTGAAATGTGGTGGTTAAAATTATGAATAAATTAAAAATATGGGCTACTAGTAACATTTATTAAAATTAGCTAAGCATGGGTTTGTACTAAATTGCATGAATTTGCAATTTTATGTAATAAGGACTAAATTGTGAAAATGTGAAACATTCGGGGCAAATGTGTAAATTTACCAAATTGTAAATTATAGGCTAAATTGAATAGACCGAATGTTGAATGTGCTAAATTTGATAATATATAGATCAAGATAAGCTGAGATCGGGATTAGATTGGGAAAAAGGAAAAGTGGACGAAAAGTCGATAATTTCCATCCCAGCAACTCGAGGTAAGTTCGTATAATTAGAATCGAAAATTTTAAATACTTGTAAATTATTTGAAATGAAAGTATAATTGAGTAAATGGTATTACTGAGTTCAAATGCCTAATTGATGAGAATTATTGAATACTGAGTCTTGTTTGAATCGTAGAAAGTCATAGGATACGAGTGACACATCACTAGGGTTACTATTTTGGTTACTATTTTATGTAGTCTTATGTGTAGAGCTTACCATTTCAGCTTAATAGAGCTTACTGTCCATTAGCTTAGGAGGAGCTTACTGATCATAGCTTGAAAGAGTGGAAATGATAATAAATTAACGAATTATTGATTTATATATGTAATGTATGTCATCCGAGTATCCCTCGATATTCTAATAGGTTCAATAGGCATAAATTTTGTTATTTGTTATGTGAAAAGGCTATGTGTTTATACAGATGAGTTATTGTTATCGAATGAATTATTGTTTATGTGATTGAGAGTGAAATGTTACAAGTGATATATATGATATATGAATTTGTTATGGTACAATGTATTGAGATAATGGATGATTACATGCACTTATGTGACTAACTTGTTGATGAATACTTGTAATTTAATTGAGTATACCTTATTTATTATCTTGATTATGTATAAATGGTAAGTTTAATTCTGAATTGTACGGGCTTACTAAGTTATAAAGCTTACTATGTTTCTTTTCTGTGTTTTATAGAGGTTCAATAGCTCGTTCGATTTGGATAAAGTCAGATATACGCATCACACTGTCCAATTTCTGATTGGTATCTTTGAACTCATGTATATACGTAAATATGTCATGTATAGGCTAGTTATAAAGATGATAGTTATGGTTAATTGAGCTAGTGATTTTAGCACATGTTGTGGTATAAGATAAAACCATGTGTTTTGGCTTAACTTGGTATAAAATGTGTATGAAATGTTATGGATTAGCTGCCTATTGAGTTACAAAATGTTGAAAATTATGCTTGTACAGGTATGTAAAAATAGGGTAGCAAATTGGCTTAGTAATAGCCTATTTTTGTCCACATTGGTAGAGACACGGGAAAATGTCTTAATCGTGTGTGACACACGATTATGTTACATGGCTGTGTGTCCTCTAGTGTTGAAATAAAAATCAAGTCAGTATACTCCACACGGTCTCACATACGGGCGTGTGACTTGGCTGTGTGGCATAAGTCAGTATACCCTACAGGTTTGACACAGCCTAGCACACGGACATGTATGGCCATTTTTAGGGCACACGGGCTAGCCACACGGGCATGTGTGTTGGCCATGTGACCCAAGTCAGAGACTTACACATGGTCAAACATTGGCTGGGACATGGGCATGTGCTTCCATTTCGAATGTGCACACGGCCTATGACATAGGTGTGTTTGGTGGCCGTGTGTCTGGCCATAAAGGCGTGTGTCCCCTATTTTAAGAAAAATTTTCAAAGTCTTGTGAAAGTTTCTTGAGTTATCAGTTTAGTCCCCAATCACTCCCAAAGCATGTTTAGGGCCTTGTAGGCTCGTATAAGGGACAAATTGATTGAGATTGAATGATGAATGCTTGAATTGAGAAAATGTATGCTAAATGGATGTTTAATTATTTTGTAAGTCCAGTAATTCTCTGTAACCCTATTTTGGCATTGAAAACGGGTGAAGGGTGTTACAAAGTCACACTATCTAGCTTATTTCGGTAGTTTTTGAAGCGTTCAACTTGGTATATATGGCATGTATAGGGATTGATGTGGATTAGATTAAAGTTGACATATATAGATGTTATGAATGATGTTCTGTTTACATAATCAACCTAGATATATATTTTGGTTTGGAAATGAAGTAAATTGTGATGTGGTTATGATGGATATATGCTTATAGGTTTTTAGTTAGTAGTAAACCTTAGTAAAATTTGTTAAATAGACTAAATAGGTAAGTTTGAGTATTTAAGGTAAATGTGATGATATATTGTATATAATACATGACTTTAGCTTGTTTTGAATGCTTTGTTGTGGAATATTAATGTGTTATAATGTTATGTTTAGGTTGATACCTAAATGGGTGAGAAATGTGGCCTTGAAATGACCTATTTTCATCCACACGAGTAGAGACATGGGCGTGTGTCCCTTACTCCTTTGAAAAATTTTGATATTTTCTGAAAAATTTTTTGAGTTCCCAGTTTAGTCCTGATTTATTTCTAATACGTATTTTGAGCCTCGAAGGCTCATATAAGGGACAATATGAATGATTATGATTAGTTTCTGATATGTATGTTAAATGATATGAAATGTTCGTATTTGATTTGAAAAGTCTGATAATGTTCCGTAACCCTATTCCGGCGACGGAAAAGGTTTAGGGTGTTACACCGAGTGTAAGTGTTCTTTTACCTATGCTAAATATGTGATAAATATGTTTGTGAATTGTGATAAAGAGAGTTATTATATGACAAAATATGAACATGTTGTGATGATTTTTGTGACAGTAAATATGAGGGTATGTTATTCATGCAATGTGATAGTGTATAATGTGCTAATGATATGGTTATGCAGATAATATGTATGAATAATCGGTAAAGTAATATTTGATGATAGTATGGATGTTTTGGCCTTGTGACTTAATGAGACCTTTGGATATAGTTGGCATGCCTTAGGATTGTGAGTACTCACTTATATGTGTTGTGATATTTGGGGTGTTGAGGCCAAGGGATAGTTTTTGGAGAGATAAGGTGTAACAGCCCAACTTTGGGTCTAGTCGAAACAGTGGTTTTGGGACCACGAATCCGATGTAGAAAGATTTATTTTTATTATATTTTTATGGTCTACAATATGATTGAATGATTGTGGGAAAATTTTGTTAAGAAATTTTGTTGACAAGGTGTCCAATTTGACTAAGAGGACTAATCTGTAATAGATGTAAAATGTGTGTTCTAGAAGATAGAGGTGTCTAATTGCCATGAAATTTTAAATTGGAGGTTCTTAAATGGTAATTAGACCATTATACTTTAAGTTGGAAAAAATGGACATAATAGGGTGAAATTTCAAAGTTTGGCATTAAGGGCATTTTGGTCTTTTGGCTAATAAAGACAAAATTTAACAAATAAAAGATGTCATCTTCTCAAAATAGTCCCCCATGGCTGAAATTCACAAGGATCTCCATATCTAGGGTTTTCCAAGCTTTCAAGCTCGATTGTAAGTCCGTTCTCGTCCCGTTTTTAATGATTTTTATGTTTTTGAGATCCTTGTAACCTAGTCTAGCTATTTCAAGGACTAATTTGAAAGAAAGATGGAGTTTAAAATTTTACCCATGTTATATATTTGTGTATTTTGATGTCTGATGGTAGAAAAATGCATATTTGATGTTAGATAAACAAATTTTGCTAAGTGATTTTCGGTAAAAATGTCAAAAAGGACTTATTTGTAGAAGTTATAAAATGAGTAGTAAAAGTGTGAATAAGTGTAAAATGTGGGCTGATATGAGTATGAAAATGGTTCGGCTAGGCTTGGGTTTTGAAGAAATTGAATACATTTTAATTTACGAGCCTAAGGACTAAATTGCAAAAATGTGAAACATTAGAAGCAAAAAGTAATTTTTGCCATAATATGATTTTGGGCCAAATTGAATAATGTGAGTATTAAATGAGTTAAATTTGTTATTATAGATCAAGAAAAACGAGGTTCAGACCTAGATCGGGGGAAAAATAAAGTGTTTGACGATTAGGTCCAATTCTGCTATTTTGTATCGAAGTAAGTTCATATGTAAATAATGCAATGTTATATTTATGTTTTAAATGCTTTAATATTGCATGAATTGTGTGATTGACTCTTTCGACGTATTCGACAAAGTTTTGACAAGCAAGAAACCCATTTGAACCTTAGGAATAGAATAGAATACGAGTGACATGTCACTAGGAACCCATGTGTATATGTGTTTATGTAATCTGGGAGCTGGTCTTGTACGTCCTACTAGTGGCTGGGTATTTCGGCATATGTTATGGTTACCTGACAGCTTGTGTGAGCAGCACTGTGTAGTTATGCCCTGGCTGACTGTAACACCCTTCATCGTATTCGTAGCCGGAATAGGGTTACGAGGCAGTATCGATCAATTACAACATAAATCATACATTTTCACATAAACATCAATCAAATATAATCACAATGTCCCTTATAAGGCTCTATAAGACCTTAAAACATGCTTAGAAGTGGTTCAAGACTAAACTGATAACATTTGCAAACTTTGGGAAACTTATAAAATTTTCAAGCATTTAGGTCACATGCCCGTGTGAACAGGTCGTGTGAAAACAGGGCATACATACTGACTTGCACGACACGGCCGGAGACACGTCCGTGTTCCATGGCCGTGGGAAATTAGGGGGGTTACTAACTTGGGTCACATGACCAGCCACACACCCATGTGCCAGCCTGTGTGCCACACAGGGCCAGTAAACATGCCCGTGTGTCTAGGCCGTGCCAAACCTGTAGGGTATACTGACTTAATTCAAAAGCGTACCCCAAGGGACACACGTCCATGTACCAAGGCCATGTGTCACACACGGTCAAGCCACACGCTCGTGTGCTCGGCCATGTGGAGCGAAAATAGGCTTGATTAAAGCCACATTTCTCACCCTCCTCAAGCCTTCCTACAACAAGACATTTTATACCATTTCAATACATTTATAGGCATCCAAAACATCATCAACTCATGTACATTTCATACCATAATAACACTAGCCAATTTAATACACATTTACTACTCCAACCATATTAATTTCATATGCCAAAACTATAAGCATTTTCTCACCATCTTACTAATTATTTTATGCTGTATAACATACCATTTCATCATCAATATACCAATCCACAATATGCCATGACAATCATACCAAAACACATGGTATTTAATACAACGCATTTCATTTGCCAAACTCATAACTTAAGCCAACTTAAATGGCCAAATACACACCAACATTTGCATATACAAATAAGCTTTAAAAGCTTAGTAAGCCATATACAAATAAAGTCATCATATGAATATTTGCATATCAATTCAAATATGCTAAGCATAGCTAAACACATACAAGTTCACAAACCATTCTCATTGTACACATATTCAATATCATAATTGAATTCATCAACTACTTCCCTTTTCAATACTTGTATAAATCTTGTACGTACCTGAGTTACTTAACTCATTCACACATTATTTCTCAACTTGACTTTGCCCGTTGAACCATTCGGAATCATTAAGGATACTCGAAAATCACATAAAACTCATACAATGCCATATCACAGATATGGTCTTACATGTTATCACATATCAATGCCACTGTCCCAGAAAGGGTCTTACACGAGATCGAATAATGATGCCAATGTCCAGACATGGTCTTCCAAGTAATCATATCTCGATAACCTAATGTCATCACATTCGTATCCTATACTATTCTTAAGGTTCGTACGGGACACTCGAATATTATAACTTTGTCGATTCTTACTCGTATTTGCTCGTTCAACATTCATAGAAATTCAATGATAATGAGATATATATAATTCAATTTAAAGATATTTATTTGCATATGAACTTACCTCGTAGTCGGAATAGAGGGACTGGATCGACTATTCGATAACCTTCGATTTTCCCCGATCTAAATCTGATTTCTTTCTTCCTTTCTTGATCTAATAAGCTATCAAAGTGCTGAATTTAAACAAGCTTCATGCCCTAGTTATTCTTCTCCATTTTTGGTTGTAAACAAAGATGAATAAATCTATTTTAACTTTTGTTTTTATTTAATTCAACTTAATTACAAAATGACATAATTACCGTTAATGATTAAACATTAAAATTTCACTAACTCTAGGCATAATTGTCCATCCATTATTCAAATAGTTTAATAACATCATAAGGACTTCATATTTAATAAACCATAGCTAATAAACACTTTTAACTTATAGCATGCTACTTTTGCATTTTACGCGATTTAGTCCTTTCATCAAATTAGCACTCAAACGCTAAAATTATTTCACGAAACTTTCACACATATATAATCACATGCTATAAACACCAAAAATAATATTAAAATGAATTTTTGACCTTGAATTTTTGGTTCCAAAACTACTGTTCCAATTTAGCTAAAACCGGGCTGTTACAACTCTCCCCCTTAGGGATTTTCGTCCCCGAAAATCTTACCAGTGAATAGGTTTGGATATTGCTTTCTCATAGCATCCTCGGGTTCCCATGTAGCATCTTCAACCCCGTTTCGATGCCATAATACTTTCACTAATGCAATTTTCTTATTTCTCAGCTCTTTGATCTCACGAGCTAGAATTCGGATTGGTTCTTCATTGTACAATAAATCTAACTGAATCTCAACTTTAGTCAGGGAAATAACATGCGAACAATCAAATCTGTATCTTCGTAGCACCGATACATGAAATACATTATGAATCTTCTCTAATTCTGACGGTAATACTAACCGATATGCCACTGGTCCAACTAGCTCAATAATTTCATAAAGTCCGATGAACTTCAGGCTCAACTTTCCTTTTCTGCCAAGTCTGAGTATTTTCTTCCATGGTGAGACTTTTAAAAACACTTTATCCCAGATCTGAAACTCAATATCTTTCTGTTTCAAATCTGCGTAGATTTCTGACGATCTGACGTTGCCTTCAAACTATTACGAATTACTTTCATTTTTTCTTCAGTCTCTCTAATCAGATCAACCCCGTGAATTTTATTCCAACTAAGTTCAGTCCAGTACAACGGTCTTCAACACTTTCGATCGTATAAATATTTGTACGGTGCTATTTTAATACTCAATTGAATACTGTTGTTATACGCAAATTCAATCAATGGTATGTCTAGGACATGTGCGACACACGATTTTCCCCACGGGCATGTGTTTAGGCCGTGTGTCCCGTGTACCTTAGTTTTGAGAAACAAAATGATCAAAATTGAGCACTCAGGCAAAGACACGGGCGTGTGTCTCAGTCGTGTGGATGGCATGACTTCAAACACGGGTGTGTGCCCTGGCCGTGTGAAGTCTACACCTATTTTAGGAAAATTAATTTTCCACACAACCTAGCACACGGGCGTGTGACTTGGCCATGTGATCTCAATTTGTTCATGAGTTACAAGTCAATGAGTTACAAGGGGTTGGGACACAGGCAAGTTGACCACACGGCCTGCCCACACGGGCGTGTGACTCCTTTTAAGTGGAAAATTTTCTAAGTTTTGTAAAATTTTCTAAAGTTCTCGGTTTAGTCCCAAACCACTTCCAATGCACGTTTTGGGCATCGTAGGCTCATATAAGGGACTTTATGATTAAATGGAAATGGCTTTAATTTTGTACACAAATTCATAACCCGGAATTGTATGGTTGTTCGTGTGATAAGTTTGGTAATGCCTTGTACCTTGTTCTGGTATTGAATGCAGGTGAGGGGTGTTACATTTAGTGGTATCAGAGCTACGATTTAGTTGATTCTTGGACTAACGTACGTGTGTAAGAGTCTAGCTATCCATTTAAACTGTGATAGTGTGATGACTCCTGACAATTTTAAACCGTGTTTTCATATAGTAAATGGATCCCGATCGAACTATAGCTGATGAGGTAGAAAGTAATGCACCGGCTCTTGCTCAAGGAGAAACGCCATCTGAAAGTACACCTCCCACGATTAGTCAAGGAGGAGGGGGCTAGGGAACCCTTCCTCCACATGATGAACGAGTGGTATTCGGAGTTTGCTCGAACAAATCTGACTGCTCAACATCCTCCACCCCCTCCTTATCCCTAATCGATTCCTGTAGCTCCTAAAGGTGTGAAATTGTAAGACTAAATAAGCTTCCGATAGATAAGAACCAAAAGCAAGGGGCTGAAAAATTTAGAGCAAATGTAGATGATGATCCTGAGAGAGCCAAGTTTTGGCTTGAGAAAACGATCAGGATATTTGATGAGTTATCATTGTAAAACCCCAAACTGGCCCAGACGTTACGACCGAATCCGGCGTGTCACATTGAAGCGTTACTAGAAAAGTCATGTTTTATCTAAAGTCTTTCTTAGTGTTCAAAGAATATCCTCGTTATAGATTAAAGTGAATGGAAGTTGTGCACCAGGTAGGATGCCAGAAAAGAGGAGGTGAGTCAATTAGACTGCTTAAGTACCTAGCTCTCCACGGATCCAATCCTAGACATGCACACAACCATTGCCACACTTTAGCTGAGTGATTTTTCAGGGAAAACCAATTCGTTGAAAACCATTTGAAAATGTTATTAATTTTGAAAACGTTTTCGTTGCGAAAGCTTTGCTTTGTTAAAGCGACATTTTGAAATCGAGTAACCTTTTTAAAACGCGTCCTAGAGCTATTCAATTTCAAACAATTAAAAAAATATCATATCTAAGCTAACAAAACATACTAAAAACAATTAAAAATAATTAAAGCGGCCTTGTTACAACTTAAAAACCCAAAACAATTAAAGTAAGTAAGTGCTGATCAAAATACATGAAGAAAAACGAATTTGCAGAACATGTGGCCACTCCGAATCCGTCACGGATCCAAGTCCACTATGGTTGGGGATTTCCTGCATGGATGAAATTAAGGGATGAGTTTGGAAAACTCAGTGTGTAACATAACCCAACCATAGTCCAAATCAGATCAAACCGCAGAAATAGATTAAGTTGGGCCTTAGCCCTAAACAGCATGTAAAATGAAGCCCATATGCCCATAATAGATACAGAATAGATATATCATGTATGCAGAAAATACAACCCAAATCTATCCATATACACCCCCGTACCAACCTTCCACCATGTGGGGAGACAAATCGACCCACCCATCCGCTACACGCCACAGGATTTACAGCATGGCTGCCAGAACAGATATTGTGACAGAGTCACTAGATACAGATATTGTGGCAGAGCCACCAGAACAGATATTTGTGGCGTAGCCACTAGAAACAGATGTTTGTGGCATAGCCACCAAAATGCTTCCTCTATCAATATAACCCATATTCCATGCAACAGATATACATGTCATGGCATACAACATACAGAATCAGAATATCATGCATTTCAGTCAAAATTAACCCTAAGGGTATAGCGGTCACTTTGCACCTAGGGATATAATGGTAATTTTCATACTTAGGGGTATTCTAGTAAATTTACTATTTTAGGGTTTTCATGCACATTACATCCATTAACGTATTAACAGAAACACTTACCGAGCATTTTTAACAAATTGGGCCCGTTGGCCCATTAACCCGATTTCGACTCATTAAGCCCAAATATACCGAAGTGCACGAAATTGCGCACTCTGCAATCTTACTGCTTGAGATTACCAAGATTAACAAACAACTATCCCACGAGCGCTCGCACGCTCACAAGTCCACAAAATACCGGCTCTTCGGTATTTCAGCTTTTCGGCTTTTACCGATCTAGTCTATAAGTGGGTGTCGTTTACACACCTGTTTTATGACGAAACGTTGACGAGTTCCACACACGAGTTGCCTACAATCAGGTACTAACACGTTAAACTATGAATCCATAACAACTTATATACAAATCCCCATACCAATAATCGGCCATTAACACCTTAGACACTAAAGTTCTTACCTTTGCCGGAATATGGACTAGATCTAAATCTAGTCATTCCAATTATCCAAGCCCTCGATCAGTAGCCTTTAATCCACACTAGAGCAAAACAAATCAAATAACACCACTAAACCCTTTTAGTTTAGTCGACAGGCACCCTTTTCATATAGGGGTTTTCGGTTTTTCTTTAAATCACCAAATAATGGATAAAGAAGGGATTCTGAGCACTTACCAAAGGTTTACTTGCCAAAAACGTTTCCAAGTACCTTCCTATTCCCGATTTGTTGTAGATCTAACCCAAAGTACGAATAGAGGATAGATCTAGGTTATTCGGCTTTTGAAGAAATGAGATGGAGAATAAAAGTTTGTGAAGTAGAGGGGAGATGTCGGCAGAAGGATAAGAGAGTTACGAGGTTTGGCCTTTTGTCACGGAGAAAAGTCTCTATATTCGGCAATAATGAGAAGAGAATCAAAGAGAAATGACTTATGAGTAGGAGTAGAAGATTAAGCTTGGTGAAGAAAAGATGAACAAAAAAAGAATGAAGGTCGATCTCAAAAATAATAATAGATGTGAATGGCCCCAACCTAAATCGATTAACGCTTAAAAATACCCAAAGCTAAACAAAGAAGAAAAACAACCCATACAAGCCAAAATTTTAAGAGCTTTTTTGGCATTTAATTGCCTATAGCCGAATTGGTACTACCATGAGTCCTATTTCATCATAAAATCCTTCCCAAGTTCAAATTCCATATTTTTCTCCTTAATTTTAGCCACCACCTAATTTGAATTCCATCCAAATCCTTCCTACCGATTAGCAGCCACCATTTTCCCACCGCTTGGCTGACTCAATTTGCTGCTTGGAAGAGTTTCGGTCCAATTGAATTACTCCCCCAACGCGTGCAGTAAAAAGGTAGCCCATTACGCGTACAACAGCTCGAAACCAAGACCTCCAGGCACCCATATACGCTGCTTGCCACTGCCCTGCAGCTCCTCTCGTGACATAATCTTCTCACAATTAATTTTAAGGCTTAACTGCTGCAGTCACGGCTACTTAAAAAAAGAAAATCAAAATTTCACCTTCCTCTAGGATCGAACCAACATCCTCTCGGCATGCCTAGCACGCTGCTGCTACTGTGCCACAGGCGCTCTTTGTGTCAAACTTCAGTCGCAACTTCTTTTAAAGCCTATTTTAGTGCAACCCATTTACTAATAAAAAACAAATGTTGCGCGCGCCATGCCTTGAACCCAAGCACCTCCCACGCCACTCCCCAAGCACCTATGCCTCGAACCCAAGCATCTCCCACGCCACTCCCCAAGCACCTATGTGGCGTCACATGTCACTTTACCACAGATCTTCTTGTGGCTTATTTTACCACATCTATTTTAAAAGCCCAAAATGCCAGAACCTTCTCTCTCTAAAATTAAAAAAAAATTCTGAAATTGCCTCGGGTTAAATTTACTCTTGGGCCTTCTAAAGGCCCACTAACCTACTCAGACCTACATTGTACAGTCAAAGCACAGAAATTCTAAAATTCATTAAAAAATCACAGAAATCTCAAAAATCTTGAAAATTGGGGCTTTACAACTCTACCATCCTTAAACAAAAACAAATGAGGGTATTGTTGTCGCATTGCCTCTTCTGGTTCCCAAGTAGCTTCCTCTCTGCCATGATTACGCCAGAGTACCTTTACCAATGGAACTGACTTCCTTCTTAGAACCTTAACATCTCGATCCAATATCTGTACAAGCTCTTCCTTGATAGTCAAATCAGGCTGCACATCAATCTCTGCAATCGGCACGACATGAGTAGGGTCAGAACTATATCGCCTTAACATGGAGACGTGAAAAACATCGTGAATCATGTCTAACCCCGGAGGTAATTCCAATTGGTAAGCCACTGGACCTACTCGCTTAAGAACCTAATAAGGCCTGATGAACCGCGAACTCAACTTACCTTTCTTACCAAACCTTAATATCTTCTTCCAAGGAGAAACCTTCAAGAAGACCGTATCACCCACTGAGTACTCAATCTCCTTACGCTTCAAATCTGCATACGAATTTTGCCTATCAGATGCTTCTTTTAACTGATCTCTGATTATCCTGACCTTATCTTCAGTATTTGCTACAAACTCAGGTCCAAGAACTGTCGTTCTCCCAATTCAGTCCAACAACTAGGTGTACGACACCTACGTCCATTTAGTACTTCATATGGTGCCATTCGGATACTCGCCTGATAACTGTTGTTACACGCAAACTCTGCCAACAGCAAGTAATCTTCCCAACTACCTCGAAAGTCAATAACGCATCCCCTCAACATGTCTTCCAAAATTTGAATAACCCTTTCCGATTGACCATCAGTCTGAGGATGAAAAGCCGTGCTAAAGTTCAATCGCGTTCCCAACGCCTCATGCAACTTTTGCCAGAACCGAGATGTGAACCTAGGATCCCGATCAAAAATAATCGATACTAGCACTCGATGAAGTCACACAATCTCCGCCACGTACAATTTGGCTAGCTTCTGAAGTAAATAATCAGTGCGGACAGGTATGAAATGAGCAGATTTGGTCAACCTATCCACAATCACCCAAACCGAGTCCTTCTTCGTCAGTGTTAAGGGTAGCCCACTCACAAAGTCCATGGTTACCCGCACCCACTTCCAAAGTGGTATCTTCACTGGTTGTAAAAGTCCGGAAGGTAGTTGATGCTCAGCTTTCACTTGCTGGCATGTCAGACATTTCCCCACAAACTCCGTTACTTCTTATTTAAGCCCAGGCCACCAATACAATTCTCGCAAGTCGCGATACAACTTATTCCTTCCAGGATGCATAGCACAAAGTCCTCCATGAGCTTCTTTTAGTATTGACTGCCTTAAGTCAGAGTCCGTCGGAATGCAAAATCTTCCTCGGAAACATAGAACTCCTTCACTATTCGACCCAAACTCAGAAGTTTCCCCTTTCTTAATTTGTTGGAATCGAGAAACTAAAGACTCATCCTTCAACTGCTTTTCCCTAATCTGATCCATCCAGGTTGGCCTTACTTGTAACTCGGTCAACAAACTACCATCATCATACAGACTCAGACGAGCAAACATTGCTCTTAGATCAGATACAGCTCTACGGCTTAGGGCATCGACTACCACATTAGCCTTGCCTGGGTGATACTCAATCAAACAGTCATAATTCTTAAGTAACTCTATCCATCTTCGTTGCCTAAGGTTCAGCTCCTTCTGAGTCAGCAAGTACTTAAGACTCTTATGATCCGTGTATATGACTCACCTTTCCCCGTACAAATAGTGTTTCCAAATCTTAAGTGCAAAGATTACTGCCGCCAATTCTAAATCATGAGTAGGATAGTTTACTTTGTGAGGCTTAAGCTGTTGCGATGCATAAGCAACCATCTTACCCTCTTGCATCAACACACAGCCCAGACCCACATGTGATGCGTCACTGTACACGGTAAAATCCTTCCCAGACTCTGGCTGAATTAATACAGGTGCCTCGGTCAAGACTTCCTTCAATTTCTGAAAAGCTTCCTGCTGCTTCTCGGTCCAAACAAACGGTGCTCCTTTCCTTATAAGCTTTTTAAATGGTGCTGCCAACACAGAAAAACCTTCCACAAACCTTCTGTAGTACCCTGCCAAACCCAGGAAACTCTGAATTTTCGAGACCTACCTAGGTAGCTTCCATTCCAGAATCGCTTTAATCTTTTGAGGGTCCATCTTGATCCCCTCAGCAGAGACAACATGACCTAAGAAGGTTACCTCCCTCAACCAGAATTCACACTTTCTGAATTTCGCATAAAGTTCCTTCTCCCTCAACACTTGCAAAACAATACGGAGATGCTCAACATGCTTCTTTTTAGTTTCAGAATATACCAAAATATCGTCAATAAAAACGACTACGAATCGATCCAAAAATGATTGGAATACATGATTCATCAGATCCATGAATGCTGCAGGAGCATTTGTCAGTCCAAATGGCATAGCCAGAAACTTGTAATGACCATACCGAGTCCTGAATGCCGTCTTATGAATATCTACCTCCTTGACCCTTAACTGATGATATCCAGATCGAAGATCAATCTTGGAGAATACTGAAGCTCCTCTAAGTTGGTCAAACAGATCGTCGATTCTTGGCAGAGGGTACTTATTCTTAATCGTTAGTTTGTTCAACTACCGATAGTCGATGCACGTCCGCATCGTCCCATCCTTCTTTTTCACAAACAACACTGGTGCTCCCCACAGAGACACACTCGGCCTAATAAAGCCTCTATCTAATAACTTTTGAATCTGTGCTTTCAGCTCCACTAACTCCTTCGGTGCCATCCTGTATGGTGGGATGGACATTGATGCCGTTCTAGGCAACAAGTTGATTCCAAACTTGACTTCTCAGTTCGGAGGCAATCCTGGGAGCTCCTCTGGAAAAACATCTTGGAATTCCTTAACGGTTCTAACCTTATCCACCGTTAGACCCTCAGTCTCTGACTGACTTACAAATGCCAAATAAGCCTCACAACCCTTACGAATCCACTTCCCAGCTCTCAACACCGACACCACATTGGACAAATAATCCCTTCGCTCACCTATCACCATAACCTCCTCACTCCCTCTGCGGTCTTTAACACCATTCGCTTAGCTGCACAGTCCAAAGTTGCCCTATCTTTAACAAGCTAGTCCATTCCCAGAATGAGGTCGAATTCTCCTAGCGGTAACTCCATCAAGTCTCCAGAGAAAATCTTACCTTGAGTTTCTAAAGACACATCTCTATACAATTTGTCTACCCTAACCGAGTGGCCCAAAGGACTTAGTACCGATAGCCCACTCACAGTCTCCTCAGAGTGCACACCTAACGACCCAGATATGGCACATGCAACATACGAATGAGTAGATCCAATATCCATCAAAATAGTGTATGGCATGCTAGAAATCAAGAACGTACCAGTTATGACGTCGGGTGCATCACCCTCTTCTCGACAATGAGCTGCATACACCAACACTAGCTGACGAGCCTCAGCATTTTTGGCATCTCTGCCAGGTGCTCCTCGACCCCAGCCATTTCCATTACCGCCCCTACCTTGTCCACGTCCACTCGATGGTTGTGGTTCACCCCTCACTGGTTGAGCGACCCTCCGTTCTGCAACTTGAACCTGATCTGTTTTCTGAGGACAATCCTTGACTTTATGCTCCATAGATCCGCACCAGAAACAAGTACCGGAACGTCTCCTACACTCACCCAGATGTACCTTACCACAGTCCCCACAAACTTGCGGTCTAACAACGTTCATCGGAACTGCTCGAACTGGCTCTTCCACTCTTGCTCTTTTAACATTCCTACTTGCACCACCCGAAGGTCCTGAATCCCTCCGAAAATGGTTCCGGTCCTTCTCACGATTCTGTCTTTCAATATGCTTCACCTCCTCAGCTATCTTAGCTTTTTCCACCAAAGCAATAAAGTCATGCTCCCTCTGCAGAGCAATCAGCACCTTAAGTTCATCTCTAAGACCATCCTCGAAGCACACACTACGTTCATACTCTGTAGCGACTATCCCAACGGCATACCGGCTCAACCTCAGAAACTCAGCCTCGTACTTAGCAACTGTCTTACCCCCTTGAACCAGATTCAGAAATTCTTTCCTGCGGGCGTCTACATAACTCGCCCCAACATATTTTCCCTTGAAGTCTGTCTTAAACAGCTCCCAAGTCACCTTGTCAGCTGGGGTCCCATCTCTTACAGTGAGCCACCACTGATAAGCCTCATCTCGTAGCAATGATATGGCTCCCTTTAGCTTCTGCCCTACGGAACAGTCCAAATCATCCATAATTCATTCTGTGGCCTCTAACCAATATTTAACTACATTCAGGGCTACACCAGATACGCCCCTAAAGATTTCCACTCCATTAGCCTGGATTTCTACTCCATACGCCCCTAAATAGATCCTCAAATTTCGTTACCCGTACTTTTTCCGGCAACCTTTTCTAGAACACAAAGCATTGCCTGAGATAGAGCGTCATCCCCACCACCTCGATCATGAGACTCCACTTCTGTTGCCTATGGTATCGGTGCATCTACCGCCGGCATATGTCCTGAAGACGAAAATCCAGCCCGTGCACTACCTCAGCCACGTCCACGGCCTCTTCCACGAGCTGCTCTCGTACTCATGTCGTATTATCTGATTACGAATTTTATGCATCGGTTAAATATTTTAGTGTTTATTACAGATGTTTTATGAACAGACATTAATTCAGAGTTTGGTTTTTACGGAATCGTAGCCTAGCTATAGTCTCAGTCTACTTATCAAAATTTCTACAGTTCCAATATCACCCTAACTAGAGTATCATAATAGGGTTTTAATACAGGCATATAGCTGATAATTTAGAAACATTCAGAAAAATTTAGAATGATACTTACAGACTTGGGCCGGAGATTCGGTGTGCCACATTCTTAAAATCCAAATTTTAGAAAACCGAATGTGCAATCTTTGAAATCATTTATTATAGGAAGAAAATCTTAATAAAACAAATTCCCAAAGCAATTTTTGAAAATCTCTTTTTTTAAACCCATTCCACAATCTAGTTGTTGTAACCTGGCTCTGATACCACTAAATGTAACACCCCAAACCTGGCCCAAACGTTACGATCGAATCTGGCGTGTCATATTGAAGCGTTACTACAAAAGTCATGTTTTATCTAAAGTCTTTCTTAGTGTTCAAAGAATATCCTCGTTATAGATTAAACTGAATGGAAGCTGTGCACCAGGTAGAATGCCAGAAAAAAGGAGGTGAGTCAATTAGACTGCTTAAGTACCCAGTTCTCCACGGATCCAATCCTAGACTTACACACAACCATTGCCACACTTTAGCTGAGTGATTATTTAGGGAAAACCAATTCGTTTAAAACCATTTGAAAATGTTATTAATTTTGAAAACATTTTCGTTGCGGAAGCTTTGCTTTGTTAACGCAATATTTTGAAATCGAGTAACCTTTTTAAAACGCGCCCTAGAGCTATTCAATTTCAAACAATTAAAAAAATATCATATCTAAGCTAACAAAACATACTAAAAATAATTAAAAATAATTAAAGCAGTCTTGTTACAACTTAAAAACCCAAAACAATTAAAGTAAGTAAGTGCTTATCAAAACACATGAAGAAAAGCGAATTTCCAGAACATGTGGCCACTCCGAATTCCTCATGGTTCCAAGTCCACTATGGTTGGGGATTTCCTGTATGGATGAAATTAAGGGGTGAGTTTGGAAAACTCAGTGTGTAAAATAACCCAACCATAGTCCAAATTAGATCAAACCGCAGAAACAGATTAAGTTGGGTCTTAGCCCTAAACAGAATTTAGAATGAAGCCCATAGGCCCATAACGGATACAGAACAGATATATTATATATGCAAAAAACCTAACCCATATCTATCCGTATACACCCCGGTACCAACCTTACACCATGTGGGAAGACAACATACAGATATACATGTCATGGCATACAACATACAAAATCAGAATATCATGCATTTCAGTCAAAATTAACCCTAGGGGTATAACGGTCACTTTGCACCTAGGGGTATAATGGTAATTTTCATACTTAGGGGTATTCTAGTAAATTTACTATTTTAGGGTTTTCATGTACATTAAATCCATTAACGTATTAACAGAAACACATACCGAACGTTTTTACCGAATTGAGCCCGTTGGCCCATTAAGCCAATTTCGGCCCATTAAGCCCAAATATACCGAAGTGTACGAAATTTCGTACTCTACAATCTTACCGCTTGAGATTACCAAGATTAACAAACAACTATCCCACGAGCACTCGCACGCTCGCAAGTCTACAAAATGCCGGCTCTTCGGCATTTCGGCTTTTCGGCTTTTGTCGATCTAGTCTATAAGTGGGTGTCATTTACACACCTGTTCTATGATGAAACATTGACGAGTTCCACACATGAGTTGCCTACAATCAGTTACTAACATGTTAAACTATGAATCCATAACAACTTATATACAAATCCCCTTACCAATAATCGGCCATTAACACCTTAGGCACTAAAGTTCTTACTTCTGCCGGAATATGGACTAGATCTAAATCTAGTCGTTCCAATTATCCAAGCCCTCGATTTGTAGCCTTTAATCCACACTAGAGTAAAACAAATCAAATAACACCACTAAACCCTTTTAGTTTAGTCGACAAGCACCCTTTGCATATAGGGGTTTTCAGCTTTTCTTTAAATCACCAAATAATGGATAGAGAAGGGATTCCAAGCACTTACCAAAGATTTACTTGCCAGAAATGTTCCCAAGTACCTTCCTATTCCTGATTTGTTGTAGATTTAACCCAAAATACGAATAGAGGATAGATCTAGGTGATTCGGCTTTTGAAGAAATGAGATGGAGATTAAAAGTTTGTGAAATAGAGGGGAGATGTCGGCAGAAGGATAAGAGAGTTGTGAGGTTCGACTTTTTGGCACGGAGAAAAGTCTTTATATTCGGCAATAATGAGAAGAGAATCAAAGAGAAAGGACTTATGAGTAAGAGTAGAAGATTAAGCTTGGTGAAGAAAAGATGAACAAAAAAAGAATGAAAGTCGATCTCAAAAATAATAATAGATGTGAATGGCCCCAACCAAAATCGACTAACACTTAAAAATACCCAAAACTAAACAAAGAAGAAAAACAACACATACAAGCCAAAATTTTAAAAGCTTTTTCGGCATTTAATTGTCTATTGCCGAATTGGTACTACCATGAGTCCTATTTCGGCATAAAATTCTTCCCAAGTTCAAATTTCATGTTTTTCTCCTTAATTTTAGCCACCACCTAATTTGAATTCCATCCAAATCCTTCCTACCGATTAGCAGCCACCATTTTCCCATCGCTTGGCCGACTCAATTTGCTACTTGGAAGAGTTTCGGTCCAATTGAATTACTCCCCCCACGCGTGCAGCAAAAAGGTAGCCCATTGAACGTACAACAGCTCGAAACCAAGACCTCCAGGCACCCATATACGCTGCTTGCCACTGCCTTGCAGCTCCTCTTGTGACATAATCTTCTCACAATTAATTTTAAGGCTTAACTGCTGCAGTCACGGCTACTTAAAAAAAATCTAAATTTCGTCTTCCCCTGGGATCGAACCCACATCCTCTCGTCATGCCTAGCACGCTGCTGCCACTGCGCCACAGGTGCTTTTTGTGTCAAAATTTATTCCCAACTTCTTTTAAAGCCTATTTTAGTGCAACCCGTTTACTAAAAAAAACAAACGTTTTGCACGCCGTGCCTCGAACCCAGGCACCTCCCACGCCACTCCCCAAGCACCTATGTGGCATCACATGCCTCTTTACCACAGATCTTATTGTGGCTTATTTTACCACCTCTATTTTAAATGCCCAAAACGCCAAAACCCTCTTTATCTAAAATTAAAAAAAATTCTAAAATTGCCTCAGGTTAAATTTACTCTTGGGCCTTTTAAAGGCCCACTAACCTACTCAGACCTACATTATACAGTCAAAACACAGAAATTCTAAATTTCATTAAAAAATTATAGAAATCCCAAAAATTGGGGCATTACAATCATGTACACCTGACGAATGCTTAAAATGTGCTATATCATTATTGAAGGACATAGCGTATCACTGGTGGAAGACACTAGAATCTGTTTGTACTGAGAGGAGGGTTACATGAGAATTCTTTCAAGAGGAATTTCGAAAGAAATATATTAGTTAGTGATTCATCGATCAGAAATGTAAAGAATTTCTTGAGTTGAAACAGGGCCTAATGTTAGTGACAGAGTATGAGCGAGAATTTTTCAAACTTAGTATGTCTGAAAGTGTGTTTCCTCCAAGGCTATTATGTGTAAAAGATTCGAAAATGGGTTGAATGAGGACATCAGACTGTTAGTTGGAGTCTTGGAACTAAAAGAATTTGTTGTATTGGTTGAACGAGCTTACAAAGCTGAAGAACTAAGAAAAGAGAAAAAAGTTCGAGAGTGAGGCTTGAGATGCAAGAAAAAGGCCGATAAGCGAGTCATTTCAATCTTAGTCAAAGAAATTTAGAGAATTGTATTCTCGTTCGAATGTTTCAGTTGGGTATTCACACAGAGACCGCGGGAAACAATATTTGGGTGCTAAATCTCAAGCTACTTCAGTGGTAAGTGTGGGTAATGTTAAGTCTAATAGACCAGAATGTTAGCATTATGGTAGACGACATCTCGATGAGTTTAGGATGAATGATCAAGCTTGTTTCTAGTGTGGTTCTCAAGAGCATTTTATCCGAGATTACCTTGGGATAGCTGAGGAAGAAAAATTTTAGGGTACAAGGCTAAGTAATACTACCAATAGAGGTAGGCCACCGACAAATACGGGAATGGAACTAGTAGTAAAGGTGTGACAAAGGATTCAGCTGTGAGATCTGAAGCTAGAGCACCTACTAGAGCTTATGCCATACATGCTTGTGAGAATACGTTATCTTCTGATGTGATTACAGGTACATTTTCTCTTTATGATACTAATGTTATTGCATTGATCGATCCTGGATCAACTCATTCTTATGTTTGTGTGAATTAGGTATCTAGTAAGAGTTTGCCTATTGAGTTTATTGAGTTTGTGATTAAAGTGTCAAACCCTTTAGGTAAATATGTGCTAGTTGATAAAGTTTGCAAGAATTATCCTTTGATGATTCGAGGTTACTATTTTTCGGCTGACTTAATGTTGTTGCCATTTGACGAATTCGATGTTATTTGGGTATGGACTGGTTGACACCGTATGATGCCATAGTAAATTGTAGATAGAAAACTATTGAATTGAAATGTGAAAATGGTAAAAGTTCTTTGGGTTGAAACTGATGAATCAAGTGAATTGCCTATTGTGATTTTGTCTATATCTGCTCAGAGTACTTAAGGAAAGGTTGTGAATTTTATCTTGCTTGTGTGTTGAATACAAAGATGTTTGAATTGAAAATTGAATCAATATCGATAGTCTATGAATACCCGGATGTGTTTCCAGAAGAGTTGTCTTGGTTACCTCCAATCAGAGAGGTTGAGTTTGCTATTGATTTGGTGGGGACTTCACCGATATCGATTGCTCCGTATAGAATGGCTCTAATTGAGTTAAAACAATTGAAAGCTCAGTTGCAAGAGTTGACAGATAAGGGTTTTGCGAGACCTAGTTTTTCTCCTTAGGTTGCTCTAATGTTATTTGTAAAGAAGAAAGACAGATCTATGAGACTTTGTATCGATTATCGACAGCTCAACAAGGTGACTATAAAGAACAAGTATCCTTTGCCGAGGATTGATGACTTGTTTGATCAGTTAAAAGGAGCAACAGTATTCTCGAAGATTGATTTGAGTTTGGGCTATTATCAGTTGAGAGTAAAAGAGTTGGATGTGCTGAAAATCGTTTTCAGGACAAGGTATGGGTATTATGAATTTCTGGTTATGCGTTTTGGATTAACTACTGCTCCTACCGTATTTATGGATTTGATGAATCGGATCTCCCGATCGTATTTAGATAAGTTTGTGGTTGGGTTCATCGATGATATTCTGATTTATCCACGAGATGAGTCTGAACATGCTGGGCATTTAAGAATTGTATTACAGACCTAGAGAGATAAGAAATTGTTTGCTAAATTTAGTAAAAGTGAGTTTTGGCTTCGATAAGTCAAATTTTTGAGACATATCGTTTCAGGTGATGGTATTCGAGTTGATCCAAGAAAGATTTCAGCAATTGTTGATTGGAAACCGCAAAAGAATATATCTGAAGTTAGAAGCTTTTTAGGTTTAGCCGATTATTACCGAGACGTTTTGTCAAAGGATTTTCGATGATTGCTACTCCTATGACCAAGTTGTTGCAAAAAGATGTTAAATTCGAATGGTCCAAAAAATGTCAGCAAAGTTTTGAGAAATTGAAAGCATTATTGACTGAGGCACTAGTTTTAGTGCAACCTAAATCGGGAAAAGAATTTTTGATTTATAGTGATGCTTGATTGAATGGTTTGGGTTGTGTGTTGATGCAAGAGGGCAAAGTGATAGCTTATGCCTCGAGACAGTTGAAACCGCATGAGAAAATTATCTGATGCATGATTTGGAACTGGCCGCCGTTATTTTTGCTTTGAAAATTTGGCGTCATCATTTGTACGATAAGAAATGCCATATTTTTACTGATCATAAGAGTTTAAAAATATTTGATGACTCAGAAATATCTGAACTTACGACAATGGAGATGGCTCGAGTTACTGAAAGATTGTGAATTAGTGATTGACTATCACTAGGGAAAGGCGAATGTAGTCATAGATGCCTTGAGCATAAAGTCCTTGTTTGCATTGAGAGCTATGAATACGAAGCTGAATTTGTCTAACGATGGTTCAATTTTGGCCGAGATGAGATCTAGATCGATATTTCTTTAGGAAATTTTTGAAGCTCAGAAAAATGATAGTGAATTGCAAGTCAAAAGAGCTCAGTGTGAATTGGGTAGTGATTCAGAATTTTGGGTAGGTTCGGATGATTGTTTGATGTTCCAAGATAGAGTATGTGTACCGAAGAATGATGGACTTATTCAGAAAATTTTACACGAGGCTCACAGTGGTTGTTTATCAATTCATCCGAGTAATACGAAAATGTATAATGATTTGAAGAAATTGTATTGATGGTCAGGTATGATATGTGATATTTCGAATTTTGTCTCAATATGTTTGATTTGTCAACAAGTAAAAGCCGAACGCCAAGTGCCTTCGGGTTTACTTCAGCCAGTGATGGTACGCAAGTGGAAATGGGATAGGATTACGATGGACTTCGTAACAGGTTTGCCTTTGACTCCAAAAAAGAAAGATGCCGTCTAGGTTGTTGTTGACAGATTGACAAACTTAGCTCATTTTATTCCAGTACATATCAATTATTCACTTGATAAGCTAGCTGAATTGTACATTGCTGAAATTGTAAGATTGCACTAAGTGCCTATTTCTATTATATCGGATAGAGATTCGAGATTTACTTCACCATTTTAGAGGAAGTTGCAAGAAGCTTTGGGTACAAAGTTGAACTTTAGTACCACATTTCATCCGCAAACCGACGGTCAATCTGAAAGGACGATTCGGGTTCGCTGCTGTGTTTTAGAGTTCGAAGGTAGTTGGGAAAAATATCTACCTTTAGTCAAATTTTCTTATAACAATAGTTTTCAATCAAGTATAAAGATGGCATCGTATGAGGCATTGTATGGCCGTAAGTGTCGAACTCTATTGTATTGGACCGAGCTTAGTGAGAGACAGGTTCACGAAGTTGATTTGGTTAGAGAAATCAAAGAGAAAGTGAAAGTAATTGTGATTGTTTGAAAGCCGCTTCGGATAGACATAAATCGTACTCAGATTTGAAATGGAAAGAAATTGAATTTCAAGTCAATGATAATGTATTTCTGAAACTATCTTCGTGGAAAATGATTCTGAGATTTGGCCATAAAGGCAAGTTAAGTCCACGTTTCATTGGGCCGTATGAGGTTATTGAGAGAATAGGGCCAGTGGCATATCAATTAGCTTTACCGACAGAGTCGGAAAGGATTCATAATGTGTTTCATGTGTCGATGTTGCAACGATATCATTCTGATCTTTCACATGTGATTTCACCAACAGAAGTTGAGATTCGACTTGATATGACTTATGGTGAAGAACCGATTAAGATTTTGGCTCGAGAAGTTAAACAGATGAGAAATAAAAGCATAACCCTAGTGAAAGTTCTGTGGCAAAAACATGGGGTCAAAGAGGCTATATGGAAACCTGAGGAAGCTAAGAGAAAACAGTACCCAAACCTTTTTTCGGTAAGATTTTCGGGGACGAAAATCCCTAAATAGGGAGAGTTGTAACAGCCTGACTTTGGGTCTAGTCGGAACAGTGGTTTTGGGACCATGAATCCGACCTAGAGAGATTTAATTTTATTATATTTTTATAGTCTACAATATGATTGACTGACTGTGTGAAAATTTTGTTAAGAAATTTTATCGATAAGGTGTCCAATTTGACTAAGAGGACTAATTTGTAATAGGTGTAAAATGTGTGTTCTAGAAGATAGAGGTATCTAATTGCTATGAAATTTTAAATTGGAGGTCCTTAAATGGTAATTAGACCATTATACTTAAGTTTGGCATTAAGAGAATTTTGGTCATTTGGCTAATAAAGATAAAATTTAACAAATAAAAGATGTCATCTTCTCAAAATAGTACCTTATGGACGAAATTCACAAGGCTATCCAGACAGAGGGTTTTCCAAGCTTTCAAGCTCGATTGTAAGTCCGTTCTTGTCCCGTTTTTAATGATTTTTATGTTTTTGAGATCCTTGTAACCTAATCCAGCTATTTCAAGGACTAATTTGAAAGAAAGATGAAGTTTAAAATTTTACCCATGTTAGATATTTGTGTATTTTGATGTCTAATAGTAGAAAATGCATGTTTGGTGTTAGATAAACAACTTTTTCTAAGTGATTTTCTGAAAAAATGTCAAAAATGACTTATTTGTAAAATTTATAAAATGAGTAGTAAAAGTGTGAATAAGTGGAAAATGTAGGATGATATGAGTATTAAAATGGTTCGGCTAGGCTTGGGTTTTGAAGAAATTGAATACATTTCAATTTACGAGCCTAGGGACTAAATCAAAAAAATGTGAAACATTAGGGGTAAAAATGTAATTTTTGCCATAATATGATTTGGGGCCAAATTGAATAATGTGAGTATTAAATGATTTAAAATTTTTTATTATAGATCAAGAAAAATGAGGTTCGAACCTAGATCGGGGGAAAAACAAAGTGTTTGACGATTAGTTCCAATTCTACTATTTTGTACCAAGGTAAGTTCATATGTAAATAATGCAATGTTATATTTATGTTTTACATTCTTTAATATTGTATGAATTGTGTGATTGACTCTTTGGACGTATTCAACCAAGTTTTGACAAGCAAGAAATCCCGATTGAACCTTAGGAATATAATAGGATACGAGTGACATGTCACTAGGAACCCAAGTGTATATGTGTATATGTAATCCGAGTGTTGGTCTTGTACGTCCTACCAGTGGCTGGGTATTCTGGCATATGTTACGGTTACCTAACAGCTTGTGTGAGCAGCACTATGTAGTTATGAACTAACTGACAGCTTTTGTGAGCAGGCCCGTGAATAGCTCGAGAGCGAGCCTATATGTGTTATGAGATATGAGGTAGCTTTGACTACATATGTGGCACTTATGTGCAAGATTTTTCAAGTATCCAATAATATTCTAAGTGTTCAACGGAAATGTCAAAGATGTGAAAGGATGTGGTTATGTTACGAGTTCGTACAGGTATGTATATAGAACTCATAAGTAATAAACTTGATGGGTGATGAACTCTTGGTAAGGTTGTGATTGAGCAAGTTATGACTATGAGATTTTAGTAAAATTTATGTTATCTCACATTATATAAATTGCATGATTAAGGTGTTGTTTTGCATATGAACTTACTAAGCTATATAGCTTACTCCCCTTTCTTTCCCTTGTCTTATAGTATCACCAAGCGAGCTCGGGTTCGGAGATCGTCGGAGATCCATTCACACTATCAACAAATATTTTGGTATTAAGGAATTCAACATTTTTATTTATGGCATGTATAAGGGACATCGTCATTTTCTTATGTGTCATAATTGATTTGGCCAAATGTGTTGGCTTATATTGGTTAGAAGTTCATTTTGTATAAGGCCATTGGAAATGAGCCAATATTGGTTATAAGTATATTCATATAATGATGCCTTTCATGAATGACGTGTTGATGTCTTGGTTGTGGATGTTTGGCTGTATGTATATGTTTTGATTGGTGCTATGTTATGTTGTGTAGGTGTGTGAATTAAAGGGTGGCAAAATGGCTTGGTAAATAGTCTTATTTTTGTCCATACAGGTAGACACATGGGGGTGTATCTAGGCCGTGTGCGACACACGGTTTGCCCCATGGGCATGTGTTTAGGCCATGTGTCCCCTGCACCTTAGTTTTGAGAAATAGAATGATAAGAATTGAATACATGAGTAGAGACACGGGTGTGTGTCTCAACCATGTGGACGGCACGACTTCGAACACGGGCGTGTGCCCTGGCTGTGTGAAGTTTACACCTATTTTAGGAAAATTAATTTTCCACACGGCCTAGCACGCGGGCGTGTGACTTGGTCGTGTGATCTTAATTTGTTCATGAGTTACAAGTCAGTGAGTTACATAGGGTTGGGACACGGGCGTGTGTGACCAGACGGCCTGGCCACACGAGCGTGTCCCATATCCACACGGGTGTGTAACCCCTTTTTAGTGGAAAATTTTCTAAGTTTTGTAAAATTTGTTAAAGTTCTTGGTTTAGTCTCGAACCACTTCAAATGCACATTTTGGGCCTCGTAGACTCGTATCAGGGACTTTATGATTAAATGCAAATGGTTTTAATTTTGGACGCCAATTCATAACCCGAAATTGTATGGTTGTTCATGTGATAAGTTCGGTATTGCCTTGTAATCTGTTCCGGTGTTGAATGTAGATAAGGAGTGTTACATAAGGGAATGCGAGCTAAGCTCCATTCACTGGGATATGTGTGTTTGGTGTGTTGGAGAGTGTTAGCTATAGGCTACACTTATGGGATATGTTCAACTTTATGAGTCTATGTCTGGTGTGTTGGGGATTCTTTTTATTCGATCGGTGATGATAGAACTTACTTTTATGTTTCATAGCTCAAGTGTCAAATTATCCTAAAAATTATATATATGTGTAACGTGATGTATACCTAAATGAGTATATGGATGCTATGCAAATTATTATAAATTGCGTTTAAATGGGATTATATGTGACTATATGTGATTAATATGTATCAGAATATATGCCTAAATATTCGTATATAAATGTGTAAAAGGGTTACGTGAAAGATGATTAAATATGTAAATTATGGCACTAAGTTAAAGACATTTTGGAAAAATGCTATAAGTTGTTAGGTTGATGCATGACGACTTGTTCGTGTTGTGGTTTTTCTGAGCATTCATTGAGCTTGTTAAGTTTATCCACTCCTTTTATACCATTATAGATAAGTGGTGCCAGTGTGAGCGGTGTGGTCTCAAAGAGTGATCCCAGCCAGGAACTTAGTTGCTATTAGTAGGTGTTATATGCTTAATTGGGTTTTGGGAATAAAAGACAATATGGTAGATGTTAGGTTATTTTACTATGAATTTTTAGTTGATTGCATGCCTATTATGATTAGTATTTTGTAGAATTGAAAATATGATGTTAGGATTGCCATTTGAGGTATTTTGTGCATATTTTATAAGGTATTTGATGCATGACACTTAGGGTTAATCGAGAATGATCAATGTGCTAATACATGTTATATTTTTAAGGTCTAGAACAGAGGTATCGATATTTGGGCTTTAAAAATGATACCTCTGCTATTTTTAAATTTCAGGAAGCCTATTTTGCTTGTAGTTATTATTATTTTATCTCGAGTATCAATACTCAGGGTGAAATTATTGATGCTTTGCCTGTGGTACCGATATTTTTTGAAAGTTGGGTTTTTTGAAACAAGAAACAATAAGCTAATTTGGTATCGATTTTCCAAGTCGTTTCGATATCACTTGAGAGAAATATTGATATCACTCTTTTAGTATCGATACCTATGTAATAATTTGGAAAGCTTATGATTGGTCCAAATGCATGTATAATTACTGTTATAAGTCTATGTGATGTATGTTTAGCATGTAATGATGATAACTAAAAAGTGAGATTAACTTAACACCTATATGAATACTAAAATAGAATACATTTCTTTTACAACAAGATTTTAAAATGTTGTGTATGACACGAGACGGTGATGTGGCATCCTGATATTCGGGCTTGGCAAGAAAGCCGAGTATAGGGTGTTACAAGTTGTGTTGGTTAAGGTGCATAATTTTATCATCCCGATAGATTTTGTAATTCTAGACTTTGAGTAAAACGTGAGATCCCTATTCTGTTATGGAAACCTTTCTTAGCTACGTCTAGGTCTACCATTGACTTAGAAAACAAAATCATGAAAATCAATGGTGAGACTGAAATTTTCAAATGTGGTCACCTATAGAATAAGGGATGTAAGGAAAATTTAGGGAATAAATATTATCAGATATTTGTATATTTCTCTAACAACTATGATCTGAGGAATGTATATTCTATAATAAATGTAGAATAGAAGAGCAAATTTAGAGAATGAGACAAGTGGAGCAAATTGGAGTAGCATGACTGGCGTTGGACAAATGCAGACAAAAAACCAAGAGATAGAACGTCCAAGTACAGACTAACGAAGTTGACGGATGAATCCAGTAGCAACACCTGATAATAAAAAATTTATGTTAATTTTGTTGTAAATTATTGTACTTTAATAAACTTAATTATTAGTAATTGATTAGGAAAATGATTAAGTAGGTAGAATAGAATTTAATTTTCTTAAAATTGTTTAGAATTAGGATACATATGTACCGAGCACCTTGAAATTCAGGAAATAAGGCCATAACAGGTTCGGTGTCGCAACATGGAACTTCTGTGACACAACACCAAGCACAGCTAGAAAGAATTTCAAAATTCAACTCGATGTTGTGACAAAGGATGTCATGACACAGGTACCCCTGTGTTGCAACATCGAAGATGGAGGCCTCAGAATCTCAAATTTTCAAGGTGTGTTGCGACATCGAACCCCAATGTCACGACAATGGGAGGTTGACAAGGGTGTCGTGATACGAAATCTTTGTGTCACGACATTACTGCAAAAAATTGCAAGGTCGACCCGACCCGCTGTGCAATCCACTGACTAATACCTTATTTTTACCCAAATTTTAACCTAAAAATACAATCCTATTAAAACTAAAACATCCCTAAACACTAATTCTAAAAACTAAAACCTCTTCAAAACCTTTGGTTCCAAAACCCTTGGTGTTACATCTCTAGACTCCTTTTGCTGCAACTTTCTTCTTTTCTTCTTATCGTACAGGATATCCATAATGAGTTCATGACAAAGCTCATCTATGGAACAATAAGCATTTAGTATCACAAGGTTAAGGGTTCCTTTACCTATTATATTGTTGCATTACTTACTTCCTTTACCTAGTGAACATGAGAGACTAGTGGCCATAAATCCCTCTAACTTCTCAAACTCAAAAGTCAATTTTTTTCTTAAAACTTCAAGGGAAGACGTTCATACAAGAGAAGGGTTTCCAACCATCGATGATCTTGTGTAAGAAGATATGGACATTGGTACGGTACCATAGGTGGGAGTGTTTTTGTGCAAACCCCAAAGACCTTGTTGTAATCCGTATAGTACAAGAATTTTATGCATCATTTAGGGACTGGGAGTTTAGGAGACCATATGATGTCAATTGGGAAAATGTACCCGTAGGGGGCAAAGATGTGCATGTCACCCCGAGGGAAATTTGTGAGTTTTATAATACTTCGTATTATGAATCTGGTTTTGTCGAAAATATTGATCTAGAATATTTTAAAGATATTAATATGGACAACATTATAAATTATTTAATAGAAATTAGGAGTAAATGGAAGCATCGCCCCCTCACTGATATTCTCGCTTCCATTACTCAAGCATTAATGTTTCCTATCGTGAAGATATGGATGCAATTTTTATAGACTAGGATTACATCGTCTCTAAATGTCTCTAACGTAAATACTTTCTTAGCGGTTTTGTTGTATGCTATCTTGCAAAAAAGAAGCATTTATATATTGGGATGTGGATCTATCATTATATGAAGAGGTGCATCAGTGGTTACAAAGTTGGTGTTTTCTTCCATTAGTGACGGTCCTGTGCAAAAAGGTTAAACTTCTAATGACTGCAACAGAGCAAGTCATGAACCAATTAAAAGAGTAATTGGAGATTCGCTATACATACAGTATATAGAGCTTTAGAGGAAACATATTCGGTATTGGAACAAACTCCAAAATAGAAGATGGATATCCTAGCCTCTTTGAAATGAAAAAGATCAACAAATGGGAAAGGGGTAGAAGGAAGCAACATTCCAACATTGGAGTGGATGATTAGATGGATGCAGGATATGGGCTCAGTGGGACAAGAATTTTCATGGAAAATGGTATGTGAATACCAGATTTGCCACCAAATAAATATGGGCTGATGCAATTCCGTCACTAATATGAGGTGTAAGGAAGCGAGGAAGAGGACATGAATGATGACAATGAGGAAAATGAGGGGTAGGAGGAGGAAGAGGCTACAAATCAAGATTCCCAAGAGGAGGATGATAATTATGAGGTGACTTTTCAGCCACAACAATCTTCACGAAGAGGGCCAGTCTTCCTCAGCCCAACCTGGTATGCGTATTCGTCAGGTGGGGGATCTTCATGAGGTCACGTCTCAGACAAGGAAAAAGGTCCGATGAAGGGGTAGCAGCCGCCCTATTTTGACAATTGAAACTTTATTTTTTTAGGAGGAGTTGTAAAATAATTAACTTGGATGATTTTAATTTTCTTTTTAGATTAGAAGTAGGTTAACATTAGTATATATATGTTTTTTTTATTTAAATTCTCTATGTAGGAACCTTACACAAGGATAGCACTACATTTACAAGCATTAACAAGGCAAGAGAAACCCATCATAAGGCTACAATAATGTCACAATCAATCGGGTAACTTTTGCCTATATATTAGAGGGTTGCACATTAGGGACAATGTGTTATCTAAAGTGTGGGGGGACATAGAAAATTTATGTTCTTAATGCTTTCATTTTTTATTTTATTTTATTTTTCTTGTCTAAAATATTCTTGAGCTTGTATAAATACAAATGATTGGTTAGGAGCATGTATATAAGTTGATTGTATTTATTGTAAATTTGAAATGATAGTGAAAGATTTTAAATTATCAATTATTAGACTAATTAGATATACCATATGGTAAGAAAAATAAGGGAATCAAGCATGCTAGTATGAATAATAGATTACTAGAATTGTGATTACTTAGTTGATCAAATTCATGAATATTGAGACACCTAGGGATCACCTAAGGCATTGTTTGCTATAAACTGAGAGCCAAAAAGGAAACTTTATTCATCAAAATTTAGTACCATATTTGAGCCAAAAATCACTTATTGAGGAACCTTCATACAAAACCCGAAATCAAAAATAATATTGTACTTATCCTTTTTCTTTCGTCCCTAAACTGTACGAATTTAGACACCGAGCCATACATATTGAGGGATAGGTAGAGACATAACGGTGGTTTTGTAAAAATAGAGCAAAATGGAAAGAAGTAGTGTGATATAATGATTATAGGTTAAGTACAAAATGTGTGAATAAAGAAACAATTAGAAAAAGTCAAAACGAGTGGAAAAAGTACAAAATCAATAGAAAAGCATTATCAATGAAAAAGCATTGAAAAACATCAAAGTGATCCAAAAAAAAAGTCACAAAAATAGAAACACTCAGTCATTAGTGCACAAAAACTCGTAAGCTGGCCATAGTTGCTAGTATTACATTGTGGCTTCCTCCATAGAGAAATAAGAAAGGTGAGAGAATGAGAAATAAGGCGTTGAGTGGGAACGAGACTCTAAAAGGGGTGAATAGGGAATAATACGATGTGTCAAACTAATTTCGTGCTTGAAATCATTTTGATGCTCCCTATTCTTCAATTCCATACCAACTTTAAGCCTCAGAACTTTACAAGCCAAAAAAATTCTATGTGACCTAGGTAAATCTATTTCCAAGTGGACATTGTATTAAGTGATCGCAATAATAGTTGTCTATATTTTACTAGTGTAATCAAAAGCCCTATGTAATTTCTTGATGGACCAGTGTATTTGATGATCTTTTTATTTATATGCTTAGTAATATACTGAACTAAGGTGTTTGAGGTCGATAGTGGTAAAGTCATTTACATATAATGCTAGAATTTTATGTATTTATGGTTAGTCATATTTATTTCACTCCAAAATTAATATTTTTATCATACTTGCTCAAGAGTCGTCTTTTATATTTTCATTTTTTTCATTTTATTTCTTTAGGAAAACTAATGATTTAAGTGTGGGGGAGTTTGATCTGCCACAATTTGTAGTAGCAGATTAAACTATTTTTTGTACTTAGTGAGCTTGTAGGAGAGCAATTTAGTTATGCTTTTTTTTTAGTTTTAATTTTTAGTTCATAGATAATAAAATGAGAAATTTTGACTATTTATATGACCTTGTGAGCCAAAAGTGGCATAAAGGTAGACTAACATTTCTAATGAGTGTGCAGGACATTATTCGGAGGTAAGAAGTTAGGAAACTGCCCACAATGTTGCAACATGGAGCTAGGATGTCGCAACACAATAAAAGAAGTATCGAAGGAGTAGACTGCCTTTGGTATCGCGACACAACAATAGATTGTTGCAACATAACCCTGAAGACACGCCCAAGCTAGTAGACCGCAAACTGTGTCACAATACAAGCCAGAAGGTGCAACGATACCTATGTGACGAGGCTAATTAATAAGTCAAGGGTGTTTCCATCTATACAACAAACTTTAATTGAGATTAGTCAGCTGAATTAGGTCAAGAACCGATGGCCAACCCTAGGCCTATAAATAAGATTGATATGCATAGTTTATGAACAGTTTTTACTTAATTTAATTTTATGTTTCCTATTTAGTTTTATTTTTACTTGAAATTTAGGTTTCTTTTTAGTTGTAATTATAGTTTAGTTTTTATTTCGTTCTTTTCAGAATTCAAATTGCTGATCCACCAAACTATTTGACAAATTATCGTTCACGCCGCTATTAATATATCAGGATTCTTCTTATCTCTTTTCTTGATTTATTCTTAATGTTTATATTTTTAATCAAGTTCATAATGTGCATCAGATCCATAGGGAACTAATCTAGTAACGGGAGATTAACAAGTGGATGTGGTATTAATTAGCTTCAATGTAGAGTTTCTTAGCGGATCAACTGGTTGGGATAGGAAGAACTTAAAACCCTAGACTTGACAACCCTAGGAAGTCATATAGATGGGAATGAACCCAAAATTGGTATTGCCTTTCCGTGAAAACCTTACCTCAATTTGGTTTGTACTGTGAGCTCGAGAGATAAGTACTTCTTGCCGACTCATTAGGTTAGTGGAAAGCCGATAGGCCTTGCTAGGTTAATGACTAGTTGATTGGATAGAACCCAAAATTGGAGTTAATTATGAACACTGAAGCAAGTTAGTATTAATTATGAACACTGAAACAAGTTAGTCTTCCGTCTTTTTTATCTGATTAAATCTATGATTTGTTTTCCTAATTATTTTTATGTTATTTTATTAGTTTAATAAAATAGCTTCTATCACTACCTTAGGATTCATCATAATATAGTTTAATTAAAATACTAAACAGACCCATTAATGTAGAAATTAGGATTAGTTTAATCTTGCCTCCCTTGGGTACGATCCTCAGAGTACTTCCATTCTTTGTTGTATGACTATATTACAACCTAACCCGGATACTTGTAGAAATTGCCTAACGCTTATATTGGGTTGCAGTATTGACAATCTAGACGTTAGTACATCCAGAGATGGTCAGCAAACCATAGTTGGGATATTACAGCAAATAAAGTCCGTCAGGACAGTAAACAAGCCATCATATTGTGTAAGGCCATAGCTGGGCTATGGTAGCATATGAAGTTTGCCACGACAGTGAACCAGGGAGCTCGTCAGGGCATAAAAGGAGAATTTGCAGTATGACTCGCGCGGCGAGTAGTAAGACAGAATGATCTTGGTGCATCTAATAACGTAGGTAAATGAAATTATAAAAGAAACTGCCAAACTATGAAGATAAGAAAATTGGGTAAAATTGTCTAAGAAGACGGGTAAGCCTGTTAATAAGGGGATCCACCAAATTTCGACTGTTAGAGGATATGGTGTAACAGCTCGATTTTAGGCTTAGTCGGAATAGTAGTTTTGAGACCACAAATCTGACGTAAGAAAAATTATTTTATTATATTTTTATGGTCTAAAATATCACTAAATGATTTTGTGAAAATTTTGTTTGAAAATTTTGACGTTTGGGCACTCAATTTAGTTAAAGGGACTAAATCGTAAAAAGTAAAAAAGTTGAGTTCTACATGTTAAAGGTGTCCAATTGTTATGAAATTTTAAATTGGAGATCCTTATATGGTAATTAGACCATTGGTTAAGTTGGTGGACAAAAATGGATATGGTTAGGCATGCTTCCAAAGTTTTTCATTAAAGGCATTTTGGTCATTTAGTAATTAAAATGAATTAAAAAAAACAAAATTAAGTCAGTTTTTGTCCATTTTCAAGATATGGCCGAAAATTGCATGGAGAAACCATGGCTAGGGTTTTCAAGCTTTCAAGCTTGATTGCAAGGCCGTTCTAGCCCCGTTTTTAATGATTTTTATGTTTTTGCAATCCTCGTAACAAGATCTATTTATTTCTACCATTTATTTGAGCTAGGGTTGATGTTTAAAAATTTACCCATGTGTTATGTGTATATTTTTATGTTTAAGGGAGGAATATGAATGTTTGTTGTGTCTTAAACGACTTTTGCTAAGTAGTTTTTAGTGAAAATGCTAAAAAGGACTAATTTGTAAAAGTTATAAAATTTATCATAAAAGTGTGATTTAGTGGAAATTGAGGGCTTCTATAGTTGTAAAAATGATTTAAATAGGCTTAAAGAACAAAAAAATTGAATGAAAATCATTTTAAGAGCCTAGGGGAAAAATGTAAATTTGTGGAACTTTAGGGACAAAAACATAATTTTTCCATAATGTGACTAATAAATAAGCTAAATATGATATTATAGATCAACGAAAGTGAGATTCGTACGTAGAACGAGGGAAAAGTGAGTATTTTACGGTTAGGTCTCTTTTCGCCATTTTTAGTATCGAGGTAAGTTTGTATGAAAATAATGCAACATGTTATTATCATTATATGTTTAATACTTAAATATTGCATGAAATGTATATGTATATGTATATGTATATGTATATGTATATGTATATGTATATGTATATGTATATGTATATGTATATGTATATGTATATGTATTTGACTTTCTTAAATTGATTCATGATGTCTCAATGACGACTCGACAACAAGTTGGTGTCTCAGAAATCCCGATTGAACCCTAGGAATAGCTAAGATACGGATATCAGGACATGTGAGTATTGAGATCCCGTGTAAGACCATATCTGGGATATGGCATTGGCATCAGTATGAGATCCTATGTAAGACCATATCTGGGATATGGCATTGGCATCGATATGAGGTCCCGTATAAGACCATGTCTGGGACATGGCATCGGCACCATTATGAGACTTCGTGTAATACCATAGCTGGGTTTTTGGCATCGATGAGAGGTCCCATGTAAGACCACGTCTGGGACATGGCATTGGCATCTTTCATGTGTATGAGATTTTTGAGTATCTTTTAGTATTTCAAGTGGTTCAACGGGTAATTCAAAGATTATATCAAAGTTGTGATAATGTATGATTACGTTACGAAGTGGTACAAGTATGTACGCAAAACTCATGAGAAATGATTTCGGTTTATGATGCACCTTTGGTAAGGATGCAAATAAGTAAGTCATGCTTATGAGATTGAAATTGTGATGACCTTGTGATTATGGGTCTAGGCTTGTGATGTATAAAAAAATGTACTTTTACCATGATGGTGGAATTGATTTGTAAAGGTGTTATAAACTTAGTATCATCACTTTACACTAAAACAGTTTTGGACAGCAGGAGCAGTCCGACTTTGCAAATACACCAAAAATTGGGGAAACTGAGTTGGAGGTTGAATAAAATATAAAATTAAAGCTTATTGAGTCTAGTTTCACATAGAGGAAACGGTGTAAACAAAAGAATTTCATATTATGAGATATTTGAATTTTTGTGAGATAGGGTCAGAGTGATTTCGGGCTCCCCTGTCTTAACTTTGGAAAAATCATTAAAAATTTTATGAAATAATTACCAATTAGAATTTGTATGACTAAAATTCTTAATGAGTCTATTTTCAATAGAAACAGACGAGAACATCATCCAAATTAATTTTTAGTAAAGAAAGGTTGAAGCTGTCAAACAACAGAACAGGGGTAACTTTGAAGAATAAAGTGTACTTCTTGGTTAATCCACAAATTCTAAAAATTTTATTGTAGAAATATATATGAGTCTAGTTTTAAATTATTTTAATGGATCTTAATTTATAATTTTTTAGCTATATTAATAATTTAGTGACTATGATGCGAGTAAACAACTTGACATGAACATAAGTAAAAAGTGCAATTATGATTGTTTTACCTTGAGATCATGATGTGAGAACTGGTAGAAGCATGTTAATAAATTGCTTATTATTTTCATATGGACTTACTAAGCTATATAGCTTACCCCTCCTTTTCATTTCTTTAATGTTGCCATGTTAGCCCGAGGTTGGAGATTGTCGGAGGCAGCATCACACTATCAAATTTCAATTTTGGGGTATCAATAAACCTTAAGTGTTTTCAAGTTAGTGGATGTATAGAGACTTAGTCCTTTGTGTTATGTGTTTAATGGTTTGGCCAAATGTATTGGCTTATAATGATTCAAGTGTATATAGCCATGAGATGTGGCTTATATTGGTTATGGGTTTGTAAACCTAGTTATCCATGTGCAACGTGTTAACACCTAGAAATGTGATCATGTGCTTATATGTACCGAGATCCTATGTGATGTGGTTGTACTTGTTTACTATAATTAAGTTGAAGTTAATTAGTATGATGATAACCTTGGTATAAAAGTATAAGTGGTATTATAATAGACAAGGCCAAATGAGTATGAGAAACACAAGTATGATGACATGCAAATGTTATGTTTGTAACATAATTGAGGATGTTTAATATTTAATTGGATATCATGTTCTATGCCTTTGATGTTGTATAAGTGTGTGAGGGATTAAGGTTGACCAAGGTTTGGAAAATAGCCTAAGTGTTGGCTACACGGACAGAGATATGGTCGTGTGGAAGACATGACCTAGGACACGGGCGTGTGTCTTGGCCGTGTGACCTTAAAATTGACGTCATAAATAGAGAATTACATAGGCTGAGGACATGGGTGTGTTTGAGCCACACGGGCGTGTGTGACCACACGGCCTACCCACACAGGCGTGTGACTCTCCAAAACTAAAAAATTTTCTGTGTGTTGTAAAAAGTTCGTAAGTTCTCAGTTTAGTCCTGAACCACCCTCGATGTATGTTTTGGACCTCGTAAGCCCGTATAAGGACATTATGAATATGGACGAATGTTTTTAATTTGAACAAATTTTTTTATGGCCTAGTTTTACATAGTTGTGTACATTTAAGTCCGGTAATGCCTCGTACCCTGTCCCGACCTCAGACTGGGGTAAGAGGTGCTACATTTAGTGGTATCAGAGTTATGGTTTAGTCAATTCTCAGACTAACCTAGCATAATGTGAGAGTATCTATACATGCCAAATAATCTGTGATAGTGTGATATCTCTCGACGCGGATGAAATCTATCTCGCTTAGATAGAGATACTCTCCAATCGAGCTATATCCAACCATGTTGATATTGATACTAAAGTATCTGAGTAAAGTACACTTATGATGAATTGAGGCTTATAATGGTATGAATAAAGGTTTATGATGTGTATGCAATGATGTACAATATGAAAGTTTAAGTTATGATTAGCTTATCCATGTTTGTTTGGCATTCATATGATGCCATGTGCCTAACTTGTTTGATTACGTAAATATAATATGTAAAGTTGCTCAAAAATTGATGAAATGTGTATTTATGTACACTTGTTTGAATAAATGCAACTAGTAGGTTGTGTAACATAAATATGTATGTTAATTTGTCTAAGGTGAATTATATGATTAGGATGATGTTATGTTAATGATGAATGCAAAGTCATATGTGTGTATTTATGAGAGTCAAGTTAGAGGCTTTACGACCTCACCCCTTTACCAATGTTACTTTATGACGAAAATTCACGAGAATTATATTAAATAAGTTTACAAGTATGAAACTAAAGAGTTAAGTGGTGAAATAATTGTAATGTATATAGAGGTTAGAATAGTTTGAAAAGTGAATACAGTTTTGGAATAAATATCAGAATGTTTTAAAGATTCTACAGATCATGTAAGGTCAAGGATAAAGAAGAAAATTTGCCTTGGCTATTCGATTCAATTGGGTATGAAGTCTAAAGGTATGTTGCTAAAATTCCTCCCGAATTTGCTTTCATTAATAAATGGAATACTATGGGGTTCATGATAATAGAATTAGTTGGAGAAATGAAAATTGAGTTGTAAAGATGTTTGTGTGTAATAGTTGTGATTGAGTAAATTATGATGACTTTTCTGGGTGTTCCATATATTCAATTATCTTCAGGGGTTTATATGATTGTTTTCTTTCTGATGAAAATCTTATTGTATGAGTATGTTGACTAACTCTAATGTCAAATGAAAGCACTGTGAGTCTGTTTGAATTACAATCGACATCTGCTTATCTCTCTAGGATTCTATTCTATTATATCGAGGAAAAGACGATGGCAAAAATTTATGTGAGGTTATTCTTTTGTTTCTACTAGATAATGCTTTGTCTTATGTGTATATACGGAAAATATATTATCTCTGTTATAAAGGAAGTCCAGAGCTAACAAACAGTGTTTTTCTTCTGATTTTCTCTGAAGGATCATCCTGATCTTTATAATTATTTCCTTATTTGTTATGTTCTCGGATTTCTGTTATGATATCATATTTGGGTTTTCTTATCATCTTTATTGTGCAAATTATTGGGCATGGCTCATCTTTAAAGTATGTTCTTTAGTCTGTGATGACTATGTTTATTATGATTATATTCTTGGATTCGGCAATAAGAATGGGGTGATTCTGGTGTCTGGATTTCTTTGATTTTCGTGGAAGGAATTTTCTTTGACAAAGGTATAAATAATGAGAGCACAAGCTCAAAATTATATGATGGATCTCTTCCCTCAGGTAAGCCTGACTAAAGTTAATGAGTTAAATCAGATATTCTATTTCCTTGAGTTAATATGGTTGCAAGACCTTCGATTAACATGTTAATAGAAATTTGAAAGACTGTGTATATGAGTTGCTTTATCAACATGAAGAAAAGAGTATTTTGATATGATATTATTCGATAGTTGAAATCAACTCAGTTGTTTTGTCAAAGTGAACTAGTCAATGGAAATATGAATTGAGTTACATGTACTTAAAGTATCTTCGAGTATGGTAATAAATTTTGTGTATTCACAAGTTTGTAAATGGATAGTCTGAATGAAGAAATGGTATTCTAGAAAGTATGATACTGAGATATGCCTATTGGATTGTCCTAATCGAGTAATATTATCATGATTAAAGTGTTCTGCTTGATAAAGTTATAGCATGTAAATATTATTAACCGAAGCTCTAATTCTGAGTTTAGTTTGAATTAAGTAATGAATTTATGAATTTCAGTGATGCACTATCGAACAGATTGGTATGTGTTTTATTACTAGAATATAAAGTGATGGTTCCGTTTTTTAGACGGTTAATGTCACATTAAAAAGAACGGTTTAACTAGTGATTTAGAGACGGTCACTATTATGTCGGTATTGAGAATTTGATGACATTGTTTGTTCAACGAAGACTATCACATGTTTCCTAATCTCAAGAGTGTAATGTGTTTAATGGCAAAGAAAGAACTAAGTTTAAGACAGTGGAAATGATTTGAGATATTGAAAGATTTCGAGTAGTTATCGATTAATCATGAAGAAAGCAGTTATAGTTACAGATACCTAGATGGAAAATCTTTGTTTGTTTTTTGTGAGTACAGGTTACTTGATTGATATTATTTGATGATGGTCTAATTATAACTATATTAAATGCTAAAGCGAGATTTTCTTTGTGAGACTGAGAAGCTCAGAAAATATGACAGCGTGGGGTAATCTAAATGAGTTCAGAATGAGATTACTCCTGACGTCGGATTTCAAGTAGGACTTGATTCCTGTTATTATTATTGTCCTGAGGAAGAAATTTTCGAACAGATGAACCCAAAGCTTATGTAGAAGTTTTTATACGAGACTCAGTAGTAACACGTTTGTTTATTCCAAAAGTAATAAGATGCGTAGTTATGCAAAGTGGATACATTAGTGATTGCGTACGTTACATGATATTTTGGATTCGTATTCAGATACCGATTTGCTAATATATAAAATTTGATAACCAAGTATACTCAGGACTAATACAGTCAGTGATGGTACGGGAGTGATTAAGAAGTAGAATTGCTATAGACTTTCTATCAAGATAATTTTATCTCTAAAAAGGAAGATGTTATCTGGATTGTGGTTGATATGATTTGTGATTCTGAGAAATTTGTGAAAATAATTCATAAGAGTTGAAAGCAACTTCTTCTGGTAAGATTTTTGTAACAGCTCGATTTTAGGGCCTAGTGGGAATAGTAGTTTCGAGACCATAAATTTGACGTAAGAAAAATTATTTTTATTATATTTTTATGGTCTACGATTTCACCAAATGATTTTTTGAAAATTTCTTTTGAAAATTTGGACGTTTGGACACTCAATTTAGTCAAAGGGACTATATCGTAAAAAGTGAAAAAGTTGAGTTCTACATGTTAGAGGTGTCCAATTGTTATGAAATTTTAATTTGGATATCCTTATATGGTAATTAGACCATTGGTTAAGTTGGTGGACAAAATTATACATGGTTAGACATCCTTCCAAAGTTTTTTATTAAGGGCATTTTAGTCATTTAGTAATTAAAATGAATTAAAAAAACAAAATTAAAAGCCAATTTTTTTTCCATCTTCAAGATATGGCCGAAACTTGCATGGAGAAACCATGGCTAAGGTTTTTCAAGCTTCCAAGCTTGATTGTAAGTCCGTTCTAGCCCCATTTTTAATGATTTTTACGTTTTTGCAATCCTCGAAACAAGATCTATCTATTTCTACCATTTATTTGAGCTAGAGTTGATGTTTAAAAATTTACCCACGTGCTACATGTGTGTATTTTGATGTTTAAGGAAGGAATATGAATGTTTGTTGTGTGTTAAATGACTTTTGCTAAGTAGTTTTTGGTGAAAACGCTAAAAAGGACTAATTTGTAAAAGTTATAAAATTTTTCATAAAAGTGTGATTTAGTGGAAATTGTGGGCTGCCTATAATTACAAAAATGATTCGACTAGGCTTAAAGAACAAAAAAATTGAATGAAAATCATTTTGCGAGCCTAGGGGCAAAAGTGTAAATATGTGGAACTTTAGGGGAAAAAACATAATTTTGCCATAATGTGGTTTTTGGATCAAATTGAATAATATGACTAATAAATAAGTTAAATATGATATTATAGATCAAGGAAAATGAGATTCGCACCTAGAACGAGGGAAAAACTAGTATTTGACTGTTAGGTCTCTTTTCGCCATTTTTAGTATCGAGGTAAGTTTGTATGAAAATAATGCAACATGTTATTATCATTATATGTTTAATACTTAGATATTGCATGAAATGTATATGTATATGTATATGTATATGTATATGTATATGTATATGTATATGTATATGTATATGTATTTGACTTTCTGAAATTGATTCATGATGTCTCAATGACGACTCGAAAAAAGTTGGTGTCTCAGAAATCCCGATTGAACCCTAGGAATAGCTAAGATACGGATATCACGACATGTGAGTATTGAGATCTCGTGTAAGGCCATATGTGGGATATGACATCGGCATCAGTATGAGATCTTATGTAAGACCATATCTGGGATATGGCATTGGCATCAATATGAGGTCCCGTGTAACACCCCGTACCCGAGACCGTTGCCGGAGTCGAACGCGAGGTGCTAACAGACTTAATTACTTTGTTTTCACAGTCCATTAAAAAAAAATTCCAGACAGGCTGGCTAACCGCGTCATTGTCGCCTTAAAAATCATATCTCGAGTTCCAAAACTTGAAATCTGATTCCGTAAATTTTCCCTGAAATTAGACTCATATATCCATCTGTGGATTTATTTCTAGAATTTTTGGTCGGGCCAATTGGTACATTTTATTAGTTAAAGTCCCCCCTGATTCTGGGTTCGACTACTCTGACCTTCACGTATTACGACTTGGATATCTCCCTGTACAGAGCTTCAATACTCATGCCGTTTGTTTCTAATGAAACTAGACTCAAAGGGGAATCTATAAATATAAGACATAACTTCTAATTATCTCTGGATAATTTATGGTAAAATTTAAAAGTCGAAACAGGAGATCCAGAAACCGTTCTGGCCCTGTTTCACGAGAACTTTAATATCTATTAATATACTATTAATATGATTGTTTCGTTACTTTCATATGAAAATAGATTCATCAAGGTTCGCTTACATAATTTATTCACTATTTAATTCCATTCCTAAAAATTTTAGTGATTTTTTCAAATCCACACCACTGCTGCTGTCAGCATCTGTTTTCAAGGTAAACTTTACCTATTTCGTGGTTACCATGGACCAACTAGAGTTTTGTCATACATAGGTCCACATATGATCATATTTAGCCATTCCAATGGCTGATCATTTGCCCAACACTTCCATTCCAGTCCATAGTCACATCATGAAACCATATATATATACATAAACACAAATGGTCTAATGCCATACTCCACTTCTACGAGCCATTTTCGCATGGCTGTACACACATACATCACAAAAAGTACTTGAAAAACAACAAAGGGTAGTCCTATACATGCCATATCCAGAGTTCAACTAAAAGAGTACCAAAAGGGCTTTGATAGTGTGGATGACTTCGACTTCGATGATCCCGAATCCGATATCTAACGAACAAAATCTATAAAACAGAGAGCCAAAGCAACGGGGTAAGCATTTTAAAGCTTAGTAAGTTTCAAGTAATGAAATCGGCTTTGACTAAAGTATTACATTCACATAGCTAAATGGATCACTTTATTAATACACATTCTCATAAACATACTTACTTCACACTTCATCAACATATACACACAAGGTATTAACCTATCTAAAAGCCGAAAGTTCGTTAGTCGATTGAACGAATACTATTTAAAACGATTCGACTTTTCCGATGCACACGCAAACATACCTTATCGTTTGGGTTTTTCGAGCGTATTAATTGAATTTATTACAGCATAACACGTTCACCTTCGAACCCAAGTTTCTTCAGAATTTAGCCGGATATAACCACAAGCACAATTGCCTTCGGGTCTTAACCCGGGTATAGCAACTCGCACAAATGCCTTCGGGTCTTAGCCCGGATATATCAACTCGCACAAATGCCTTCGGGTCTTAGCCCAGATAAAATCACTAGCACAATTACCTTCGGGTCTTAACCCGGGTATAGCAACTCGCACAAATGCCTTCGGGTCTTAGCCCGGATAAAATCACTAGCATAAATGCCTTCGGGACTTAGCCCGGATATCATTCAAATGCTCATGCACACATATATCAATAATCATGACACATCCATATTTCATTTTCGTTACTAAGGCTCAAACACAAAACATTTATTAAACCTTTCCAATTTCGGCTCAATAGCCACACACAAAGAGCATGATTTCAATTGGCTTTATAACATAGTCTCTATGCACATTCGGCTATCCGTCATAGTATGACTAATCATTTCAATATAATTCAAGTAGGGTCATTACTCAAAGACTTACCTCGGATGTTGTCGAACGACTTCAATGGCTATTCAATTACTTTTTCCTTCCCTTTATCGGATTTAGTTCCCCTTTGCTCTTGAGCTTAAAGAATACAAATAGGAGTATTCAATATTTAAACCAATAATATGAATTTATTAATCACATTCGGCAATCACATATCAAACTCATTATATATTTTTATATATATATATACTTTGGCTTTTTTTTTTTTGCCGAATGTTCATCTATCCTAAATAACAATTTATCATTAAATTTTCAAACCAAAATGTCATTATATGACCACATATACACATATCCATATACTTAAGCTCAATAATTATAATATAATATCATGTACTCACTTTAATTATATTGCCGAATATACTTAATCATACATACACCTAACCAAAAATAATTTCTAAAATCTTTATATCATTTATACACTAAGCCGAATACTCTTACCAAGTTCACCTATATTCTTCAACAAATTCTTCATTGATCAAACACATATTCGGCTAAAGAAATGGCAATTTTAGCAACTTTTAATTTAATACTTAATCAATTATAATACATCTAAATATTCTTTTCATATTATTAACTCAAATCACATACATTATTTAATATAACATTTTCACATTCGGCATTAGTATCAACCATAGTAGCCGATTCTTCCTACTTTGTACCTATGCATCTATTTGATCCTTAGTTAGTTCAAACACTCACACACTAAGATTCATCCAATTTTAACAAGAAATAAAATCCTTAATCCTCAAACTACCATGGCCGAAAGTTCTAGTCATCCTAATATCAAAATTTCTAACATGGGTTACCTAAAGAACTTGGTAATTAGTTCAAATTTATCTAACATTTCAAAAATTCACATGAATCTCATACCTTAAAGAAGATCTAAGTGACCGAATGGTTCCTTCTCCCCAACTCTTCTTCACTTTCGGCTTTTGGGATGAACAAGGTGATTACTTTGTTATTTTCACCCACTTTCTATTTTAGTTCCTTATTTTATTTCATTTATTCATGGTATTATATCATTTAACTAAATAAAACTAATAGAAAATTCATATTTTATAACATAACTAGTACATGGCCGGCCACTATCTAAAAATGGGCAATTTAACATGCAAAACCATTCCTTTAAACACATGCATTATTTACTCATTCTAAATTAACCTATCACATTTCAAAAGTGTCACATTTTAGTCCTATTGAATAAATTCACATGCAAATGACCAAATCAAAGCTTGAAATTTTCACACTTGTATTTACTCACTTCGAAATCATGAAATATAACTTATAATTATTTTTATAAGTCGATTTTGTGGTCCCGAAACCACTTTCCGACTAGGGTCAAATTAGGGTTGTCACATCCCGTATAAGACCATGTCTGGGACATGGCATTGACACCGTTATGAGACTTCGTGTAAGACCATAGCTGGATTCTTGGCATCGATGAGAGATCCCATGTAAGACCACGTCTGGGACATGGCATTGGCATCTTTCATGTGTATTAGATTTTCGAGTATCCTTTAGTATTCCAAGTCGTTCAACGGGTAATTCAATGATTATATCAAAGTTGTGATAATGTATGATTACGTTACGAAGTGGTACAGGTATGTATTCAAAACTCATGAGAAATGATTTTGGTTTATGATGCACCTTTGGTAAGGATGCAAAGAAGCAAGTCATGCTTATGAGATTGAAATTGTGATGACCTTGTGAATATGGGTCTAGGCTTGTGGTGTATAAAAAAAATGTATTTTTACCATGATGGTGGAAATGATTTGTAAATGTGTTATAAACTTAGTATCATCACTTTATACTAAAACAGTTTTGGACAGCAGAAGCAGTCCGACTTTGAAAATCCACCAAAAATTTTGGAAATTGAGTTGGAGGTTGAATAAAATATGAAATTAAATCTTATTGAGTCTAATTTCACATAGAGGAAATGGTGTAACAAAAGAATTTCATATTATGAGATATTTGAATTTTTGTGAGACAAGGTCAGAGTGATTTCGGGCTCCCCTATCTTAACTTTGGGAAAATCATTAAAAATTTTATGAAAATAATTATCGACTAAAATTTTTATGACTAACATTCTTAATGAGTCTATTTTCAAAAGAAACAGATGAGAACATCATCCAAATCCCGTACTAAGAGATAATTAATTTGTAGTAAAGAAAGGTCGAAGCTATCTAACAGCAGAATAGGGGTAACTTTGAAGAATAAACTGTATTTATTGGCTAATCCATAAATTCTAAAAATTTTATGGTAGAAAGATATATGAGTCTAGTTACAAATTCTTTTAATGGATCTTAATTTCGGATTCTGTAGCTCAATATATTAATAATTTAGTGACTATGATGCTAGTAAATAGCTTGACATGAACATAAGTAAAAGTGCAATTATGATTGTTTTACCTTGAGATCATGATGTGAGAACTGGTAGAAGCATGTTAATAAATTGCTTATTATTTTCATACGGACTTACTAATCTATATAGCTTACCCCCTTCTTTTCATTTCTTTAGTGTTGCCATGTTAGCTCGGGGTTGGAGATTGTCGAAGGCAGCATCACATTATCAAATTATCAATTTTGGGGTATCGATAAACCGTAAGTGTTTTCAAGTGAGTGGCATGTATAGAGACTTAGTCCTTTGTGTTATGTGTTTAATGGTTTGGCCAAATGTATTGGCTTATAATGATTCAAGTGTGTATAGCCATGAGATGTGGCTTATATTGTTTATGGGTTTGTAAACCTATTTATCCATGTGCAATGTGCTAACACCTAGAAATGTGATCATGTGCTTATATGTACCGAGATCTTGTGTGATGTGGTTATACTTGTTTGCTATAATTAAGTTGAAGTTAATTAGTATGATGGTAATCGTGGTATAAAAGTATAAGTGGTATTATAATAGACAATGCCAAATGAGTATGAGAAACACAAGAATGATGACATGCAAATGTTATGTTTGTAACTGAATTGAAGATGTTTAATCTTTAATTAGATACCATGTTCTATGCCTTTCATGTTGTATAAGTGTGTGAGGGATTAAGGTTGACCAAGGTTTGGAAAATAGCCTGAGTGTTAGCCACACAGACAGAGACACTGCCGTGTGTCTCAGCCGTGTGGAAGACACGGCCTAGCACACGGGCATGTTTCTTGGCTGTATGACCTTAAAATATTGCTGGCGTCATAAACAGAGAGTTACACGGGCTGAGGACACAGGCATGTTCGAACCACACGGGCTTGTGTGACCACACAGCCTACCTACACGGGCGTGTGACTCTCCAAAATTAGAAAATTTTCTAATTGTTGTAAAAAGTTTGTAAGTTCTCGGTTTAGCCCCGAACCATCCTCGATGTATGTTTTGGGTCTCGTAAGCTCATATAAAGGACATTATGAATATGAATGAATGTTTTTAATTTGAATGTATTTTTTTATGGCTCGGTTTTACATAGTTGTGTATGTTTAAGTCCGGTGCTGCCTCGTACCCTATCCTGACCTCGGACTCGGGTAAGGGGTGTTACATATGGTATAAGTGGCCTTAACTTGGCAATGGTAATTAAAGGGATACCTTCATTAACGTATTTAGTATCCACCAGAGATGTTGTGGAATCATTGGCTAAGGATCACTTTGAGGCAATGATCCCCCATACGGTCTGATCGGTAAAGTCTGTAAGATATCTACAGAGAAAAGGATGTCTAGTTAGGACTATGCAACACGGGAAAGTCCACAGGGACTATCTAATAAGGAACTCCATTGAGGACTACCTTGGGTGGAAAGGCAGTCGAAAAATAATGGAATAAATGGAAGTCCATCATGGATATATAGCATAGGGAAGACCATGTGGAACTACCAAATATGTATACCGCCAAAGGATACCTGAGTAGGAGATAGTTCGCGTCGAACTATCTATTAATTGGAGTATCTTAAAAAATTGGAATAATATGAATAAATATGTTAAGGTTACATTGTGGGTACAAACCCGTTAGGAAAAAATAGGTGTTTATTCAATCAGCGAAGATCATATTCGAGTCCACGAATAAGGATAATAGAAAGAGACCGTTTATTCAGGGAAGGGGTCAAGCATAAGCTAAGTCAAAAAGTACATAATCACTGAAATAGTACAACAAATCCATATGGAGTTCAATATGGATTAAAGGGATCAAAGTTGGGATCGACCATTATTGCAAATCTTAGTAATACGCAAATAGTTGTCACCAATCCTTGTTGGAAAATAGAGGTATCAATAATGAGTCATATCATGAAAGGTGTAAGGGAAGTTTGGAATAATGATAGATAGGTTCAAGACCCATAAGGAAATATTTTTTGATAGAACATAGTTATGGCCAGACCAGTGGTCATGTCCATCGATAGTTAGCTCATAGAAAGCAAGGTATTGGCTATGCCAGTGAAATTTACGAATTTTCCTATGAAATTTAGGGATTTTTAACACTATGCATAAATTTTCATTTTCCCTAATTTTAAGAAGTCTTATATGAATACCAATGTACAGGGTCTCACTAAGTTCTTCTGAACTTATAAAATGTACTGCTTGTATGCAAGGTAGGTGAAGACTTCGGGATTAAGTGGAGGGACCAAGCCAGATGCATCCAAATTTGAATGATGGGCGTAATAGTTGTTTCATTTATATAGAGGGGCACCCTTAGAGGCCAGGCCTTGAGGGCTAATATAGTGTAGCTATAGTAAAGACTTGAGTTGGAATTCGTAAATCATTATTTGCGTTTATAATGATGAATGATTGTAAAAGCTTGGTACTTAAATAATTGAATTTAATTGAAAATGTAATGTATGAAATCGGTCGTTAACCATGGACTTGATTAAGGGTTAATTATGAACAATGATAGATATATATAGTTAAACTTGTAAGTAATGGGTTAGGGATTTGTTGCGTCACCCAAGTCATCTGTGACACCTAGTATCCCAACTGAGTGATCGGTTCGAGTATAGGGTGTTACACTTTCCAACAAATGGTATTAAAGTGCTAAGATGTGCTATATTTATTAAGATGTGATATTTTTTTAATTGTATGCATGTTTAGGGGAATGTATGTGAATAAATGTTTAATATTATTTTATTATTATGGATGATAAAGTAATTTTGTCAAAGTTGTGATTCGTAGAAAACTAATTTTAATTTATTATTATCTTGAGCATGTATATTTTAGATCGTGGACTATCATGCCCATGTAGGGTGTATTTTATTATTTTAGAATAAACTATGTGAGCAAGAAATAGACATAAATTTTTTAACCTAATTTTTTTCCAATGAAACCTGAGAATTGAGACGCATCCGGACCGATCGAAACAATTCAAACCCAACCTAGCTAAACTTGTAATGACGATCAACAGAAAGAGGTCGACGGCAGAGGTCGATGACAGTGGTCGGTGGTGGCTAATGATCTACCGTAATTCGTTGTAGCAAATTAAACTACTTTTTGTACTTAATGAGCTCATAAGAAAGCAAATTTTTTTATTTTATATTTAATTTTTGCTTTCAACACTTAGGTAATAAAATGAGCATTTTAGGCAATTTATATGACCTTATGGGCCAAGTTAGGCCTAAAGATAGACTAATGTGTTTGGTGAGTGTAACATCTCGAAATAGGGCCTAAATAGAATAGTGGTTGCGAAATCAAAAATTTGAGATAGAAAAGTTTATTTCGATTAATTTTTATGATTTACCGAGTGATTAGATGCATGTGTTAGAGTATTGATAAGAAATTTTATAGATTGCATGTTTAATTTGCCTATTAGGGCTTATTTGCAGAAGTTGCTGTAACAGCCCGATTTAGGGCCTAAATGGAACGATGGTTTTAGAACCACGAATACGAAGTCGAAAAATTTATTCCGATTAAGTTTTAAGGTTTATTTATTGATTAAAATATTGTGTAAAAATATCTTTACGTAATTTTACTGATAAAGTGCTTAATTGGACTTTTGGGACTAAATTGCAAAAGTTGCAAAACATGTGTTCTAATTCATAAGTACTTGATTAAAATGGGGGTTTAAAGAGGAGGTCATTAAATGGTAATTAGACCATTATATTTCGTTTGGACAAAAATGGGGATGAATAGGACAAAATTTTAAAGAAATGCCTTAAGGGCATTTTAGTCATTTGGTAATTAAAAGAAATAAAAAGGGCAAATAAAGCCAAAAATTGACTCATCTTTTTCATGGAGGCCGAAATTAGAATGGGGGAAGCCATGGCTAGGGTTTTCAAGCTTTCCAAGCTCAATAGTAAGTCCGTTCTAGCCCCGTTTTTCAAGTTCTTTACGATTTTAGAATCCCGGTAACTTGATTAAGTTTATTCTAGCAATAATTTAAGCTAGGGTTCATATTTGGAAAAATACCCATAGGTGAAATGTGTTTATTTTGATCTTTTATGGTAGAATATGAAGGCTGAAATTATGTTAAATAACTTTTGCTCAGCGGTTTTAAGCAAAAATGAGTAAAACGGCTTAATCGGTAAAAGTTGTTATTGCTCATAACTATGTGTTAGGGTGAGAATTTGATGTTGCCATAGAAGGGAAAAATGATCAGCATGTCATAAAACATAAGAATAAGGGATGAAGTTTAATTGCTGAGCCTAGGAGAAAAAGTGTAAATATACAAAAGTTTAGGGGCAAAATTGTAATTTTTCCAAAGTTTGAGTTAAGGAGTGTTTTGAATAGTACATTAATTAAATAAGTAAAATATGATGTTTTAGATCTCAGAAAACGAGATTTGAATCTAGAATGGGAGAAAAATCGAAAATCGAGAAAGTTGGTAAAATGGCCGTTTTAGTATCGAGGTAAGTTCATATGTATAATAAGCATTAATTTATGCATGTTTCAATGTAAAATTGATATATTTACTATGATTACCGAGGTGTTGAAAGTAAGTATAATTATGATTATTTAAATGTTTAATATTAATTCGACATGGAAATGAGAAAGTATGTAAGTTTGTATGTAAATAATACATTATCTTTATTATGTTTTTGTATTGCAACATATTTTATGTATTGTAACTGATTTTTGAACCATAATTGACTATTGGAAGTATGGAATCAAGTATTAGAAAGAGAGAGAAATCCCGGTTGAACCTTCAGAAAGATTGGATGATATAGATGGTATGTAGCTAGGTCACATGTATGGTGCTGAGTGCACATCATGTGTACAAGAGAGCTACGAGACATTATGATGTAGGTAGGTCACATGGGTGATACTATGTGTACACTATGTAGACAAGAGAGCTACGAGATAAACTGGCTAGGTCACATGGGTGGTACTAAGTGTTCACCATGTGTACAAGAGAGCCAAAATTATGTGTACAATCGAGCTAGGTCACATGAGTGGTGCTAAGTGAAGGCCACTATGTGTACAAGAGAGCTTCGATTTTAAAGGTGGCTGTGTACGATACCATTGCGTATCTGTTATTATTCCGAAGCGTTCAACTGGGAAATTGATTAAATGAAATTGTGTATGACTTTGTGATGATAAGTGTAAGTATATACGTGCGTAACTTATGAGCAATATGCTCGATATGTGATTGGAAATTGGAAAGATTGTTATGGAAAAGTGATGAATACAATTGAAGTGTGAAAGATCAAAATTGACAATAAAACTGTTCTGGATAGTTGCAGTCACGTGAATCTAAAAATTTACCAAAAATAGTAGAAATTGAATCAGAGCCTGAATGAGATATAAAATTAGATCTCAATGAGTCTATTTTCATATAACAGAAACAGAGCAAGCAAATGAATTCTATATTATGAGATATTTAAGTTTTTGAGAGACTGGTTCAGAATGACTACGTGATCCCCTATTCTGACTTGGAAAAATCATTAAAAACTGTACAAAAATAATTATGGGATATAATTTATATGCTTGAAATCTTTAATGAATCTAGTTTCAAATGAAATAAACGAGAACATCCTTTGAATTCTGTACGAGGATAAAATTTATTCATAGTGAAGAGTGGTCAGAACAGTTGAATAGTGAAATAGGGGTAAATTTAATGAATAAACTATACTAATTTGCTAGACTAAAAATTTTGAAAATTTTATGGTAAGAACATATGTGAATCTAGTTTTAAGGAAAATTAATGGTTTGTAATTTTGAGTTCTGTAGCTCCAGAAATAAATAATTTAGTTTCTAGTACTCTGCTAGATAGCTTATTTTGAATCTGTTTATGATTGTAATAGTGAAAGTATGATTGTTTGTGATGGTAATATTCCGGGAACATATTTTGACTTTGTTTAAAGTATGATAATGTATTGTTTATTAATATTTACATACTGACTTACTAAGCTATAATGCTTACTCCCTTCCTTTCCTTTTTCCTATAGTGTCGCAGATGTTAGCTCGAGTTGGAGGTCGCCGGAGGTTAAATCACACTATTAAACTATTGATCGATATATAAAGGTTTTAAAGTATTTTAATTTTTTGGCATGTATGGAGACTCGTTTAATTATTATTAAGTTGCTAGGAATTGGCTTAAAATACTGACCTATGTTATTTGAAGGTCTCTATTGTATAAAGTCATTTAATGTAGATAGTCTTGATTATGTTATTAATTATGAATCGATTTTTATACGATGATTAGTGATTAAGTCTGATAATGCCTCGTACCCTGTTCCGGCGTCAAACACGGGTAAGGGGTGTTGCATTGAGTGTGCAAGACACCATTCGAGGACAAAAAGACAATGGTCTACTCACAATGTTGCAACACTATGCTTGGATGTCACAACGCAGCAAGCAGAATACCCAAGGAGCAATCTTCTAACGATGCTGCAACACAGACCAGAGGGTCTCGTGACACAGCCTTGAAGACATGCCAAAGATACATACTACAGTCATTGTCGTGACACAGGCCAGAAGGCCTCACAACACCGACGTGAAGTGGTCACTAAATGGGCCAAGGGTGTTTTCATTTGCACAATGCACTTTAACAAAGATTAGTTAGTTGTTTTACGTCAAGGACGAGCTGCTAACCCTAGGCCTATAAATATGATTGCTAAGAACAGTTTAGGGACGATTTTTCCTTAGTTTAATTTTACTTTCATTTGTTGCTTAGATTTCTTTTACTTGTAATTTTTATTTCAGTTTTTATTTTATTCTTCGAAGGATTTGAATTATTGATCTATCATACTCATTATGGAATATTGTTCGTGCGACAATATTTATATTTATATTAGGATATTTTTCAACTTTACTTTTGATTTTGCAAATGTCTCTTTTTCAATTGAATACTATGTATGCATTGGATCCATGAGGAACTAATCTGATAGGGAGATTAATGAGTGGTTGTGGGAGTAGTTAATGCCTATAGAGGGTTTCTTAGCTGATTAGTTGGTTAGGAAAGGAAAAACATAAAACCCTAGGATTGATGACCCTAGAAAGTTAATGCCTAAATTCTTACATTACAATATTCTCACTTTCGACGTTGGTATGTCAGGAGGCAGTCAGTCAATGATGGTCTGATGGTGGTTGACGATGGTGATCGGCGACAGTATGGTGATGATCTAAAATTTTTTGAGATGGCCAGTGATGGTGACAAAATGGAAATGAATACGGAAAGGTAGCAATGACAAGAACGTGAATCGGTACCATAGTAGAAGTCTGTGGTGGCAAAATTGAAAACCCAAAGTATGCTTGGGGGTGAATTTTGCAATTTCTTTTATTTTACAAGGATGGAATAATGGAATCTTTGGCTAGTTAGAGTCTTTTAAATTTTATGCTTTTATATTTATAAGATAAGTATGATGATATTTATATGACTATGAATGTATGTTCATGCATATATGTTATAAGCATGTCATATAGATTAGGGAAGAATGTCATATGTACTTATCATGCATATATAGATCATTTATGATTGAAATTGAATATTAAAAACCTTGCATGTTTTTAAAATATTAAGTGGGAAAATGTCTTTAAATAAGACTTAAAGCCTCCATCAATGGTCTCTTGTGATGGAATGGGAATTTTACTACCCCATGGTAGGATTTTAATGTGGACCTCATTGAGGAGGTTTCTTGAAAGTGAGTAGAACTCTCTTATGATAGGCTTTCGTGATAGGTAATATTATGCGATACTTCAAAAAGTTTTGTCTTTAAATATAGCACAACCAGTCATAGCATGCTACTCGGTGAAGTTATCCCATGATGACTCATTTTTGGTGCATGATGCGATAGGTGTTGATTTGATAGTTATACACTCAAGAACTTCTAGTTAAGTAACTTCCCATAGAGCTTTACTTAAGTTAGAATGATGCCCCAACATTACACAATTATTAGTATGTGTGAATGCCTAAGTAATTAGGTTCATGTAGTAATTGAATGAAATCCATGTTCTTACTAGTTGATCATGATCACCCCATGGTAGCTTGATTCAATGGGTGTAGGAATAACTGTTGCAACGACTTACAAATGTTTTCAAGGTTTAATGTAAGAAGCATGCATCATCTTAATGTATATTGTAATGTTGCAAAATGTTTTTAAACATTTGCTTATTCAAAGATATTAATAAATGAATGTTTTATTTCCAGTTCAAAAATGGCACCTATTCCCTTATTAAACACACTCACTGAAAACAAACTGAACGAAAATAATTATAAGGAATGAAAAAGGAACCTGATGATTGTCCTGAGTTGTGAGAAAATTAAAATAGTCCTTGATAATAAATGCCCTCCAACCACTCAAGCTAAGGCTAGAAAACGCTAGGAAGAGTCTGATGACATAACTTGTTGCTATATTTTGGCAAGCGTGACTAGCATTCTGTATAAGTAGCTGGAGAGTTGTAAGATTGCTAAAATGATTAAGGCTAAAGACTAAAGACTTATCTAAGTCTAAATGCTTCTTCTGCAATAAGAAAGGGCACTTAAAGGAAAACTGTAAAGAGTGGAAGGAATACCTGGCCACCAAAGGCAAAGGTATGGAACTCTTTATGTATAAGCTTTTTTAGTGGAGGATTCAATAAACCATTGGGTCATTGATTCGAGAGTGACTAATCATGTATGTGTTTCTCTAAAGGGGTTCAGAGAGACAAGAGATCTTAGAGATAAGAGTCTACCATTATGGATCGACAACAGGATAACTGTGGCAACTGAAGCAATGGGAGACGTGCATATTTATTTTTATAGTTTTAGAAAGATTATTTTATAAAGACGTTTTCTATGTACTATGTTTCAAGAGAAACTTAATTTTAGTTGCATGTTTATATAAAAGACGGCTTGATCATGACTTTTAATAATGGAATTGCAATATTTAGAAATCAAAGTCTTATCTATAATGGATATATGTCAAATAATCTCTATTTTATCAAACTAAAGATGTACACACTATTTAAGACTGAAATATTGAATAAGAGACTTAAAACTTCTTGCTCTAATGAAGCTTACCTTTGGCATTTGAGACTTGATCATTTTACCAAGAAAGAATCACTAATACTTGTGAAAGATGGAATCTTAAGTTCACTTAAGGAAGTTGATCTTCCACAATGTGAATCTAGCTTGGAAGGAAAGATGACTAAGCGATCTTTTAATGCAAAAGGAACGAGGGTCGTGAAACCCCTAAAACTTGTGCACACAGGCGTATGTGGGCCAATGAGCGTCAGTGTAAGAGGTGGTTACGAGTATTATGTAACTTTTAATAATAATTATTTCAGATAGGTGTATGTGTACCTAATGCATCGCAAGAGTGAAACCTTTGATAAATTCAAAGAGTTTGGTTTGATCAAGGTAGGGAATATTTATCAAACGAGTTCCTAAGGTACCTCATAGAGATGGGATCTATCTCAATAAGCCGCGTCGGGCACTCCATAATTGAATGGTGTGGCAGAGAGAAGGAATCGAACATTATTAGACATGGTACATTTGATGTTAAGTTATTCGAAGTTGCCAACCTCTTTTTGGGGATATGCAGTACAAACAACTTGCTATATTCTGAATAATGTGCCAACCAAGGCAGCATCGAAAACTCCATACAAATTGTGGCATGGTAAGAAATCGAGTCTTAATCATTTAAGGATTTGGGAATGCCCAACCCATGTACTGGATAAAGATGAGATGAAAATGGACTCATAGATAAAATTGTGCATGTTTTTAGGATATCCAAAGGGAATAAAGTGTGGTTTTTTTTTATAACCCAAAAGAGTAGATTGTTATAGTGTCAACCCATGATACTTTCCACGATGAAAGTTACATGAATGATTTCAAATCTTGGAGTAAAAATGTACTCAAGGAACTTTTGGGAAATGTACAAAACCTTACAGAAACGGTTCCAGAACCAACTTCTAATAATAGACCTGTAAACACTAAACAATATAGGGTGGATCGTCACAATGAAGGGGTCTCTCATAGGCCTAAGTTCTTCCAATATAGAGGAACTGTTTTAAAAATTGAGCCTATCGAATAGGAAGATAAAGACCCACTCACATATGAAAAAGTGATGCGGAGTGCTGATTCCAATCTCTGGGAAATAGCTATGGAAATTGATATGGATTCTGTGGATTCCAACTCAGTGTGGGAACTTGTAAGTGGATCTACAAGAGAAAAACAAATGCGGATGGAAAAGTGGAAACTTACAAGGTCAGACTTGTAGCAAAAGGTTATGCTTAGAAAAAAGGTATCGATTACGATGAAACCTTCTCTCTAGTTGCCATGTTCAAGTCAATCTTCAAATTGCTATCCATTATGGTGGCTCGCGATTACAACATATGCCAATGGATGTCAAGATAGTGTTTTTGAATGGCTATCTTAATAAGAGCATTTATATGATGCACCCTAACGAATATATAGCTAAAGGAAATGAGCAAAAAGTTTGCAAACTGTTTAGATCCATATATTAACTTAAGCAAACATCTAGCTCATGGAATAAAACATTTTATCAAGCCCTTAAGACTTTTGGATTTAAGAAAAGTGTCGATCAACCTTGTGTTTATAAATGTATCGGGGATGGAAAGGTGATCTTTCTCGTTCTATATGTCTATGACATTCAACTCGTTGGGAATGATGTAAGGACATTGTCATCAGTTAAATAATGGTTAACCCAACAGTTTAACATAAAGAAATTTGGAGAAGTTAATATTGTTCTAGGTATTCAAATCCTAAAGGATCGAAAGAATAAAGTGATAGCACTATCTCAGGCTTCATACATAGATAAGATATTGGATTGTTATGCAGTGACCAATTCGTAGAAGTGAAATCAACCTTCCGTCTTGGGATTCCATCTTTCTTTTGAAAATTATCCTAAGATAGCAGAAGAATGAGAGAAATGAGAAAGGCTCCTTATGCTTTAGCAATAGGAAGTCTTATGTATGCTATGTTAAGCAGATGCCTAGATATTTGTTTTTCAATGGGTTTGGTGAGTCGATATCAGGTGAATCCAAGACCAAGACACTTGTAACCAGTTGAGCACATACTCATGTATTTACGGAGAACGAGGGATATATGCATGTGTATTCCGGAAGAGATCTTACTCCTATCGATTATATTGATTCTGACTTCCAAATGTATCGGCATTTGATGAAATCGAAGTTAAACTGTGTCTTTATCCTAGGCAGCAGGTCCATAGTGTGAACAAGTGTCAAGCAAGGTTGCACTACTAACTTCTTTATGTAGGGCTGAATGCGAGGTATGGAAAATTTATGACATTTTATCAAGTTTGGATGTAGGTAAACCCCATGGTAACTACAAAAGGACAAAGTACATTGATAGAAAGTATCATAAGGGAGATGGTAGTGTTTGATGGAATAGTGGATGCAATCAAAGATCGCATCTAAGGAAAAACCCTGGGGATTTATTTTACCAAGACTCTACTAGCTAGAGAGTTCTCTAGTAAATATATGGAAGGAAATAGGAATGCAAAACATGACTCATCTACTTCACTAGAGCAAGTGGGAGACTGTTAGATCTCGTACCCTAAGGGTAGTATTTTCGTCTATGTACACTTGTAATTTTTCGAATAGATTAGCTAATAAAACAAATTCATTGATTACATTTATAATCTATAAAAATTGTCTTCATGTGGTTTTTGCACGCAAAGGAAAATAGAAGCAAATGTTGTTCACTGGTTATCTAATGTTTAAATTAATACTAGGCGATATTATGTGGAAAAATTGTAATACGAACAGAAAACTTATATTAGTAAATGAACCTAAACATGTCTTTAGTGTAATTGGAAATGAGCAAACCGATTGAAAGACTAATATGTCATCTATCAAGTCCAATAGAGGAGATGTTTTACCTTGGGCATCAGAGCGGATGACTTCCAGAAGATAGAGACATAGATATGACTGATTAGACTACCAGTATATCAGGCTAGACCCAAGAAGAATAAATACTAAATTTTTTTTAGATTTATTCACTATGATGTTCATGGTGTGGCATACCTAAATCCTGAATGGATGATAGACTATGTATGTGTGACTCATACACTTCGATGTACGTAAAAGCCTGAGTTCCAATAGATAAGGAACTGAAAGCTAGTGTGTTTGGTGTACGACTTCTACAACATGTAGCGTCATTTGCAACATTAGAAGTCATAGCCTAAGACTGGGTAAATTGTAACACCCCTAACCCTTATCCGTCATCAGAACAGGGTTTTAGAGCATTACCAAAACATTCAGAACACTTTACAATTTATTTACATAGTTTACTATTCAATTGTCGTTATCATTCAAAACATCCCTTAATTGGACCCTTAAGGCCCAATACGAGCATTAGAGTCAAGACGAGACTTAATTAGAAACTCAAAAATTTTTCGTGACATTTCAAAAATTTTCCAAGGTTACAGGGCTCACATGCCTGTGTGGACTAGGGGCACGCTCGTGTGGTCAGGCCATGTACTATACACACCCGTTTCCCTAACCTGTTTAACTCTCTGACTTTTAAGGCATAAAGAAATTGGAGTCACATGGCCAAGCCACACGCCCGTGTGCTAGGCCATGTGGAAAATTTTATTTTCGAAATTTAGGTGCAGTTTTCACACGGCTATGCAACACGCCCGTGTTCAAGGCCATGTCAACCACACGGATGAGGCACACACCCGTGTCTCTGCCTGTGTGCCCAATTCTGAGCATTCCATTTCTAATTTTTAAGATGCAGGGGACACACAACCTAACCACATGCCCATGTTACTAGGCCGTGTGTGACACACAACCTAGACACACGTCTGTGTGTCTACCTGTATGGACAAAATAAGGTCATTTCCTAGCCTTATTTGTCACCCAAAACTTACCATTTTCCTGCACCAAAACTCACAAACATATATCCACCAATCCAACATCATATTCACATAAAATTTGACATTAATCATATGGTATTATTTCATGCATCAAAGGGTATAAACTTAATCTTATCATAAACTTATATGCTAACATAATTCCATCAAACCAATACACAATAAGCAATTGTAAAATTACCAAAACATAACTCTTAAGATAGCCAAATTAAATCATCACTAGCCATTCCAATGGCTAGATTACAAAACAAAAATTATAAGCCATCTTTGGCCAAATAAGCTTATACATGTCATTATACCAAAATTAGATTTCTATTTGTACCAAAATGAGATAGTAGATAGTGTGATGACTGCTCCAACCGACTTCCAACCTTCGCGAGCTTCGAGCACTATAAAATAGGGAAAATAAAACAAAGTAAGCATTTATGCTTAGCAAGTTCGTATAATGGAAAATAAACTTACCGGTCATATTTATTAATACAAGCATACATAAATTTACATTCCATCGATTTTGGGTAAGTTACCTAAACACATACACTTATTCAAAAAGTTAGTCACATAATCTCATATGAATATCAAGTAAACATAGATGAGCTCATCACATTACAAGCTTCCATTAATTTCACCTTTCCACACTTCAATAGTCTTTTTCGTCAAACTATTGAAATCTCGATGCATGTTTGGGTGATATACATATGTATAAAAGTACCCATTAGGGTACATAATAATAAGGCACACTCTTGAGCCGTACATCTTACAGTAGTATTACCAGCCCAGGCTAAATCCTATTCATAGCATATGCTCTAGAGAGCTTAATTTGGATTACCCGTCCTGGCTAAATCCAAGTTATAACCTAAGCTCAAGAAGGCTTACATTAGAATTACCCCATCCGGGCTAAATTCTATTTGAAACATGTGCACTATTATTCTTAACCCATCAAAATTCAACATTCAACCGGAACATGATAATTCGTCCATATAACACAACTTAAGGCTATTTCATTATGTATATATATCATCTCACACATATCAACACAAACATGCAATTCAATTCAAACATATTAACATACATTTTAAGTTACACGAACTTACCTTGAAAATGTTTCGTATTTGAATTTCAACTAATCCGAAACCTTTTGCTTTCCTCGATCTAGTTCCGTGGTTGGTCTTTCCGGATCTATATGGGTAAATTTAACTATTAATATATAAAATTTCTTGTACATTTGCATCCTATTACATCCTAGGCAAAATTACCATTTTGCCCTTATCTTTTTCAAAAATTTCGATTTTGTCCCTAGGCCCAGAAAATGAAATTCATGAAATTTAACCCTCTTTCCAAGCCTAAAAAAAATTTATATATTACACTAACAGCACATGCATTTCACAAATTTCATAATTTTCCATGGGTTTTATCACTTTTTCATTTTAGTCCCTAAATCAAGTTTTCAACAAAAATTGCTTTGTAAAAGTTGTTTTTCTATGAATAACTTTTCATTTTCTACCATAAATTTCCAATTTTAAGCATATTCATCCATGACACTAATTTCATACCTTGATAACTTTTCAAATAATTCCCCTAAATAGAAAATTAGGCTATCTCGATTCCGAAAATATAGAAATTACTAAAAACGGAACTTGATTTCATACCTTATTGAGCTTGAAAAGTTTTCTTCCTCTCTTGTAGGGATTCCTAAGAAAAATTATGCAAGATAATATGAAAATAGATAATTTTTATTTTCTAATTAATTATCATCCATTAATTTTATTGATTTCCAATTTAGTCCCTACCCTTTTTCTAATTTTTCCATGGATAAGTCATTAAAATATCTACTAACTACTCTTCAATGGTCTAATTACCATATAAGGACCTTAAGTTTTGAATTTCATAGCTATTTGGCACCTATAGCTACTAGATCCTAACTTTTGCATTTTATGCAATTTAGTCCTTTCCCTGATTAGGCACACAATCGATAAACTTTTCGTACCAAAATTTTCATGTGACCTTCCTATCATGATGCCAACCATAATATAAAATAAAATAATTCTTTTTTTATTTTGGACTCAGATTTGTGGTCCCGAAACCACTGTTCCGATCTCACCGAAAATGGGTCGTTAATAAATGATATTCTCTCATTGGCATTAAATGGTTGATGAAAAGTAAATGTGATCACAAGTTGTTCGTCTTTATGATGAATGACTTGATTACTATTTGATAGTAACTGGCTTTTCATGAAGGAAAATGTAATAGTTACCATGAGATAAGATAGAATCATATTAGGAGAATGGATATTATCCTAAAGAGATTAAGGATATCCATAAGGGTAACACACTTATGACAAGGGCATTAGACGAGAACCGATCGAGTTACTTTCGTATTGGTATGCCATTGGGGAGAGGTCAGTCAAGATACTATAATGGAACGACTTTGTGACTAAATGAGTTTATAATTAATAGGAGAAAAGCTAGAACTTAATTATAAATCATTTAAGCCTCAATCTCAAATGTTCAGTCGGTCATTCTGCTAGCTCATTGAAACCAAAAATGAATTGCATGTTGAATCAAATGAAAAAAAGATGAATAGAAATGGGAAACATATGAAAAAGATTATGGTTTTCTCCAAAATGAAAATGAAAATGGTGAAATGGAATCATTTGGAAATGAATGTAGGTTTCTTCAAAATGAAAATTATAATGACCTGGAAATAAATTTATGTTTTTCAAATTAAATGAATTGTGAAAATGGAAATAGTCATTTGGTCATAGTGAACCATTAAATAAAGAAATATTAAATATATTTTCTCATAGATTCTTTTACGGTAAAGTTTTCATGATTTTAACTGAAACAGAATTGGGTTGAGAAGATTAATTGGAAATATATTGAAGTTTCTTTCTAGAAAATAGAAAAAATTTATTTGGTTGGATCAAATTATAAAATATAGGGTTAAAATTTCAGGAAGTAATTATAATTGGACCCGATATGGAAGAGGTCCAAAAGCCCTTTATGGAAAAGGCGTAGACGAAAAACCCTAGTAATATTAACTAGGGTTGTCGCCACCTATACTTCTAGTTTACATAATAAGAGTTCATTTTTTTAGTTGAAATAAACTTCTACAATTCGACAAGGGTTCTACATTGTCTACCTATAAATAGATGACATCGGTAGGGCTATTGACAGAACTTTAAGATATTGTTACTCTACCCGAAAATAGAGAGAAATTATTCTCAACTGTAACAGCCCGATTTTGGGCCTGATCGGATCAGTGGTTTCGGGACCATAAATCCGACACAGTAAAATTTATTTTTATTACATTTTTATGGTCTAAAATTCTATAGAATTTTTTCGTGAAAATTATGTTCAAAATTTTGACGTTTGGGCACTCAATTTAGTCAAAAGGACTTAATTGTAAAAAGTGCAAAAGTTGAGTTCTACATGCTAGAGGTGTCTAATTGTTATGAAATTTTAAATTGGAGGTACTTAAATTGTAATTAGACCATTGGTTAAGTTATTGGAGAAAAATGGACATGGTTAGGTATGTTTCTAAAGTTTTTCATTAAGGGCATTTTGGTAATTGGGTAATTAAAATGAATTAAAAACCAAATTAAAAGCCAATTTTTGTCCATCATCAAGCTATGGCTGAAATTACCATGAAGAAACCATGGCTAGGTTTTTTCAAGCTTCTAAGCTCGATTGTAAGTCTGTTCTAGCCTCGTTTTTAATGATTTTTACATTTTGAAATCCTCGTAACAAGATCTATCTATTTCTACTACTAATTTGAAGTGATATCACAGTTTAAAATTTTACCCATGTGGAACATGTATGTATTTTGATGTTTGATGGTAGAAAATGCATGTTTGTTGTTTGTTAAACGACTTTTGCTAAGTGATTTTCGGTAAAAATGTCAAAAATGACTTGTTTGTAAAACTTATGAAAATGTGTGTAAATGTGTGAATAAAAAGAAAATGTGTGCTACTATAAGCATGTATAAGGTTCGGCTAGGCATGGGTATTGAAAAAATTGAGTACATTTCATTTTACGAGCCTAAGGACTAAAATGTAAAAATGTAAAACTTTAAGGGAAAAAATTAATTTTTACCATAATATAATTTTTGGCTGATTTGAATAGTATAATGATTAAATAAGTTAAATGTGATGCTATAGATCAAGAAAAATGAGATTCGGGATTAGAACGATGGAAAAACAAGTATTTGACGATTTAGTCCTTTTTGTCGATTTTATGTCGAGGTAAGTTTGTATGAAAATAATGCATTGTTTTTAATTATGTTTTAAATGCTTTATTATTATATGAATTATGATTGACCATTAAGCGTGTTCAACAAATTTCGACAAGCGTGAAATCCCAGTTGAACCTTAAGAATAGATAGGATACAAATGTCATGACATTAAGGTTACTAAGACTACGTGTAAGACTATATCTGGGATATGGCATCGATGTGAGATTTACATGTAAGCCCATATCTGGGATATGGCATCGATATGTGATTTCGTGTAAGACCATAGCTGGGCTATTGGAATCAATACGAAATTACATGTAAGACCATATCTAGGATATGGCGTTGGTATGGTACCGAGTGTACGGGACTCCCGAGTATCCTTTAGTATTCCAAGTGGTTCAACAAGAAAATTTAACGAGTATGTCAAAGAAGAGAAAGTGTACGTAAGTATTACGAATTAGTACAGGTATGTACGTAAAGTTTATAAGCATTGACTTCATGATATTGTGAGTTCATTATTTCTATGAGAATGATTTTGTGAAAGCCTTGTGATTATTGGTCTATACTTGTGATGTATGAAATTCATAGTAAATTCGGTTGACTATTATGTGATTGGCTTTCGGGCCAAATTGAGTTAAGATATAGTATGTTTTAATCACATAAATTATGATTTATCGGATATGAAAAGGAAAGATTGGAATAATTGCCTATTAAAATGGTCATGAAAGTACGGGAAGATAAAAGTTTATGAAATTGAAAGATATGAAGATATATGCTTGGAACTACAAGTATACATAATTAATGTGCGTGTTTATTATGAGATGTGAAATGATTTGTTAATTGTTGTAATATGTTACAAAGGAAAGATTACGATTGTTAGGCTAATGCCAGGATATTTTAAATTATGATTATAAGTTGAAAAGAGTAAGCATTGTGACCGAATAAATTATAACTGTGAGATTATGATAGATTATAATAATGTGTGTTCATATTGTTGAACATGATAAACACTTGGTAAGACATGAATGAGTAAGTTATATTATGAGACTTAAATGACATTCGTATGAATTTTAATTATGTTAATTGTATGATATATGTATGGTTGAGGTTGCTTATTATATGCATATGAACTTATTAAGCTATATTATATAGCTTACCCCCTTCATTTCCCATGTCTTATAAGGTTAATAAGCTAGCTCGGGTTGGAGATCGTCAGAGATCCTATCACACTATCCAGCTATCACTTTGGGTATTGATGAATTCAAGTATTTTGAGTTTATGGCATGTATAGGAATTGGTATTTTGGTTATATGTGTCATTATTAATTTGGTCATATGTGTGGCTTGCAATGATGTTTAGTTCATTTTTACATATAGCCATGGAAGTTGGCTAATATTGGTTATGAGTATATTCATATATTAATGCCATTTGTGAATGTGAAATTTTGCATAATTTGGTGTGGAAAGGTTGATATTCTAAGCATGATAAATAATGGCATGAGGATGTAATGTTATTGTCTTGATTATGGATGTGTTTGTGGTATGTTTGAGTTTGGCAAAGTATGATGTTTTAAGCATGATAGAAGTTGACTTTTAAATGACATGTTTAAGCCTCAGTTATAATGGTATTGGCTGCCTAATTATGTTATGTTTGGTGCCTTTGAATTGGTATAAGTTATGTGTGAATAAGAGTGGCAAATGGCTTGGAAAATAGCCTTTATTTTGTCCACACAGGTAGACACAAAGGCGTGTCTAGGCCGTGTGTGGCACACAGTCAGCCCCACGGGCGTGTGATCCGGCCGTGTGTCCCCTGCACCTAAATTGTTGCAAAATAGAATCCTCAGTATCGAGCACACAGGCAGAGACACGGACGCATGTCTCAGCCGTGTGAAGGACATGGCCTCGGGACACGAGTGTGTGTCTTGGCCGTGTGACTTCAATTTGTTGATGATGTCATAAACTGAGAGTTACACTGGTTAGGGACACGGGTGTGTGTGACCACACGGCCTACCCACATGGGTGTGTCCCAAGCCACACAGGCGTGTGACCTCTATTTTGATGAAAAATTTTCTAAGTGTTGGGAAGTTTTCTAAAGTTCTCAGTTTAGTCCCGTACCACTCCTAATGCATGTTTTGGGCCTTGTAAGCTCGTTTTAGGGATGGTATGAATGTATGTGAAATTTTTTAAATTTGAATGGAAACTTACGTCTCAGTTTTGTATGTTTGCTTAAGTTTAAGTCCAGTAATACCTCGTACCCTATTCCGGCATCGAATGCGGGTAAGGGGTGTTACATCAACCATTAAACCTATTTTCCTAAATAACAATTTATGCCAGTCTCTATTTGAGAAGAGATTTTTGTTTTCACACTTAAATAAAGAAAACTATTTATGGTTCTATGTTTAATTTGAATTGTTCGAGCCCACACTTGAAGTAGTTTGTGGTACGAGAATAGTGGAGAAGATCGTTTGGTTGAAAGCCAGGAACGATAAGTATCTATCTATCCGAAAATACAAGTACGAATTTAGTCTAGGCTTTATTGCTATAAATATCACAAAATAAGTCTATTTTCAAAAATTTTATTTTTTGTTGTACTAGAAAATCATTCTTGAACCGGATTTTTTCTAGCATACATAACTATATAGGTTGTCTTCTTATTTATAGAGAGAATAAATGGAAGAATTTAAACTTATTCCATGGTTTGAAAACAACTAAAATACAAGAGTTCTAGTCCCATAGGGGTTCATGGTGGCCGATGACTTACTTAAGGGGAAGTAACCCCCTACTCAGTTGTAGGTGTCTAATTGTGATACAATTTTTTTTGTCTTTATCCAGCTTATTTTAAGCTTATCTTAGAGTGAAATTGCCTTTATTTTAGTGATATTTAACTATTTTGTATTTAAGTTATATTATATATAGTTAATATAGTTATTTTATTTTGATTTGTAGTATCTTAAAATTTAGTTTATATTAAATGCTTAATTAGAGTGTTTCTGTGCAGGAAGGGAGTTGGCCTAAAAAGATCAAGATGAGAGCTAATCAGTAGCTAAAGTCGTTACATGGTTAAGGCTAGGTCACAGCGTGGCTAGTGAAAAGGAACTAGGAAGTGGCAATTCAATGGTTGATGCAATGACATGGCTAAGGCTAAGTCGTGACGTCGTAAAGATTGATGACCTAAGAAGAGAAACATAGAGGCCAATTTCACGACGTTGTATTCTTGAAATCGTGACTTTGCAAAGCCAATCACCTAATCCTTGATAATTACTAAAGGGAACAAAGAGGAATTTTTAGGCTGAAGGTGCATTGTCGTGTGCATTTGCGAACTTTCTGTTTACTTTGTAATTTTTACAAGCTCTAGTAGATTTTAAGTGTTTTCAGTTAATTTTTTCTTTGAACTCTCAAATGATGCTAAAGACTTCAAGTAAATAAATGGACGAGCTAGGCTTTTTGGATTTTAAGCTTGTGGAGGAACTTCTACAAAATTGGCTAAGCCCTTTTTTGTACTTTAGATTTTAGTTCTTGCTTTTACTTGATAAATCATTATGTATGTTGATGATCTTGCCTTAGTTTACTTATTCATGGTTGGGTAAATTGTTGAAGTGATTGATTATGAAGTTTAATGATTATGTGAAATTAGTTATTATGTTAAAGTGATAATACAACATTATTTATTGTATTGATTGATGAGCTCAAATTACCTTTGATTGACAACATTGGGTAAAATCTTAGTTTAGAGAAAATGGAGATTGACTTTAGCTTAACCAAATCAATTAACCTCACTAAGCACTGACCAGTCGGGAAACCCAATCTGTGCTAAGGCCAAATTGTGAGAGTAGAGGTTCTAGTATTGAATTCTAGAGTTCGAGGCGAGTTAAGCGACCATGATGACCTACGATTAGTAATAAATTGTTGAGTCAATTTAGCATTTTTTTTCATAATCAATAGATGGATCAATCGATTACTATCAAAACTTATTGGTGATAGTATTAATTAAGAGTGTAGTTATTAGCATTAGAGTTGTCTACTGCTTAGGTTAGGTGTTAATAAAAATGTTTTTCGATTATGTCAATAATTCTTAATTCGACTATATTGCTACTTTACTTTGCTAGTAAAGGATTTAACTATATTTCTCCCAGAGGATACGATCCTCAAAAGACTTTCGAAGAGTATTTCATTGTAATAAAAACTATACTATTACTTGACCTCGTATGTTTGCGAATAAATCCCAACTTTTAACTTTTACATAATTTTTTATACACACAAATAAAGAATCACCAACCACCCTTTGAATTTAATAAAAAACGTCATGCCCAAAACACTTTAATTGAATTCCAAAATTATATAATTAATTAGTTTGATTAATTAAATTATTATTAATTTCTATAATTAAATATTTTACATGATCTAATTCTAATTTTATTAAAAATAACTTTATCGTATTAGAATATATGTAAATTTTACTTAATTATAAATTGTTTCAACTCCAAAATACTTAACAATGATGAACAATTAATTTAATTATCCACTTTGGGGCCAATTATTTAATTTATTTTTCAATCAAATAATAATCTAAATAATTAAATTAATCATTAGGTCATCTCTTCCAATGTCAAAAAAAAATGTTATTACTTCAATAAACAATTTTCTACAATTTATTTCTCATTTTCATTTCTCATTATTCACGGTTTAACATGTATATAGTTATAAAGTTATAATGAACTATGATTGATTTGACATATACAATGTAGGTTGAATAATATGTAATTAATTTAGACTTTTCGTCTATTAACTATGTAATTATTAAATCATTTAGTCAAATCACTAAAAGGTATCGTAGTAGTACTCCCAATTATATATATAATTATGAAAGTTATATTTGAAAAGATTTTATCCAATGATCTTGTCATTTGTGTATTACCTTTATCTCAATATTTCATTGTATCTCCTATAATGAAAATGGTTATCACTTCAAAAGTAATGACTAAATCATTTGTCTGAGACAAATAACTCATGGTCATGTTTAATTTTCATAAATCGTACAATAACATTAAGAGGATATCATTAAGTCTTTATATGAGTTATGTAACACCCTATACCCAACCCGATCATCAGGTCCGGGTACTAAATGAAACAAAGACCCATTTAACTTAAAGAGATTTCAGATTCTACTCATATTATATTCGCAAACATTCAATTTGCAAATTTAACTATATTAAGAAATATAACATCTAAAAATTTTGGCTTTACTGTCATAGCAATATGTACAATTTTAAAACCTGAACTTTATGCTTTTACATTCGACTTAACCCTCGAGGTGTGGCCTCAAAGGGATCCCCCCTTAAATGTATGTATGACTTTCACGCCTAACCCATAATTCTAGCAGCATCTAGCTTGGTCCCTACACTTGATGTCCCAATCACACTTTTGTCCTGGAAAGAGGCAGTAGGCGCATAAGTTCAAATGAACTTAGTGATATTCTAAAAATGGTGATATAGCAAAAATTTAGAATCTTAAGAAACAATTTTTTAATAAGATATTTTAAACTCCCTGTCTATCCTTGGCCTTTTCACAAATTTCACTGGAGTGGTCAACACTTGCCCTTTTTTCCTGGCTCATCTCCGGCAAACTTATTCCCTATCAGGGATGTTAATGTGACCTTTATGAAGTGTTCCTATATGGTTTTATCCCTATTCTACCTCAAATAAAATTTCTTTATATTTTGATGAGTTTACTCTCTTACAATCAACCATGCACTTGGGAAGAAAGTTCGTTGCCTACTATTGGTTGACTTTTATATATGCTCTTATATTATGGTCCTCACCTTTATTCGTTCATCTCGTACTAGATTAACCTTAAGAATTTTTCTCTCTAACGCTTCTTCCAATCCAAACTCATAGTTCCAAACATGATGATAAGCTAACTGATTAGATGCCCCATCCTCCTAGCGGATTCGTAATTTCCAAATAGCCCTAAGTTGCTAGTACATCTTGTTCCAATCTTTTAGAAATTTTAAATTAGCAGATAGTTCTTGACGAACCATATCCTCCACTACTTCTCGACGAACTGTTCGTCCAAGGTAGCCATTGGCGACCTTCTTCTTCTGTTAACCCCTGAGGTTTGTCCCGTTTCTGGCTAACCCTTACTTGCAGACCTTTAGACTTAGGTTTTGCTTAATCATTCCACTATCACCCCCACTTTCGATTTACTCACTAAAATTTCGTGCACTCATACCTTTACGTAGTTATCCCTCATCTACCCCTTGTTAACATTTTTAGCTGTTCCTACTTGCCTTTCTTATCTTCATATTGGTGAATCCTTGGGCTATCTAGTTTTCCCGTGTTCTTAGACACGCCGTACTCATCTGTTCACGTTACTCTTTGAGTGCGTCATTCTCTAACCTCCCTTACCCTGCCCTGTCGCCCCATAGGACTTATGTATCATTGTCATGATGTCGTCCCATAGAGCCTACAAACTGTTATCACGGTGTTGCTCTATGGAACCTATAAATCGTCATCACGGTCTCACCCCTAAAGACCAATCGATAACTATTGTCACAGTTTTATTCTAGCGAGCCAAATGATATCATTCCACAGCACAACCATACTTTCCTGTATTCCCTTAACAATCTGCCGATTCCTCCGATCTATCGATATTCCTAACTTCATCTACCCAATTAAGGTAAAATATATCCATACTCCACTGACACTATATTCATGTCTATCACACACATTTCATCATGCATCTATTCATTAATTCGCAACCATGTAACACTAAGAAATATAATTACAAACATATGCATGCTCGGCTTACTTAACCTCCATAATCATGCACAACCATTGTTTGAGTCAAGCAGCCACGAATGTGGTTTAAAAAACAACACAACATCAAAATTACTTATATGTCAGGTGCAAAGACTCACCTTGCTTCATTTATCCTTTACAGCTTAGCTTGTCCAAATGCTAGAGCCTTATTCGTCTTAACAGCTAAGCATGACAACCATTTATGAATTAAACAAAAGGTATTCAAACCTTAAAAACCAAGAACCCATAAAATTTTTTGGGAATTCTTACTTATTTTTTCTCTAATCCATGAGTACAGGGAGGCTTAGGCTTACAAATTTATCAAATTCTTGGTTTCCCAGACTTTGAGTCTCACATTCACCACCTCATGCAAAGCTTTCTCGGACCTCCTCTTCATCTTCTTCGGACCAACCGAAGATGACTTTATAGATGATAAGGAGGTTATAAGCTAGATTCATGAGAAATCTTTCCTCTCCACAAGCATATATATAGCCAAAGTTGGCACAGCCTCCTTAGTCCTTTATACTGCTAATCATTATGTCTCCCACTATGGAACCAACTAGTTTCATCCTAACCAAACCAGAATTGAGATCCACCAAATCACAATTCAGCCACTAAAATTTTCAAAATGTTTTGGTGGAGCCTGACAGTTCTCCAATCCAGTCAATTTAATCCTAACTTTCCTTAAATTTTGGCTTCTAGAGATATCCAGGTGTTATAAGTTATTCCACTATTTATAAGTGAAGTTACATCGTGTATAAGTTAAATACCTAGCGCATCAATATTTTCTTTACTACTTTGAGACGCATATGTATTCAATATATCAAATTATGCAAGTCATGCATACATAAGACTTCACTTACACAAGATTAAGGTAATTGCACAATGAACGTCGAAAGTGAATTAATTCATAAATAGATTTAGGATAATTTATCTTGGTTTAATCCAATATATTATCGGTCCAGACAATCACATTTATACCTCTATCTTAGGAGTCAATTATGTTTTGATAGTTAAAACAAGTTATCTCCTATTTGTACTTATAAACAACATAATAGTTCTAACATGAATCAGTTCCTCACAATGATTCCATAGAGTACGAACTTAATTTAGATCACTTATTAATATAGGTTATCTTTTGTATAACAAAACAATGTTTATTATGCAACTTATATACCTTTGGTAATTAATGAGCTGCTATATATTTCTAACAATTTCTTTACATATAATAAACAACTGAGGACAAATGCACATAAATGTGAAAATGACTACACCAAAAGTACAAAATCCTAACAAAATATACGTCTTCGACATCTATCTTTTAGCTATGGCCGTAAGTGACACTAATATTGTCTCGAAATGCATAAACAAAAAAGTCCTCTATAATTGGTTTAAGATTTGACTATTTAGGCCATTGAACTAATATTATGGTCAGCCTAAACAGTTCTATTAAAGACAAACAACAATTAAAGTCAAAGATCAAACAATCTGTACTTACAAATTTCACCTATTCTTTGCAAGAATGAAATATTTCCATTTGGAGTGAAATTAATTTTTTATTTCTTTTATTTTGGATTGGTAAAATTTGAAAATTTCCAACAACCTCTGTAGCATTTTAAGCTTTTTATGTGCTTATGCTTTCATTTAGAAATGGAGCCAAGCTCTCAATATTTTTCTCAAGCTTTTGGGGAGTTTCATTCATTCAGAAAATACCATAACAGAGCTTTATAGTTAAAGTCTTGTGTTATATAGTTAGCTTTCTCTATAATAGTCACTCGCTATAATAATATTTTGCTATAACAACTAAGATTCTAATAGAACCAATTTTTTATATTTTATTTTAACCTTCTATAATATATTTTTACTTATAAAAGCAACAACCAGAGTTATGAAGTACATTATTTATTAAATTAGTTCTCCATAACAACATATTATTTGTGGGAGAATGCCTCTTATTTTGACCAAAGTTTATTTTGGTTTTTCTTCTCCTAGTAAAACTTTATTTTTAGTTTCCCTCTTAAACTCTGATTAACCTAGAGTTTTTGTAGTCATATATGCTATGAATTTCATCTTCTAAATAGGTTTTAGTTACTCTAGTTTTACACAAAAAAATTAGATTGAGAGAATTTTGTTCTTTGTTTCGAAGGGTTTTGTTTCTTGTAGGGCATCAAGTTTTTGTTTTAGTTCTCTCAATCTTTTGTACTCTCCTTTATTATAGTGAAATCTCCTTTTGTCATGGTTTTTTATCCTCTCTAGAGTTTTTCCATGTAAAATTTGTGTGTTCGATATTTTTAATTCTTATTTTCTTCACTTTGTTTATTGATTAATCGAGTTTATCCCCTACGAATTGGTATCAAAGCTATTTTAATTTCCGCAATCAACTCATTCAGAGATGGCAGCGTCAAGGTTCAACATTGAGAAGTTCGACGAAATTGTAAATTTTAGTTTTTGGCAAGTTCGGATGACGACAATACTGGTTCAAAACAGTCTAAAAAAGGTCGTTACAAGGAAAAAGCCTATAGATATAGATCAACTAGAATAGGGAGAGCTTGATGAGAAGGCTCTATGGAAACACACAAATATATAGACTGTTTCAGCACCTTTTGAGCTCAATTCATGTAGTTTCATAGTAAATTTTGTCAAAATTCACATTTTAATTATAAAATAATTAATTTGCACTTAAATTATTAACATATTAAATTTTAATTATTTTTATAATAAAATTTCACAAATTTGGTTTATTTTCGACAGTTTTGCACAAAAGGTGAAAATTGGCTCGACCGACACCTTGAAAGGCTTGAACCGTTGGAGAAATTTTTGCATTAAGTGAACCAAGAGCAAGGCTAAATATTTTTCCAGCCGAGGAAGGTCCAAATGATGATTATTTTATGTACTTTATATTTAATTCTTATCCAAAGTTAATTGGGATAAAAATTAATATAAAGCCTGAAGGAGAAAGTGGTCCAGTGTGCTAAGCATTGAAGACTAATCCTGCATGCAAATTGGCAGCCCAAAACCATCCAACAAGCTGACGCAATTAGCTGAATTTTGTTAATTTTTATGCTTGCAAAATAGCCCTTAAATTTTCCTTAAACTCTATTCAAACCTTCCATTTTTTGTGCCTTTGAAGATTTGCCCAAGCTAAATTTCGCAAAGTTTGAAACATTCAAACTTTGCTCCATGTGTGGCAGCAAAGGGGAGTGTATGGCTGCTAATAATTTTCTATTTTAAGCAGCCACTTCCACCTATAAATACCCCTTTTTTCTACTTCATTCAACACGTCTTCATTCCCACACATCTCTCTCTCACACTCACTTTCTCTTCTTTATTTTCCCTTTTTCTTTGTCCATTTCCCTTTCCTCTTGAAAAGAGCCTTCTTCCACCTTGGAATAGCATCATTCAATTATTCATGGAAGCCTCAGTTCAACAGAATGAGCAGAGAAAAAGAGGAGCACACTAGTCTAGCTTTAGAGAAATCTTGGATTTCCTTTCTAGTTCCCTTCTCTTTAATTTTCTTGTTTATGTTATAATCATGAATATGGATAATTGTTTTGTTTTGTTTTTTCTTTTTCTATTAAAATGGCTTAAATTAATTGTGTTAGATTGATTGCATTCTGTCCACTTTAATTATTAAAATCATGTTTATTTTGTTATAGGCCTTGGTAAGTTATTCAATTAAATAAAATCATACCTATGTTATACTCGCATTATAAAATGTAAGGTAGTGAATGAATTTATTATTAAACGTATTGAAATTATAATTAATTGACACATTACTTAATTGGTGCATGTTTAATCTTCTAAGGTAACTGAAGGTTAAATTAGCAACGATATTAAACGGTACATCAGCCTTGCATAACTTGAAAGATTATTGTGATTAAATTGTTTCAATATAGAAATATATTGTTACCTCACTTAATCTTTTATGTGCTTATGACGATTGATTAATTGTTTGAATTGCCATTGAAAAATGTTCAAGAGATTCGTTAATTTAGTAAGTACGTATGAGCAATAGTTAGTAGATTACCAAGTTGTCGTGAAAATATTCGTAACAACATGAACATGAGTTTAGTAATTCTAAGTTAATGAATGTAATTTATCTAACACAATTATGTCATCTTGATTAAAATCATCTTTTGAAATCATGCATTTGAAATTTTTATTTTATTTTATTTTATTTTACTTGGTTAAATTTTAGTTTTTAATCACTTCCTCAAAATCAAAATATTTTTAATCACCAAAGTTTTTTATTTACATTTCATAAATATTTTTCTTACACAGTCCTTGTGGGTACAATAATTCAACATTTACTTGTCACTTTACTACTTGTTGCAATTTTTTACACTTTCAAATTTTCATCGTTCCACTCTATCCGCTATTCAATTATACCTCACAAATAATGTGTTACAGGAGGTTCTGATGGAGAAAACAATGTTTACGTTATAGAAGAAACTAGAAGCCTTATATGATGAAATCTCTTCCAACAAGTTAGTATTAAAACAACGTCTATAGACGTTTAGAATGGCATAAGGTGGGTCCATTAGAACTCATATTAGTGAGTGCGATACCCTTATTAATGACTTAAAGAATCTCAAAATAGAGATTAGTGACGAGGATCAAGCTGTGTTGTTGTGATGCTCTTTGCCCTCTTCTTATAAAACTTTCAAGGAAACTTTGGTTTATGGCAGAGGTCATCTCTCGTTCAAGGATGTGAAGGGGAACCTTATAAGCAAGGATAAACTCGATAATAAGTTAGGCCCAAAGAAAAAATCAGATGGGCAAGCCTCAGTTCTAGTTGTAAGAGGCAAACAACAAACCAAAAAAACATATCAAAACAAGTCTAAAGCAAGGTCCAAATCTAGAAATCGTGATAAATATTATGGATATTGTAAAAATGTGGGTCATGTTAAGGCAGAATGTTGGAAACATCAAAATAAAATCAAAAAGGATGCCAAAAATGACGAGAAAAATAAACAGAAATCTGAAGTTGCTGATGCTAGTGTAGTCAAGGATAGAGGTGATGATTTCTTGTTGGTGTCAACTAGCTCTCATCTTACTTCCACATGGATCATAGATTCAAGGTTTTCCTATCACATATGTCCCAATAGGGATTAGTTCTCCACGTAAAGTTCAGTTGAAGGTGGAGTTGTGTTAATAGGGAATAACTCTCCATGCAAAAATATAAAATCAGAACAGTGCAAATTAGGGTGTACAATAAAATTATTCGGACACTGTCAAATATTAGGTATGTTCCTGATTTAAAGAAAAATCTTATCTCACTGGGAATTATGGATTCTAACATTTGCAGGATAGTCATTGAGTTAAATGGCTTAAAAGTTTATCATAAGGTTCTTGTTGTAATGAGTGGACAAAAAAGGGCAGTAATGGCTTAAAAGTTTCTCGTAGGGTTCTTGTTGGGATGAGAGGACAAAAAAGGACAGTCTACACATTCTACAAGGGTCAACAGTTACTGGGACAACTGCAATTATCGAAGAAAAGTTAAAATCAGTACCACATCGTGACGAGAATCAACTTGACGTCATGATGGCATGACGTGATTCTTTCTCTACTGATTTCAATTGAACCAAACTTTTACACATGGGATTGAGTCATAAGAGTGAGAAAGGTATGATAGTCTTGTGCAATGAGGTCTTCTCAAAGACACTAGAGCTGGTAAGTTAGGTTTCTGTGAGCATTGCATTTTCGAGAAACAAACCCAAGTCAATTTTAATTCAGCAATACACAAAAAAATGGGACTCTAGATTATATTCATTCTGATTTATAGGGTCCATATTCTAACATCTCAAAAGGAGATAATAAATATTTCCTAGCTATTATTTATGATCACTCCACAAAAGTTTGGATTTATTTTTTGAAATAGAAAATCGAATCTTCAAAATCTTCAAATAGTGGAAGACACTGTTAGAAAAACAAACGAAAACTTTATGAAATGGTTGAGAACAAATAATGGTATTGATTTCGGTTCATCAAAGTTTCATGATTTTTATGAACAAGAAGGAATTGAAAGATATTGAATCATTATTTGGATTCCATAGCAGAAAGAATGAATAGAACATTGCTGGAAAAGGCTCAATGCATGCTTTCTAATGCAGGCTCAGGAAAGGAATTTTTTGCTGAGGCTGTAAAGCTGGCAAGTTATTTGGTAAATCGATCTCCTCATCGAGCATTGAACGGTAAATCGATCTCCTCCCAATTATTAGCAGAGATGTTACGTTTGATGAATCTATCATGTTTTGATCAGAAAATGGCACTATTACTTTTAAAAACACCAAAAACCAAAGTGTCTTGAGCAAGGTGGAGTCAAAAGCCAAAAAGGGGGTGATGTCCCAATGAGAAAATGCCCAATGCTGCAATGATGGAACGAATAAAGGTCTCGTCCCGACAAAGAGTAACATGACATCGCGACAACATGACAAAATTCTTATTTTTGCAAGATTGAAGCCATTTTGGATCTTTTTGGGGCTCCATCCGACCCTTAGGTACCCTCACCATCTTAGTTAACTAATTATAAGTTGGCTCATGATAGGAAAAGGCAAGAAATCCAACCACCATAGAAATACTGTGAAGGAAATCTAGTGGCTTATGTTTTAAATGTTGTCAAGAGCATGATTCAACTAATCCTTCATGTTATTATAAGGCAATTCAAGCATCTAATTTTAAAAAATGGCTCGTCGTAATGGAAGAACAGATGGAATCACTTCAAAAGAATGAGACTTAGAGGCTAGTTAAACCACTCATTAGTAAAAAAAACATTGATAGCAAATGGGTGTTTAAAAGGAAGGAAGGTTCGGGTTCTAACAACACTAGGAACAATGCAAGACTGGTTGCAAAAAGGGCTACAATCAAGTGGAGGGAATTGATTTTCATGATGTTTTCTTTCCCATTATGAAATATAAGTCCATTCAGGTGCTTTTGGCCCTTGTTGCATCAATTAATCTTAAGTTAGAGCAGTTAGATGTAAAGACTACTTTCCTTCATGGTGACCTTGAGGAGGACATCTACATGCAACAACCAGAAGGCTTCAAAGTTGAAGGTAAAAAAGATCATGTTTGTCTTTTACAAAAGTCTTTGTACAGTTTGAAGCAGTCTCCTTGGCAGTGTTATAAAAAGTTTGACTCCTTCATGTTGAGTATTGATTTTTCTCGAAGTAAGTATGACAATTGTGTTTATCTACAATATCTTGATGATGATTCTTTTATATATTTCTTGTTTTATGTTGATGATATGTTAATTGCGGCTAAGAATCCATCTGATATTTATTGCCTTAAAACCATGCTTAACTCTAAGTTCGAGATGAAGGATTTAGGAGCAGCAAAGCAAATTTTAGGGATGTAAATTTTTAGAGAGACATTTTGGGAAATTGTTTTTATCACAACAAAGGTGCATCAAGAAGATCCTCAACCCACTTAGATACGTAGTCTACTGTTACAAATATATACTTATGGCCAAAATAAGGGAACGGACCAAGAAAGTCAATACCCCAAACATCAAATAATTCTACCTCAATAATGTTTGTTTGGGGCATCTCATTTCTGTTTGTGACATTTTTAACCCTCTGGCATCAGTCACAACTTTTTACGTAGGCATACATATCTTTGAATAGTGTTGGCCAAAAGAATCTAACTTGCAATACTTTGGCCATAATACGTGAACCACTAAAGTGTTTGCCACTCGGAACTGTGTGACAATAATATAAAATCTTATATATCTCATCTTCTGTCATGCATCTCCTGATCATTTGATCTATGCACTTTTTGAACAAGTATGGTTCTTCCCAAAAATAGTATTTCACATCATATAGAAAATTTTCCTTTTGTTGATACGTCTTATCAATCGGTATCAAACCACAAGCTAAATAGTTAGCAAAATCAACAAACCAAAGGGTATTGTGGACATGATTTACTTTGAGTATGTGCTCGTCTGGGAATGCCTCTTGGATGGTTGTAAGTAAAGAAGCTCCTTTTTGTGGTTCCAATTGAGAAAAGTAATCTGCTACCTGGTTTTCTATCCCTTTTCAATCTTGAATTTCTAGATCAAACTCTTGAAGTAGAAGTACCCATCGAATCAATCTCGACTTAGCATCTTTCTTAACGAGTAAGTATTTAATTGTCGAATGATCCGTATAGACAGTCAATTTGGTAACTACAAGATAAGATCGAAACTTGTCAAAAATGAAAACAATAGTAAGTAACTCTTTCTCTGTTATCGTATAATTTAGCTGAGCTCCCGTCAGAGTCCAACTTGCATAGTAAATGGGATGAAAAACCTTGTTCCTTCACTGGCCCATCATAGCTCCTACCGCAAAGTCACTTGCATCACACATTAACTTAAATGGAAAATCCCAATCCGGTGTGATGATAATTGGTGTCAAAACTAAAAGATTCTTCAGATATTTAAAAGCTTTCAAACATTCTTTATCAAAGTTGAATGTTATGTCCTTCTCCAATAATTTGCATAAGGCTTTAGCAATTTTGGAGAAGTCTTTGATAAATCTTCGATAGAATCTGACAAGTCCCAAAAAGCTCCTAACACCTTTTATAGATGCTGGAGGTAGGAGTTTCTCAATGAAATCTACCTTGGCTTTATCTACCTTGATCCCTTGTCTCGATATTCGATGCCCCAAAATAATACCTTCCCGTACCATGAAATGGCACTTTTTCCAGTTGAGTACTAGGTTTGTTTCTTCGCACAATCTTAGTACCTTAGCTAGATTGGCGAAGCAGTCATCATAAATGTCTCCAAACACTAAAACATTGTCAATAAAAACTTCCAAATACTTTTCAACCATGTCAGTGAAAATAGACATCATCCATCTTTGAAATGTAGTAGGTGCATTACATAAACCAAATGGCATACATCTAAATGCAAATGTACCATACGAGCATGTGAATGTTCTTTTATGTTGATGCTCCAGTGCTACTGTGATCTGATTGTACCCTGAGCGTCCATTCAGAAAATAGTAATAGTCTTGCCCCACCAGTCTATCCAACATTTGATCTAAGAACAGTAAAGAATAGTGATCTTTCCTAGTCGCCTTATTCAGTTTTTGGTAATTTATGCAAATTCTCCATCCCGTAACTATTCTGGTTGGTATTAACTTGTTATCTTTGTTCTCTATCACCGCAATACCTCCTTTCTTTGGCAAGCACTAAACTGGACTTACCCATGAACTGTCTAATATAGGATAAATTATACCTATATCTAACCATTTTATGATTTCTATCTTTACCACGTCCTTCATAATGGGGTTCAATCTCTGTTGTCTATCAATCGTCCCTTTTTCGCCATCTTTTAGGATAATTTTATGCACGCACACGGATCGGCTAATACCACAGATAACGGTTATGGTCCATCCGATAGCTTTCTTGAATTTTTTCAACAATATAATAAGTTTCTCTTTATGTTCTTTAGTTAGTAGTGCTGAAATAATCACAAGCAAAGTCGAAGCATTACCTAAATAACCATATTTTAAGTGTGAGAGATGTACCTTTAGTTCCAATTTAAGTGGCTCCTCGATTGACACTTTTGGTTGAACATAATCTTTACTTTCTAATTCCAAAGATTCAAAACGGGATTGTGGATTAAATCCCTTCTGATTAGCTTCTAGCAAAGCTAAGTTTCCACTCCCTCTTCATCACTTGAAGGGTCTGACATCAAACTTGTTCCAATGGGTCCTCCACAAAGTTGATTTCCCATTCTATAGCTAAATCTTCTAACTCAAATACTGCAAAACAATCATCAACTATGTCAGAAAATCGCATATACTTAAAAATATTAAAAGTTATCTGATCGTCCTAAACACGCATGGTAAGCTCAGCCTTTTCCATATCAATAAGAGTCCTTCCAGTTGCTAGGAAATGCTTTCTTAAGATGATTGACACCTCTTTATCTACTTTAAAGTCTAAGATAACAAAGCCAGCAGGAAAAATAAATTTGTCTACACGTACCAGTACATCCTCGATTTTTCCTTCCAAATGTCCTTAAGATCTATTTGCTAACTGAAGTGTAACCATAATAGGTCTAACTTCATCTATCCCCAACTTTCTAAATATAGACATAGGCATCAAGTTAATGCTTGCACACAAATCATATAATATCTTACCACAATAATTTGCTCTAATGTTGCAAGGTATGGTAAAACATCTAGGGTCCTTCATCTTTAGGGGTAGTTTATCTTGTAAATATGCACTGCATTCCTTCGTTAGAGCTACCATCCCAAATTCTTCAAGTCTTCGTTTGTTAGACAGGATTTACTTTATGAATTTGACATAGTTTGGCATCTATTCAAGTGTTTCTACCAACAAAATATTGATTTGAAGTTGATTGGATACATCTAGGAACTTCTTGAACTAGACTTCCTATTCCTGCTTCTGAAGTCCTTGAGCGTAGGGTGGTGAAGGATTCTTTACTAGAACTGGATGATTCTTCTTCTGTGGCACTTTTGCATCTAACAAAGTTGTTAGTTTGTCAGAATTGACTAGTTTTGAAGTTACCTTATTAGATTTTGCAAATTTTGGTTATGTTGAAATTGGAGTTTTAATACTTGGTTAAACTTCCTCTTTATCTCGAGCATCAACTTTCTCTTCTTCAACTTTGACGGTATAAGGCTCTAACAATTTTCCACTCCTCAATATCAATGCTTTACAATACTCTTTCCCTGAATTCTTGGATACTTTGTATCACTAGGCAAGGTGCCTTGTGGTTGGCTCCTGAGTTCAGTTACAATCTAGCCCATTTGGTTTTCAAGGTTTTTCAATTTGGCTGCTTGGCTTTGGATTAAGGGATACTTTTTTGTTATGTATGCCTTCAACAGGTTTTCCAAACCATTGGAAGGTTTAGCTTGAGGTTGTTTTTGAACTTGTTAGGTAAATACAGGTGGTTGGCGATAACTCCTGAAAAAAGTTATATTTCATACCTTTAGACCTAGCTAATTACTTGTACTTAAGTTCATTTTGTTGCATCTTTAGGACGTTTTAGTTTGCATTGTTAATATGGCATTCTATGCTGGAATTAGGTGCTTTAATCCCTTATATTGGAGTTTTCCTGTGTTGGTGTGGCAGGAACAAGTTTTGGAATGAGGAAATAAATAAGTCAAGTTTTGTCAAGGCAAAACGCAGATAGTTTGTCAGCACGGATGCTGTGGCAATGCCGAGAATACCAAGTCAACATTTTTCGTACAGTAATCCCAGTTCAAATTCAAATTCAAACTTGTACCAAATAAACCCCCTAAAAGAAGATAAGATAATCACGAGCTATTAACTGACTCTAGCCTCATCTATCTATAAAAATCGATGAAGGGGACCTCACAAATTAAGTGAAAAGGAGATAGAGATCTTTAGGCGTGAAGCAGGGTTCAGCTGCGCAAAGACAGGAAGTCAAAGGCAATTCTTCTTAGCCATCATACGACGTTGTGCTGTCGAAGTGTTGACTAGGCAAACGAAAGCTGCTTCCCGAAGTTCTTTCCCTATTTCCATCAGTTTTCTTTTGAAGATTGAATTGAAGTAGTTGAATGCAATGTTGGATAATACTTTGGTTTGGAATTTTATTTTCCAGCCCATGAGCTAGATCTCTTAGGGTTGGGATTACTTTCGATGAAACCTTAACTGTTTTATGGATGTCGTATAAAACTAATTTACTTTACTATTTCATTTTATTATTATTATTTCTTAAATAAAATGCAACGATCTCTAGACATAGAAGGTTGTTCACATGTTATAAATTGATTTTAATTCTGAAATAGTTGGGTTGGTTGGATTAAAATTAAATGGAATGTACAAGTATTCAATCGACACTTGTAGCCAACTCTAGACATAGAGTCACGATTATACAGAAGAAACCCGTGCAAGATATCTAAAAAAGCCTCTAGACATGGGTAAGGTAACTTGAGGTTTTGTCCTCGCGAGAGGTAGCCATTTTAGATCTCTTCTATGAAATATCGTAGATACGATTTTACCAAGGCATTATTGACAATCAGGGTCGATTCTAGGTAATCCCAACCTTCCGAATCAACATCACTCTATCCTTATTCTTTATTGTAACATCTTTTCCGTAGCATATTTAGTTGTTTATTTCTTTATTTACATTCTATTTGGATAATCACTCTCGTTATTGCCATTACATTTCTACTTTCACTTTTGTCATAGCATTTCTAGTTATTCATTAATACCACGTATCATTTATATCATTACTCCACTAATTGCCACTACAAATGTATCATTAACTTTGGCATTGCATTAATCGTATTTTATTATAATAACTTGACCACTTTGTGCCTTGATCCTATCCTCAGTATCATTGACTTTGGCATAGCATTAATCGTATTTTATTATAATAACTTGACCACTTTGTGCCTTGATCCTATCCTCATGGGAACAATATTCACTCATCACTTTATTATTTGAACTGATGTGTATACATGCACAAATTGTATATCATTTTACACGACAAGTTTTTAGAGGACATTCTGGAGGGATGAAAACAGCTGCCAAGGTACTCTAGTCAGGATTCTATTGGCCAAGTTTATTTAAAGATGTTTATGAATTTTATAAGTCATGTGACCGTTGTCAAAGAACAGGAAATGTGTCTAGGAGACAAAAAATGTTGTTGCAAAGTATATTGGAGATTGAACTATTTGATATATAAGAAATAGACTTTGTAGGTCCATTTCCACCATCCGTGGGCAAGCTATACAAACTTTTGGTAGTAGAATATGTTTCTAAGTGGGTAGAAGCAATAGCCCTAGCCTATAATGATGCTAAGTCAGTATTGAAATTTTTGTATAAGAACATTTTCACACGATTTGGTACACCAAGAGCCATTATCAGTGACAAGGGATCCCATTTTGATTGCAAACTGACGGCCAATACCTTGCGCAGGTATGGGGTGAAACATAGAATTGCCACGGCATATCACCCTCAGACAAAATGGCCAAGCTGAAATTTCTGATAGAGAAATTAAATAAATTTTGGAAAAAGTGGTAAATCCATCTTCAAAGGATTGGTCTACTAGATTGGATGAAGATTTATAGGCCTACCAAACTGCATTTAAAACACCACTAGGGATGTCACCTTTTGAACTTGTTTAGGGTAAGCCATGCCATTTACTTGTTGATCTTGAGCATAAAGCATTTTGGGCAATTAAGAAGCTGAACATGGATTGGGCTATTGCTGGTGGCAAGAGATTGCTAGAATTGAATGAGATGGAAGAGTTTTGAACACAAGCATATGAGAATGCTTATTTGTATAAGGAAAAGACCAAGTAATGGCATGATGCCAGAATTTTACCATGGCCATTTGAACCTATATAGCAGGTATTATTGTTCAATTCAAGGCTCAAATTATTTTCTGGTAAGTTAAAATGTCGATGGTCAAAACCTTTTGAAGTAATTCAAGTGTATCCACACGGTGCTGTTGTTGTTAAAAACTTAAGAACAAGGGCTACATTCAAGGTTAATGGACAACGCTTGAAGCATTACTAGGGTGCTTCTATAGAGTGTGACAAGCAAAGCGTTAGCCTTCGTGATGTTTGAATTTTTGTTTTCGTTAATAAGTAGTGTTTCCGTTTTATTTCCCATTATTATTTTTATTTTAATTCTCTTTATTTTTAATACAATTTCATTTCTGTTTTTATTATTATGAACAGGAGTAGAATAAAAAAAAAGAGAGCAAGATTTGATAGTGTATACAGAGCAACAGTTGTTGTAGCATTACAAAGAAGCGTTATACCATGGCATATTGAATTAAGAAGTGTTAATAAAAGAGTTGCCTAGTTATAAAATTCCAAAGGAAAGATTTTTAGGCAGTGCATTAGTGAATATTGGGAATCCCAAAGTATGAGGCCCACAATATGAAGCTCCGTTATTTCATTCCCCTCCAAAAGTCTTATTAGTTTTTAACTTTTCCTCCATGTCATAACCTTTCTCCCTCGTGTTTCCCATTCCTTAAAAGCTGCTATCATTATCCCCCTTTTTTTTCTTCAATTGGTTCATGATTCCCACTTCTCACAAAGTTCACATTTTTACAGTTCTCTCGTCTTCAACCTCTCTACTATTATTTTTTTCTCCATTATTTTCCTTTCATGTTTCCCTGACCTTTTTTTCATGGCTAGTGTATGGAGTACTTCTAAAGCAGCAAAATATTCGCATACTGGCACCTCACAACCAAAGATTTTCTTCAATGTTGCCGCAGCCACAAGGAATTCCACTAATATTCTAAAGCGGCCATTTTATTTTGAACAGGGATTTTTGCTGAAGAATGAACCTAACATGGGATACGATGAATTGATATCATCAATTTTGAAAAAGTGTAACTGAAGCTGATTTCGTCTACACCGAGGGGATGTTTTGGGTAAAGTAGTTAGAGAGTTTTATGCTCATGTAGATTCCCCAAATTCTCCCTTCATTTATGTGTGGGGTAAATCTGTGCCATTCAATGAAGACTATATTAATTCCCAGTTTGGCATCGAGGAGGTTAGAGATGAGAATTCTGAATTTACTGAGAACATTACACAAGAGGGGTTGGCAAGAGTATTAAAGGATTTATACGTTGAAGGAACACAGTGGATTATTTCAAGCTAGGAGTGTTACACGGTTGAAAGAGTTGCATTAAAACCAATTGGGAAGGTGTTGTACCACTTTTTAAGGAGTCTTCTTATGCCGTCTATGCGTAACATGATTGTTTCGAAAGAAAGAATGTTGTTGTTACATTCTATTCTATAAGGAAGACAGATAAATGTAGGGAAGATTATCTTCCAAGAGGTCCATTGGTGTACTAATAAGAATGCCAGGAGTTTGAATTTTCCTTCCCTTATTTCTACCCTATGTAAGACAGCGAATGTGCCTTTAGATGATGCTGAGGACGTTATCCCCAATAAAGTTGGGATTACGTGAACAATTTTTGCCAAGCTACTAGGAATTGAGTTTGCTGCAGCATCCCAGCACAGTCAAGCTTCCCCTACCACACATATTCCCATAGCAATATCTCCCACCTCTTATGACCAAAAAATCTTGACTTCCCTAAAATAGTTAGAACAGGAGTTGTCTCTATTTAAGGTGTAACAATACTAGATGATAGAAGAGTTAGAACAAAACAATGAACACCAAGCTAGGTATTGATCGTATGTGAAGGATAGGGATTTGGCATTAAAAAGATCACTTCAGAAAAAAATTCGAGACCCATGCCAGAAATTTCTACTTTCCCAGCTACTTTGCTCTCGTCTATAAAGTGTAGAAAAGAGCTAGTTCCACCCGTTGCCAGAACTGACCTCGTGACTGAAGGAGTCACTACAGATGAAGCAAAATTTTTTGAGGAGGAATTAGAGAAGTCGGCCTCTATCAACCAAGAGAAGGAAGTAGAAGAAAAAAAAGAAGAAACAAGTGTCCCTACCACTGCACCAGCTGCTACCACTGAAAAAGGTAAAAGTCCTGAACCGAATTCTTCACCCATGTCCATGACTGCACAAGATCAAACAATCAATCAATTGATCGATGAACTAATGGAGACCAACAAAGAAGGTGACATAATCGACCTAAGGAAAAGGAAAATGCGATACAAAGTTAGTGCCCGTAAGTCCACGAGAAAGAATTGAATGAAGTGCCAACGTTTAAGTCCTATGAGGTTAAGTTTTGTTTTTCCCTTATGCATTGCATAATTTTTTTCTTGTTTGCATGCATATTCATACTTTTTATATACTGCTCATGATTTTACATGCATTGAGGACAATGTATCCCTTAAGTTTGAGGATGTATTGTACATCTAGGTTGCATTTTGTTTGTTCATTTTGGTATATAGGATATTTTGTCATGGCATAATAACTATTGGAATACTACATTGTCTATAAAAAGTACAGTTTTTCTTTATGATGTTTGGTGATGATCATAAATTTTTTTCGATATATCTAGAACAGGTAACAATGGATTGGTTGAAGTTAGCTTAGGCTAAGTTACTTGGAAATTGATTTCTTAAAGTGGGGTGTCCTATATTCTATGGTTTTTTTTTTGGTTTTTTGAAATATAATAAATATCTTTTTAATGCCCTTAGGGATTTTTGAAACCAAACATTAGTAAATTGCCACGTCATTTTGTTTAAATAAATATGCACACCAATGCTTAGAGTTGCTAAGTAGGTCAGCATCACTTTGTTTGCTCCATCATGTTGTTGATTAGAAAGGAAGGCCTAAGTAAGAGTGTATGGTATAACTTTAAGGGGCATTCCACTATAGCAGATGATTTAGTAGCTAAGGAGGTAGTTGTATGCTCCATCCATCATTTTTAGTTAAAAGCCTTCGCTTTATGAGGGACTTTTAGTTTAAATTGTGACATGATTGAGTACTTGTAACATCTTGAATTAGGACCTAGTCGGAACAGTGGTTTCAGGACCACAAATTTGACATAGTAAAATTTTTTATTACATTTTTATGGTCTACAATTTCACGGGATGATTTTGTGAAAATTTCGTTCAAAAATTTTGACATTCGGGGTACTCAATTTGGTCAAAATGACTAAATTGTAAAAAGTGCAAAAGTAGAGTTCTACATGTTAGAGGTGTTTAATTGTTATGAAATTTAAATTGAAGGCCCTTAAATTGGTAATTAGACCATTGGTTAATTTGTTGGACAAAAATGGACATGAAATAGGTGAAATAGAATATTTTTAAGTTAGGGGCATTTTGGTCATTTAGTAATTAAAATAAATTAAAAAAATTAAAAGCCAATTTTTGTCCATCTTCTACCCCATGGCCGAAACTTGCATGGAGAAGACATAGCTAGGGTTTTCAAGATTCCAAGCTCAATTGTAAGTCTGTTCTAGCCCCGTTTTTAAAGATTTTTATGTTTTTGAAATCCTCGTAACAAGATCTATCTATTTCTACCATTATTTTGAGCTAGGGTTCATGTTTAAAAATTTACCCATGAGTGATATGAATGTTTTTTGATGTCTAATGGTAGAAAATGAATGTTGGGTGTTAAATAAATGACTTTTGCTAAGTGATTTTCGGTGAAAATGCTTAAAAGGACTAGACTGTAAAAGTTATAAAATTTGTCATAAAAGTGTGTTTTATTGGAAATTGGGGACTTCCATAGTTATGAAAATGATTCGTCTAGGCTTAAAATGCAAGGAAATTGGATAAAAATCATTTTACGATCCTTGAGGAAAAAGTGCAAATATGTAAAAGTTTAGGGGTCAAAATGCGAATTTGTAAAAATATGATTTTTTGGCCTATTTGAATAGTGTGACTAATTATTAAGCTAAATATGATATTATAGATCAAGAAAAATGAGATCCGGGCATAGATTGGGAATGAATGAGATTATGGACTAAATTGGACTAAATAGCAGTGCTCGCATTCGAGGTAAGTTCGTATGTCAATAATAATGCAATAATATCATTGTTTATGCTCGAACTTAAATTGATGTGTTAACATTATGTGATGAATATTTATATAGTTGATATGATGATTGTATTATGTGACAAATGCCTAAATGTAATTATGAGCAATGCCATGTTTATTTCATGAATGTGAGAATGGTGAATTTGTAAGCATGAATGATATTATAGTCGTTATCCACGACATTATGAGCAAGTACGATGGAGATGCTATGTGCAATGAGAACCCCGTTTGAACCTTAGGAATAGTTTAGGATACAAGTGACATGTCACTAGGAATTTAGAAAATCCGAGCTCGTCGAGTTGGTCTGAGTTCGTGATATATGTGAGAAATCCGAACTTGTTGAGTTGATCCAAGTTCGTGATATATGTGAAGCATCGAGTTGGTTTGAGTTCATTATGGATGCGAGCATCCGAGCTCGTTGAGTTGGTCCGAGTTCAATATGGATGTATACATCTTATGAGGTAGCTTTGGCTACGTATCTATATGTGGCACTTAGGTGCAAGTTTTTGCCTATCTAATAGTATTCCGAGTGTTCAACAGGTAATGAAATAAATGTGATGAAAGTCCGGAGGAGGACATATGAAAGAGGTATGGTTATTGATACTTTACAACAAGTATAGGTATGTATGTTAAACCTATGAGTAATGCCTTGATAAAGATCAGTTTACAATGAACAAGTATATATGTGTATATGATAAGTAAGCCAAAAGGTTTTGAATGATGAATAATCTTTATGGTTATGTTATTATGTCTTTGTGGAATTGAACATGAAATCCATGAAATGGTAAGTTCATGATTAGTTGAAAATGAACTTATGATAGTTACCATTATATTGCACTAAGATAGTATTGGACATTAGCAGTTGTGTGACTTTGCAAATCCACCAAAACTTGAGGAAATTGAATTAAAGACTGAATAAAATATGAGATTAAAGCTCATTGAATCTATTTTCACATAGAAGAAACGGTGTAAGCAAAAGAGTTTCATATTATGAGATATTTGAACTTTTGTGAGACAAGGTCAGAGTGATTTCGGGCTCCCTTGTCTCAAATTTGGAAAATTACTAAAACTTGTACAAAAATGATTATAGGCTAGGATTTATATGACTAAATCCCTATTTTCAAGAGAAATATATGGGAACATTAATTGAAATATGTACTATGAGATAATCGATTTTTAGTAAAGAAAGGTCGAAGCTGTCAAGTAGCAGAATAGGGGTAACTTTAAAGAATAAACTGTACTTATTGGCTAGACAAAAAATTTTGGAAATTTTATGGTAAAAATATATATGAGTTTAGTTTTAGGAAAAATTTACAGATCTTAATTTGGAGTTCCGTAACTCCAGATATAAATAATTTAGTAACTATGACTCAAGAAAACAGTATGACCAGAAAATAAGTAAAAGTGTAATTATGATTATATTTCTATGGAATCATTTGATAATTTGCTTATTATTTTCATATGGACTTACTAATCTTTAAGCTTACTCCCTCCTTTCCATTTCTTTAGTGTTGACAGGTTAGCTCAGGGTTTGAGATTGTCGGAGGCAACCTCACACTATCCAGCTACATCCTTTGGAGTATTGATGAATCTTAATGTCTTCAAGTGAGTGGCACGTATAGGGACTTAGTTTTATGATAGATGCTGTTATGACTAGCCATATGTATTGGCTTATATTGATTCATTGTATATAGTCATGAGATGTGGCTGATAATGATTGTGGCTTGTAAGCCTAATTATCCATGATAAGTTCTAATGCTTGTGATGCGATGATGTGTTTATGCTTGTGGGATATGTATGGTTGGTATTATGACATATATGCATGATAGGTGCTTCTTGACCAATCGAAATAGTCATAGCCATGTGGTAAATGTATAATATGGAAATAAGTTGATAATGTTTGAACATTAATACTTGATGTTGATTGAAGCTATTTGATAAATTGATGGTTATGAGCGTTTGGTAAAAGTGGTCATCAAATTATAAGGTCAATGAATATAGAATTGTTGTGACTAGGTTTGATACTATATAAGTACGTGTAATAAGTGAATGATAGCATGTTATAGTTAAGAATATACCTTAGTGAAGTATGTTAAATCATTAAACTAATGCCATGATGTATATATTTGATGTGTGTAAAGATGTGAGGGATTAATGGTAATAAAAAGGGCTTGGAAAATAACTTAAGTACTAGCCACACAGGCAAAGACACAGCCATGTGTCTCAAACGTGTAGAGGACACGGCCTAGCACACGGATGTGTGGCTTAGCCGTGCGGTTAAATTTGTTTTGTTAACATCATAAACAGAGAGTTACACGGCCTGAGGATACGGGCGTGTTGGAGACACACAGGCATGTCCCTGTGCCCACATGGACGTGTGACCCTGTTTCATTAAAATTTCTCTAAGTTTTCCAAAACTTTCTAAAGTTCTCGGTTTAGTCCCAAACCACCCCAATGTATGTTTTAGGCTTCGAAGGCTTGTATAAGGGACAAAATGCATGTGTTTGAAAAGTTTTAATTTTGTATGAAATTTTGTGACTCAGTTTTGCATGTTTGTGAATGTTAAGTTCGGTAATGCCTCGAACCCTGTCCCAACGTCAAATACGGGTAAGGGATGTTACATTTAGTGGTATTAGAGCTATGGTTGAATCGGTTCTCGGACTAACCTAGGTTGAATGAGAGTCTAGCTATATATGCCACCAATCTATGATAGTGTGATGTCTCCCGACGCGAATGAGAACCATCTTGTTTAGACAGAGGTACTCTCGAACTGACCTACACCGACCATGTTAAATGTGATGCAAAAGTATTTTAGTAAATTATAGTTATGATGAGCCTAAACTCAGAAAAGTATGAATAAAAGTTCATGATATGTACATGATAACATGTGAGATGAAAGTTCATGTTGTGATGAGTACCTATGCTTGTTTGATATTCATATGATGTTGTGCACTTGATTTACTTGATTAAGAGAATGTGACAAATACAAATTCATGAAGGTATGAATAAAACGTTCACAATAACATGATACGGATAAAATGTCATTGTCCCGATTGAACATTGAATGTTAATGGATTGCAATGATATCTTTAAATGAGTTAAAGGAATACATTATGATAAGCTTATCTATGTTCAGTTGATAGTTCTATGATATATATGATCAATTTGCTCTACCGAATGTATGTATTTGGGTAACTGACCAACCTTATTGATGGAACAAATGTTCATGTATACTTGTCTGGATAATTATAATCGGCAAACTCGTATAGTTTAAGTAAATGTGCTAAATTCATTAAATTGAGTTACATGATTGTAATGATATGTATATAATGATGTACAAGATGAAAGTTTAGATTGTGATATGCTTATTCATGTTTGTTTGGCACCCATGTGATGTCATGTGTATGACTTTTTTGAGTAAATGAAGATGATAAGTAAAGTTATTCAAAATCCATAGAATGCATGCATAAATGCACTAGTTTAAATAAGATAATTGGAAGGTTCGTGCCATACAGGTGTGAATAATAATTTGCCATAAGTGGATGATATGTTTGTGAAAATGTTACTATGATGATGAAATAGTGTTATATGTATGTGTATGAGAGACAAGTTAGGGACCTTACGACCCCACCTCCTTTACCAGAGTGGTGTTTTGTAAAGGATTTTTTAAGATCAGTGTTGAATAAGCTCACAAGTATGAGACCAAAGAGTTCAGCTGTAGAGTGATTATAAATATGATCAGAGATTCAATTGGATTGATAAGTAAAGACAGAACTAGTAAAGTGCGATGTCGAGAAATCATTAACTGAATCTTCTTCAATGAGAATCATAATATGGGAGTTGTGATGGCAGAAATAGTTGGAGGAATAAATTTTGAAATGTAAGATATCTGAATATGGTAATTTTAGTGAGCAGGTTATGATTGTCTCTTTTCGGGTGCTCTATGAGTTTATTTGTTCTCAGAAGTGTTACTAAGGCTATCTATCTTCGGATAAATTATTACCACACGAGGATGTTTTCTAATCTTGACATTAGACAAAAGCATTGATAACCCAATTGGTTTATAATCGGTACTGCTCTATTTCTCTCTAGTATTCTGTTATATTATGTCTGTTGTGATTTTATAAGAAATTGCACATGATGTTATAATTCTATTTCTTCTAATTGGTGTTCTGTTCGATACATATATGGGAAGGTATATTATCCTTGTTGCATTTATTTTCATAGGTTTGAATGATGTATTCTTTTGGACTTCTTTTTCTGAGGAATTATCGAGATTTTTCATATTTTCTTAGAGTTCTGCTCTCGATCTATTGGTAGGTATTACATATTGGATTTCTATATCTTGGATTTCTTCATCTTGGATTTTTCTGTCTTGGATTTCTTTATTTTGGTCTTCTTGTCGTCTTTATTCATAAAATTATTAATCATGACTTGTATCTAAAGTGTATACTTTGGCCTATGATGACTATGTCAATTATGATTATGCCTCTGGGTTGATAGTAGTAACGTGATGATTCTAGTATTCATATTTCTTTAAACTTTGTGTAAGGTTTTGACATCGGCAAAGGCATAAGTGGTGAAATTGCTAGTTACAATTTGCATGGTGGATTTCTTTTCTTAAGTAAGTTAATCGAAGTTGATGCCTTCAGTTGAGATATCTTTGTTACTTGAGTTAATACATTTGAAATGGTTTTTGATTAGCATGATAAATGAACTTTGAATGATTACATGTTGAATCATTCTATCGACTCGAAGAGAGGATTTCTTGAAATGTCATTTATTGATGATTGAGACCGACTTGGTTGTTCAATCGGTGTTAGTTATTATTTGAAAGATTAAATAAGATATTTATGTCTGGGAATAAAATTTCATTTCTTTATGGGTAAAAGACGGATAGTCAGAATGAAAAGTGTATATTTCCTAGCATACTTTGGTATGATTTAAAGTTTCTATGAATGATAAAGTTATCGCCTTGTGAAAGTTGAACGGTCCATTGCATGTTAGTAAAGCTTAGAACAGACGAGAACATTGTTAATCAGAACATTAGACTTGGTTTAGCCTACATCGGGCAAGAAATTCTTGATTTTTCTGTGATGTGTCGTTAAACGGATTGTGATATGTTTTAGGACAAAAAGGCAATGTGATAGATTAATGTATCTACTTTCATAAAAAGATTTGAGTTTGAGATAGCGTAGATGATCTGAAATTGTTGTTGTATGATCTTTGAGAAAAGGAAAATGTGGTTACAAGTGCTTGGGTAAAAAGTCCAGAGCTTATACAGAGAGTTTGCAAGGAAGCTCACGGAGTAATGTATTGGTGTTCAAGTTTGGAACTCGACATTTTTGATCTTTGTGTTTGATACATAAAATGTTATCAGGGTTAAAGTTGAATATCAGGTGATGTCAGAACGATTTTTGCCAGTGGAGTTAATTGAATGGAAATGAGAATGAGATTACTATAGATTTCATATCAGAATTATTCCTATTTTTGAAAGAGAAAGATGTCATGAGACTTGTTGTTAAGTAATTAATGAATCTACAAATCATGAAGGTAAGTACTGAATTTCCGCTCATCAAACCTATGGGATTAAGTATCTTTGAGATTGTTGAATTTCTTAAAATGCTAGTTTTTGTTAATCGAATTGAGATCCGGGATTTATATCGTGAATTATTGAAAAAGCTAAATGAGGCTCTGAATTTTAATGACGACCAGAGGTTGAATTAGCAAACTATCAGGCTGTATAAAATGATAGAGAACTTAAGGCCATGATGATCGGGCTGGCTACGCCATTTGAATCTGAGAGGATTCAAGTATGATGTGTATATATGTTCTATGACGGTATGGATTCGACCCTTGTGTACATGAATTCTCTAATGGAGATTAAGATTCAGTTAATGTGTCGTATAGCGAAGAATTACTCATGACTTTAGTATGAGAAATTAAAGAGCTAAGTATTTAGCATAGCCTGAGTAAAATTTCTTTAGCAATGATTAGAGATAATGGAATTTATGTGAAAACCCGAACCACTCTTCTGGTAAGATTTTCGGGGATGAAAATCCCGAAAGGGGGGAAGAGTTGTAACATCCCGAATTAGGGCCTAGTCGGAACAATGGTTTCGGGACCAAAAATTTGACACAATAAATTTTTTTACTCTATTTTTATGGTCTAAAATTTAACGGGATGATTTCGAGAAAATTTCGTTCGAAAATTTTGACGTTTGGGCACTCAATTTGGTCAAAATGACTAAATTGTGAAAAGTGCAAAAGTTGAGTTCTACATCTTAGAGGTGTCTAATTGTTATGAAATTTTAAATTGGAGGCCCTTAAATTGTAACTAGACCATTGGTTAATTTTTTGGACAAAAATGGACATGAAATAGGTGAAATAGAATATTTTTAAGTTAGGGGCATTTTGGCCATTAGTAATTAAAAAGAATTAAAAATAAAATAAAAATTCAATTTTTGTCCATCTTCTACCCCATGGCCGAAACTTGCATGGAGAAGACATAACTAGGGTTTTTCAAGCTTCCAAGTTCGATTGTAAGTCCATTCTAGCCCTGTTTTTAATGACTTTTACGTTTTTTGAAATCCTTGTAACAAGATCTATCTATTTCTACCATTATTTTGAGCTAGGGTTCATGTTTAAAAATTTACCCATGAGTGATATGCATATGTTTTGATGGCTAATGGTAGAAAATGAATGTTGGTTGTTAAATAAACGACTTTTGCTAAGTAATTTTCTGTGAAAATGCTTAAAAGGACTAGATTGTAAAAGTTATAAAATTTGTCATAAAAGTGTGTTTTAGTGGAAATTGGGGACTGCTATAGTTATGAAAATGATTTTTCTAGGATTAAAATGTAAGGAAATTGGATAAAAATCATTTTACGAGCATTAGGGTAAAAGTGAAAATATGTGAAAGTTTAGGGGTCAAAATGCAAATTTATAAAAATATATTTTTTGGACCCATATGAATAATGTGACAAATTATTAAGCTAAATGTGATATTATAGATCAAGGAAAATGATATTCAGGCATAGATTGGGAATGAATGATATTATGGACTAAATCGGAATAAACAAGATGGATGGAGCATACATTAATCGAAACCCGTACTATGAGATAATCGATTTTTAGTAAAGAAAGGTCGAAGCTGTCAAGCAGTAGAATAGGGGTAATTTTAAAGAATAAACTGTACTTATTGGCTAGACCAAAAATTCTAGAAATTTTATGGTAAAAATATATATGAGTTTAGTTTTAGGAAAATTTTACAGATCTTAATTTGGAGTTCCGTAGCTCCAAATATAAATAATTTAGTAACTATGACTCAAGAAAACAGTATGACCAGAAAATAAGTAAAAGTGTAATTATGATTATACTTCTATGGAATCATTTGATAATTTGCTTATTATTTTCGTATGGACTTACTAATCTTTAAGCTTACTCCTTCCTTTCCATTTCTTTAGTGTTGACAGGTTAGCTCAGGGTTTGAGATTGTCGGAGGCAACCTCACACTATCCAGCTACCTCCTTTGGAGTATTGATGAATCTTAATGTCTTCAAGTGAGTGGCATGTATAGGGACTTAGTTTTATGATAGATGTTGTTATGACTAGCCATATGTATTGGCTTATATTGATTCATTGTATATAGTCATGAGATGTGGCTTATAATGATTGTGGCTTGTAAGCCTAATTATCCATGATGAGTTCTAATGCTTGTGATGCGATGATATGTTTATGCTTGTGGGATGTATATGGTTGGTATTATGACATATATGCACGATGGGTGCTTCTTGACCGATCGAAATAGTCATAGCCAGGTGGTAAATGTATAATATGAAAATAAGTTGATAATGTTTGAACATGAATACTTGATGTTGATTGAAGCTACTTGATAAATTGATGGTTATGAAAGTTTGGTAAAAGTGGTCATCAAACGATAAGGTCAATAAATATAGAATTGTTGTGACTAGGTTTGATATTATATGAATACGTGTAATAAGTGAATGATAGCATGTTACAGTTAAGAATATACCTTAGTGAAGTATGTTAAATCATTAAACTGATGCCATGATGTATATCATTGATATGTGTAAAGATGTGAGGGATGAATGGTAATAAAAAGGGCTTGGAAAATAACTTAAGGACTAGCCACACGGGCAAAGACACGGCCATGAGTCTTAACCGTGTGGAGGAAACAGCCTAGCACACGGGTTTGTGGCCTGGCCATGTGGTTAAATTTGTTTTGTTGACGTCATAAACAGAGAGTTACATGGCTTGAGGACACGGGCGTGTTGGAGACACACAGGCGTATCCCTGTGTCCACACGAGCGTGTGACCCTATTTCATGAAAATTTCTCTAAGTGTTCCCAAAACTTTCTAAAGTTCTCGGTTTAGTTCCGAACCACCCCAATGCATGTTTTAGGCTTCGAAGGCCTGTATAAGGGACAAAATGCATGTGTGAAAAGTTTTAATTTTGGAAGAAATTTTGTGACTCGGTTTTGCATGTTTGTAAATGTTAAGTCCGGTAATACCTCGAACCCTATCCTGGCATCGGATACGAGTAAGGGGTGTTACAGTACTTAACAATTCGCTGTATGCTCCATCGTGAATATCAAGTCAAAGAATTTTGTGACATGCTAAATCCCTTAATAATAATAAAAATAATAATAATGTACTTTACTGTTTAAAAAAAATAGAAGAATTAATATATTAAAAATAACATATTTTGATATAGACTTAAAGCCAATGACTTCTATTTAGGTAACTGTAACACCCCTAACCTGTATCCAACACCGGACAGGGCTTAAGGCATTACCGAAACTTTACACTTTCAGTGTACTAACTTGGGTCACAAAATTTCATTTGAATTTAAAACCTTTCAATCATGAACATCTCGTCCCTTGTATAGGCCTTCGAGACCTATAACATATCGAAACTTGGGTCACAAAATTTCATTTGAATTTAAAACCTTTCAATCATGAACATCTCGTCCCTTGTATAGGCCTTCGAGACCTATAACATATCGAAAGGCAATGCGGGACAAATTCAGACACGTTTGATAAACATTGGGCTTCTCGGAAGATTTTCTTTATCATGAAGTGTCACACGCCTGTGTAGGTGGGCCATGTAGACTCACAAGCCCGTGTATCTTGGGGCACGCCCATGCCCTTCAACTGTGGGCAACATTGACTTATCAACACGGCCATGGAACACACCCGTGCTGCCTGCCCGTGGACAACACTGTCATTTTAACACGGCCATGGCGCACGCCTGTATGGCTTACCTATGTATGACTTTGAGCTAAAATTTTGAGTGCAGGAGACACACAACCATAGCACATGCCCATGGAAGAAAACCGTGTGTCACACACGGCCTAGACACACGCCCGTATGTCCAACCATGTGGACTCTAATAGGCTATTTTCCAAGCCTTTAGTCACCCCTTTCTACTACTTGTGCCTAGTGGTTACCAAGTTTGAGAGAAAACATAATTTTACGCTTGTAAATAATCTTAATGAAGATAGTTGTTTGAAAACCTCATATCATTGGTTTCATACATAAATGGTTATTTCCTCTTTAGTGTCATGGGTTCCCATGTTACATTAATCCATCCGAAATTGGCTTATTCATGTAACTCATTGTCAATTGATAGCAACCCATCATTAGTAATTAAAACAATGCATAAAATTGTAGGTCATAACCTACTTAAATTAAGCAAATTTTCATGGCCATATACAAAGAGATAAAAATATTTCTACATGCCTTAACTTGGCAAATCAAATGACACATATAAAAAATACTCAAAAATACTATACATGCCATTTAACAAAATAAACAGAGTCTTTATACCAAAGCTTGTTTAGTTGAAAGTGTGTTGACTCTCCAATTTTCCTCCAATCTTTTCGAGTCCTCGAGCTCTATGAGACAGGGAAAAAGAGAGGGGTAACCATTTACATGCTTAGTAAGCTCGAATAACCAGAAACTTACCGAGTAATTAGCATACATCCATATCTAAATCATGAAATCATCCATTATGAAATGATTTCCTATCACATGCACTCAATCAATGAGTTAGTCACATAACAAAGCATCATGTAATTTATATAGATGAGCTCATCATTCATCATCTTGTTAACATACATCATATTATCCCGTTGAGTTTCTAGGAAATCTCGATGGAGTACCCATTATCCGTCAGTTCTTATGAATGATCATTTCACATTTATGCACTCCCACGAACCTCACATCATATGGCGGGATTACCAGTCCAGGTTAAATCCCCCATTATATGAACTCGTAAGGTGATGTTAGGATTACCAGTCTAGGCTAAATCCTTTATAGCGACAAACACCCTTAATGAGTTCGGGTCTAAATTACCAGTCCAAGCTAAATTCAGACCCAATTCAGATTACCCATCCGGGCTAAATCCAATGCACATATATTCTTCGGGAGGCTCGATCATTTAAGGAACACCCGTCCGGGCTAGGTTGCTTTCCATATTTGAGATCACGGATTACCCGTCCGGGCTAAATCCTTACTACAACACATGCAGGATCTCAGTTCACATGTAAAACATGGTTTATCCATCGAATTCCCTTTTTAACCTCAACCGAGACAGTTATCAACAAGTCCTTACCAAAAGTGCATTTCATGCATTTTCGTACCATCAATAAATGCAAATATCATGCATTCATAAATCATACAATTATGTATATTAGGGGTTTACTTTAAGTTATCCGAACTTACCTGGTATTTTCGGTTATTCCGAAACCTTGCGTTTACCACGATTGACCTCCAGAATTTGTTCCTCGGGTCTATAACAGCAAAATTAACTCATTAATACACTACATTATGCATTTCAAGTTTAATATCTACCCCTGGTCCAAATGACCGTTTTGCCCCTAACCTTTCACATTTTTATGATTTAGTCCCTAGGCTCGGATAATGAAACACATACACTTTCTATCTTAGCCAAGCCTAGCTGAACACTTTTCCTTCTTATGGTAGCCCACATTATCCATTATTTTCTCATTTCTACCACACATTTACATCTTTTGCAAAATGGTCCTTATAAGGGTTTCTCATGAAAATCAACTAGAAAAAGATGTTTAACGCACATTAATCTTTCATATTCCTCCATAGTCCATCAAAACACAATCAAATCATGCATGGATAAATTTTTAAGCATGAACCCTAGCATGAAATAGGGGTGGAAATGGAGAGATCAAGCTACCGGGATTTCAAAAATACAAAGAACATGAAAAATTGGGCTTGGGAGCACTTACTATTGAGCTTGAAAATTGAAAAAACCCTCGGTATGGTGTCCTCCAAATTTCGGCAGCTATGGGAAGAAGATGAGCATATTTTTGCTCCATTTTTCTCTTTTTATTTCATTAAAATGCTTAATGGCCAAAATCCTTTATGCCCTTTCTTTAAAATTTCATCCATGCAAGCCCATTTTTGTCCAAAAATTTAGAATTTGGGAAAATTGCTCTCCAAGACCTTCTAATTCATAATCTAAAGCAATTTCATACAAATTTCTTCTAGAAACCAAGTTTTTCAATTTATTCAATTTAGTCCCTAATTTCCAATTGGACATCATATACTTAGAATTTCTTCATGAAACTTTAACAAATGCATATACTCATATTCTAGGCCTCATAATAACCATAAAATAAATATTTTGATGTCAGATTTGTGGTCCCAAAACCACTATTTCGACTAGGCCCTATTTCGGGATGTTACAGTAACAAATGAACTAAGTAAATAAAAAAGATATTTGCTATAGAACGAAAGAGAGAATGCCTGGGTACTTAGGAAATTTTGTTTTTAGAGAGAAATTTTTATACTACCTTTGCTGAACAAACCTTCGACAATTGAATCAATTTTAGGAAAGAGAATATGGCTGAAAATAGAGGTATAAATTGTTTTTCGAATAGCTAGGCAGTATAAGAAAGTATATTTTGCCAAGGTAAGATGGGTGCTTTCATGCATTTAGATGTATTTTACTTTAGGAGAAGCAATAACTCAGGTTTAGGGGTGTGATAACATTTGAAAAGAGTTATATTTCATGCCTTTAGGCCTAGGTAATTGCTTGTACTTAAGTACATTTTGTTGCATTTTTTGGACATTTTAGTTAGCATTTTTAATATGGCATTAAGACTTGGACTGTGGTGGAATTAGGTGCTTTTAATCACTTGTGGTGGAGTTTTTTGTGTTGATGTGGCAGGAACATGTTTTGGAACAAGGAAATAAATGAGTGAAGTTTTTTAGGGCAAAGTGCAGATAGTTTGCCAGCACGGATGTCGTCGCAATGCCGGGAAGACCAAATCAACATTTTTCGCACAACAGTCCCAATTTAGATTCAAATTCAAATTTGTACCAGATAAACCCCATAAAAGAGGAGAAAATAATCATGAGCTGTTAGTCAACCCTAGCCTAATATATCTATAAAAACCAATTAAAGGGACCTCATAAATGACGAAGAAAAAGAGAGAGAGATCTTTAAGCGTGAATAAGGGTTCAGCTGTGCAAAGGATAAGAAGTCTAAGGCAGTCCTTCTTAGCCATCATAGGATGCTGTGCTGTCGAAGTATGGACTGGGCAAGCGAAAGTTGCTTCCCAAAGTTCTTTTGTTATTTCCATTAGTGTTCTTTCGAAAGATTGAATTGAAGTAGTTGAACGCAATGTTAGATAATATTTTGGTTTGGAATTTTATTTCCCAACCCATGAGCCAAATCTCTTAATGTTGTGATTACTTTCTATTAAACCTTAATTTTTTTTATAGATGTCGTATATATCTAATTTACTTTACTATTTCATTTGATTGTTTTTATTTCTTAAATAAAATGCAATGATCTCTACACATAGAAGGCTATTCACATGCTATAATCTAATCCTAATTCTAAAACAGTTGGGTTGGTTGGATTAAAATTAAATGGAATGTGCAAGTATTCGATCGACACTTGTAGTCGACTTTAGACATAGAGTCATGATCATATAGAAGGAACCCATGCAAGATATCTAAAAAACATCTAGACACAGGCAAGGTAACTTTAGGTTTTGTCCTCGTAAGAGGCAAACCATTTTAGATCTCTTATATGCAGTAAAGTAGATATTATTTTGCCAAGGCATTATTGAAAGTCGGGGTCGATTCTGGGTAATCCCAACCTTCCGAATCAACATCACTTTATCCTTAATCTTTGTTGTAGTATCTTTATCCCAACATATTTAGTTGTTTGTTTCTTTATTTACATTTTATTTGGATAATCACTCTCATTATTGTCATTACATTTATGCTTTCACTTTTGCCATAGCATTTTCAGTTATTCATTAATTCCACGTATTTCTTACATCATTACTCCACTAATTGCCACTACATATTTATCATTGATTTTTCCATAGCATTAATTGCATTTTATTATAATAACCTAACCACTTTTATGCCTCAATCTAATCCTCATGAGAATGATTCTCACTCATCACTTTATTACTTGAACTAACATGTATACTTGTACAAATCGTATATCATTTTACACGCAATAGTTGGGTTGGTCTAGGTTGTGCATTAGTGTTACTAGGTCCAGCCCCTTGGTTACTCCAACAAAAATTAGGGTGGTTTCGCCAAGATGGGTTATAAAAATTGGATTGCGATCACTGCCTACCCCGGTTTTGGTTATGGTTCTGGTTACCCATGCAATAAACAGATTATGGGTTTAATGGACATTCTTCAAACAAGTGCCCTTTCCCACAATAAACATAGGCTACATTTTTGAATTGATTCGATGGCTAAGCTGTAAAATTATTAAACTCATTAGTGTAAAGTTTTTAAGCATTGAGGGTATTGAGGATACCTGAGATGCAAGTGAAGTGAGAGCATCCATTTCATGTACTCCAGCGGCTCATCTTCCTCGCGCTGCTCAATTGGTTGGCCATTGATAATTATTGTTGGCAATCCTTTCGATGATTTCATAAGCCTTGTTATAAGACTTAGAAAGGAGTTCTACTACCATTCTCGTATGAGCATTGAAACCATTATAGAATGTCTCTAGTTGGGTGCAATGTAAGATTCCATGATGAGGGCACTTTCATAACAATTCTTTAAACCTTTCTCATGCCTCATACAAGGACTCGTCATCCATCTGTTGGAAGGTAGTGACCTCATTCCACAACTTAGCATTCTTTCTAGGTGGGAAATACTTTATAAGGAATCTTTCTTCTAACTCTTTTCATGTGGTAATGGAATCTAGTGACAATGAGTTCAATCAGGCTCGAGCTCTGTCTCTTAGTGAATATGGGAACAACTTTAATCGTAATGCATCTTTGGTTACCCCGGCTAACTTGAAGGAATCACTCACATCCATGAACAATCTTAGATGAAGGTGAGGATCTTCAGTAGGCATTCCACTGAATTGACCCACTGTTTGAAGCATATGGAACATGACTACCTTCAACTCGAATTGTTGTGCCTTGATTTTGGGCTACGTAATACCAAGATTAAGCTCGTGAAACAATGGCACGACATACTATCTTAAGGCTTTATCTCTATCATCAACAATAAGGATAGGATTTTGAGCATGATTTGCTTCGTTTCCTTGATTCTGATTTTCAAAGTTCATCTCTTTGGTCCTTCTCTAAACTGTTTCTCTTCTTCTTTGTCGAAATGTCCTTTCAATTTCATGATCTACAGGGAGTAAGTCGATAATTCGATCAATGCTCATAAACACCTTAAATAATCACAAAAAAGAAATTAGATTAGAATTGAACAGAAAAATAAACCAAAATGCAAAATTAACAATTTCACAAATAGTGTTTTTTTAAAACAATCCCCAGCAACGCCACCAAAAACTTGGAACAACGGAAATGTGCAAGTGTACACAATCATATCAAGTAATAAAATGACAAGTAAATGTTGAGTTATTATACCCACAAGCATTGTGAAAGAAAAAAATATTTATGAAATGTAAATCAAACACTTTGGTGATTAAAAATATTTTGATTTTGAGGAAGTGATTAAAAACTAAAATTTAACTAAGTAAAATAAAATAAAAATAAAAATTTCAAGGCACGATTTCAAAAGATGGTTTTAATTAAGATGACATAATTGTGTTAGATCAATTACATTCTTTAACTTAGAATTACTAAACTCATGTTCATGTTGTTACGAATATTTTCACGACAACTTGGTAATTTGCTAACTATTGCTCATACGTACTTACTAAATTAACAAATCTCTAGAACATTTTTCAATGCTAATTCAAACAATTAATCAATTTTCATAAGCAAGTATAAGATTAAGTGAAGTAACAACATAATCCTATATTAAAACAATTTAATCACAATAATCTTGCAAGTTATGCAAGGCTAATGTACCGTTTAATACCATCGCTAATTTAACCTTTAGCTACCTTAGAATATTAGACACGCATCAATTAAATACTTTGTCAATTAATTACAATTTCAATATGATTAATAATTAATTCATTTGTTACCTTACAATTATAATGCAAGTATAACATAGGCATGATTTTATTTAATTGAACAAACTACCAAGGCCTAATAACAACACAAACACAATTATAATAATTTAAGTGGACAAAATATAATCAATCTAAATTTAAGTCATTTTAATTAAATCAAGAATAACAACACAACAAATATCCATGTCCATGGTCACAACATAAACAAGAAAATTAAAGAGAAGGGAACTAGAAAGCAAATCTAGTATTTCTATGAAGTTAGACTAGTGCGCTCCTCTCCTTCTCTGCTTGTTCTATCGATTCAAGGTATTCACAAAAACTTGAATATTGCTACTCCAAGGTGGATGAAAGATATTTTTCAAGAGAGAAATCGGCAAGGGAATGAAACAAGAAAAATGGGAAAACAAATAAGGGAAAGGAAGAGAGAAAGTGAATGAGACAGAGAGATGTGTGGAAAGTTGTGGTGTGTGAAATGAGGCAGGGAGAAGGGGTATTTATAGATGGGAATTGCTGCTAAAAATAGCAAATAAATATCAACCACTCCCTCTCCCTTGGTCAGCCATGCATTGAGCAAGTTTGAGTGATTCAAACTTGCTATTTTTAGCTTGGGGTAAAAAGTAAAATGCATGAAAAGTGGAGGGGGTTGAATGGCATTTAAGAGAAGTTCGAGGGTTGTTTGGCAAGTGTAAAAATCAGCTAAAATCAACTGATTGGGTTAGCTATATGGACGATTTTGGACTGCCAATTTTGTTTGGTGGATCAATCTTCTTTACTTAGCACAATTAGGTCTCATTTCTCCTTCAGACTTTATATTAATTTTTAACCCAGTTAATGTTGGATCAAAATTAAATATAAAGTATGTTTAATAAATATTTTTGGACCATCCGTTTCTGGTAAATTAATTATTCTTGCTCTTGATTCACTTGATGCATAAAATTACCCCCAACGGTTTAAGCCTTTAGAGGTGACTGCCGAGCCAATTTTTACTTTTTGTGCAAAACTGTCGAAAATAAACCAAATTTTTGAAATTTTACTATAAAAATAATTAAAATTAAATATGTTAATAATTCAAGTACAAATTAATTATTTTATAATTAAAGTAAGAATTTAGACAAAAATTACTACGAAATTGCATGAATTAGAGCTCAAAATGTGCTGAAAGTCTATATAATTTTGTGTTTCTAGTAAGTTACACTGGCATGCAGTTAAGTAGATTTTTAAATATTTACGGGTTAATTCTAACATGTGCTTAGAGTTAGGAAGAACTTAAAAGGGTTTAATCGAATATGTTGATTTTGATTATGCAAGAGACCTAGATCGATGAAGGTCTCTCACAAGTTACTTTTTTGCTTTTGAGAATTGTGCCATTAGTTGGAAAGCAACAATTCAAGTTATAATGGCTTTGTAGACTACTGAAGTAGAATACATGGAAATTATAAAAGTAGTAAAATAACCAATTTGGTTAAAGGGACAACTATCATATATTATGATAGTCAAAGTGCCATACATCTCACTAAAGATCAAATGCATCACGACAGAACAAAGCATATAGACATTCGTTATCTTTTTTGTTTGAGAGGTGATCATTCAAGGGAATCTTCAAATTCCTAAAGTTGGCACAAAACACAATCCGACCGACATGTTGATAAAGAGCCTTCCAGTTTCAAAGTTCGAGAGTTGTTTAAAATTGGTAAGTATCCAACGAAGAATCAGTTAAGCCCGTAACAGGGCTCGACAAGGGAGTTGGTTCAAATACGAGTCAAGGTGGTGATTTGTAGGAGAATGCCTCTTATTTTGACTAAAGTTTATTTTGGCTTTTCTTCTCCCAATTAAACTCTATTTCTAGTTTTCCACTTAAACTTTGATTAACTAGAGTTTTTATAGTCATATATTCTATGAATTTCAGCCTGTAAATACGCATTAGTTACTTTTTGTAACAACTCTAACCCGTATCCATCGTCGGACTAGGGTTAAAGGTGTTACCGAAAAAATCGGAACATTTCACAAATAATTCACAAACACCATTCACACATAATCATAAATCATTACAGAGTCCCTTACATAGGTCAACGAGACCTTAAACATGCTTTAAAAAGGGGTCGGGACTAAACCGAACACATAAAAAAATTTCTGAAACTTAAACAAACTTTCTAAGTTACAGAGGTCACATGCCTGTGTGAACAGGCCGTATGCCTCACACGGTATTAGACACGCCCGTGTATCTAGACCGTGTCAAATCAGGGCATACTGATAAACCGTAATTTATACATATTTTTATCCCATGCTTAGCACATTTATGGATGGTTTCTCCTTAGAATTGGTAAATTCGATGCTCCTAATCCTTTAATTTCATGTTTTATACTTAGGTGAGCATAGGAGAGTAAAAAGAGTGAGAAACGGGCCAAAAACGGAGAAAATAGACCCATATGGGAAATCAACACGGCCTAGACTTTCTCACACACGCGTGTCACACGACGTGTCCCTTTGGCAGGATTGAAGCACGACTTACACGGGTATACTACACGCCCGTGCCTGTTCAACAGCCTTGACCACGGGCTGGAGTAATCGCACGCGGGCGTGTCACACGGGTGTGTCCCTACCGAGCCCAAGTATAACCGTATTCAGAAAAGGCCAATTTTGGGCGCTCTTAGGCATTCTAAAGCCTATTTAACACCGAAGAAGGCACTTAAGAGGGGGACGCAGAGTAGGAAGCAAGGAATTACTCAAGGAAAGCCGATTGATCCATCTCAGAAGCCGGATTCATCATCAAGACTGAAGATATCCCTTCAAGTTCCTTCAGGAGTATTGGGTTTTCTTATGTTTTGTTATCTTTATGCTTTTGAGATGTTTTCCTTCATAAGTATGAACTAAAACCCCTAAATACCTAAGGGGAATGAAACCTAAGATGGATCTTGTTATTATTATTTGAATTGTATGATAAATATTTGATTTGTTCTTAATTATGTGTTCTTAATTCTTGTTTTAATATTCCAGGATATTGATTCAAGTTAACGCTCTTATTCAGAGGAGGAATAGACCCTGTCTAAGAGTAAATTTTTCGTAATTAAGCAGAGTTGATTGCGCGCCTAAAGATAGGGTGACAAGATTTTGCCGGATTAGGGTGAAACCTAATAAGGGAATCCATAGATCGAGTTAATGCAATTCTAGGGTGTTAATTAGAAAGAGATTTCAATTATTTAACCTAGAGTTAGACGTTATTAGTCTCGAGAGAGATAATAATATAACTTATGAATTTCTATGGATCAAGTCAAATGAATAAATCGCCTGATTCAGAGTCAAATAACAAGTGAAGTCTAGGTGGATTTTTCCTTAGGTATTGTCTTAATCAATCGAATTTTCTAAAAAGTATTTTCCCCAAATTTTCTTTCTGTGCATTCTTAGTTTAGTAATTAGTTTAGATAACCAAACCTCTTGATTTTTAGGCTAGATAATAAAAAGGAAGTAAATACTAGTACTCGTGGTTCCTTTGGGTTCGACAATCCGGTCTTGCTAAACTATACTACTGTTCGATAGGTACACTTGCCTTAATCGTGATAATAAGTTAGTCTCAAGAACGATTCATTTATAAATTTTTAAAACCTGTCACGAATATCACGCATCACATACATACTGACTTAATCACACAACCACAAGAGTGCCTTGGCCATGGTCAAAACTGACTTGGGTCATACGGCTAGCCACATGCTTGTGAGCCTTGGTCGTGTTCAAGACTGACTTAAAATCGTAGGGTACCCCAAGGGACACACGGACGTGTAACATGACCGTATGTCACACACGGCTGAGACATACGCCCGTGTCTTTGCCATGTGGACAAAAATAGGCCATCTGAAAAGCCAATTTGCCACCCAATTTGGGTCAAACCTACAAGCATCAAACCAAACACATTTGCACTATAATTTTAGCCAATTTCAATACCAAAACATACATCATTCATGCCATATTATTATCAACCAAATTCAAGCTTATAAACTATACTCAATCATATCAAATCATAAGCCAAAGTCATATTAAATCATATGTTTCATAACTTCAATTCACCTCATTCATTCACATGCCAAAACCTTACCAAATTGACCATTTCACTAGGCCATTAAAACACATCAAAACATACCATTTATGAACACAAGCATATACCAAATTCATTCATAATCTCATCCATAACCAAGCCATATTACATAGCTAGATATACACATCACAAAACATAATCAAAATCCTCTAGCCTATACATGTCATACTTCAATATATACATTTTCAAAAGATACCAAAATAGAGTTCGATAGTGTGGCGATGGTCATTGACAATCCCCGAGCTCTTAGTAGCTTCAATATCTATAAAACAGTTGAAAAACACATAAAGTAAGCTTTCAAAAGCTTAGTAAGCCATATACAAATAAACTTAACAAATAACATCAATTCATTCATATAATTTAAGGCAAAAATACATTCACTTAGCCATATATCTCTTTATTTAATTCGAACATAATTCACATATACATATCATAACTCATTCTCATAGCAACTCATACTTATATCATATATTCACCAAGGTACATATACTTACTTCTCATTCTCAAACATGGTATACAATTCAAACGTACCTGAGTTAGATACAAATTCACATAGTCATCTATTTTCTCAGAATACCCGTTGAATCGTTCAGAATTATAAGGATACGCGGATAGCTCGGAAAGCTCATACAATGCCAATGTCCCAGACATGGTCTTACATGTAATCAAATATCGATGCCACTGTCCCAGACAGGGTCTTACACGAAATCAAATACAATGCCAATGTTGGTCTTACATGTAAATCATAAGTCGATGCCAACATCCCAGACGTGGTCTTACACGATAACACATATCGGATCTTATGTCATGACATATGTATCCTAACTATTCCTAAAGTTCAAACTAGGCTTTTCGGACATCGGAACTTTGTCGATACTTTCTCGGATGTCTCATTTTTCTCAACTCATATATTCATTCATCATAGTACAATAGCATATAACCGATAAAAATTCAAATCAAAGCACATTTATTTGTATATAGACTTACCTCGTACGGATTCGGAAAGACGAAATCGGCTACTCGACGACTTTCGACTTTTCCTGATCTAATTTTATCTTCTTCAGTTCTTGATCTATATAAATTCAAATTTAACTCTTTTATTCACCAAATCATTCAAATCAATCGAAAAACACACATTTAGGGCAATTTACAAATTAGCCCTCACATTTTTACATTTTTGCACTTTAGCCCCTAATCTCAAAAATCATAAAATATACAAATTTCCAAATACTCATGTTAGGCTGAATTCTCATAGTATTCATATAAACCCATATGTTTCATTTATTTCACATTTTAGTCCCTCAAAATCTCATATTTATAATTTAGCCCATTTTACTCAAATTCATCAAAAATTCTAAGACAAAATATACTAACCCAACACATATCTTTTATTTTCCAACAACTAACATCACAAATCTCACAATTTCATCAATGGCATATTTCAAAATCATCAAAAAAATTAGCAATTGAGACTTGGGCTTGATAGAACATTAAGCAACAATCACAAAAACGTAAAAATTGTCAAAAACCGATCAGAAACATACCTTAATCAAAGATTAGAAGTGCTAAACCCTAAACAACTCTTTTTCTTTTCTTTTCTTTGATATAATCGGCCATAAGATGGATAATGAATCAAATTTTAAGCTTTTGTTTTATTTTAATCATCATATTAACTAAATAGCAATTTTACCCTTTGTTATAAAACCATTTAATCAATAAACATAAGGCCATTTATGTCCATCCATTAAGCTAATGGTTAAATAAAAATATAAGGACCCCACATTTAATAAAACATAGCAAATTAGCACTTTTTCAAATAGAAGGCCACTTTTACATTTTACGCGATTTGCTTCTTTTATCAAATTAAGCACACAAACAATTAAATTTTCATACGAAACTTTCACACATGCCAATTCACATATTATAATCACAGAAAATAATATTTAAATATTTTTCTGACTAGGATTTGTGGTCCCAAAACCACTATTCCGACTAGGGTCTAAACTGGACTGTTACACTTTTGGTTTTACACAACAAAAAATATTTAGATTGAGAGAATTTTGTTTTTTGTTTCGAAGGTTTTTTTTTTCTTATGGGGCTTCGAGTTTTTTCTTTTAATTCTCTCCATCTTTTGCACTCTCCTTTATTATAGTGAAATCTTATTTTGCTCGAGGCTTTTTATCATCTCTAGAGGAGTTTGTCCACGTAAAATTTGCGTGTTTAATCTTTTCGATTCTTATTTTCTTCACTTTGTTCATTTTTAATCGGGTTTATCACCTACATTATCCAATATTTTAAGTAAAATTATAGTTATTTTCATATAAGCAAGCCTATTACTTACAATTTGTTAAATAAAAATGATCTTAATTAAAATATTATTTCATTAAAATGATTAAATTTCACATGAAAAAAAATCTATTAATAATATTTTATTAAATGAAATAACATTTATTGCTACCTACAATTGATGTTTACTAAATAACACAACAATTAATGGAAGTGTTTGACTATAGTAGTCAATACGGGTTGGCACTACATAAAAATGTGTAAACATAAACACAAAGAAGACCAATGTTTGTTTATGCAGTTCAATTTCCTTGCATTTACGGAGTCTAGCTCAGTGAGTAATTCCACTATATTTAGTCCACAATACAACAAGTGAATCACACTTTATCACTTCTAAGTATAGAGATCTCACCTTTGCTCCTAAAGACTAGAACACTCACCTCTAAATTCTCCCATTGAGGATTTAGGTAATAAACACTAAAAGTTTACAATTCGGTTTGCACTCTTACACAAAACAGTTCCTCAATGAACAAAATCAAGTGCTCTCAATACGCTCTCTTATATAACCTAGACAAACCTCTCTAACATATATCAATCTCAACTTGTTAACATAGAAACTAAATGAATAAACAATAACTCCTTTAAAAAATCTAGTACAATATAACCAATAAAAGCATAATCTGATGAAGATATGACCTTCCAAAATTAGCATCACAATCCCGACCGATTGTCTACAAAACAAGGGTTGTCTTAAATTTATTTGAATCCAATCTAATCTTCACTAGCCATGGATTGGTTCCTATAAATGTACCATAGTATCTTCAAAATATCATCACAATAACTCGTCCAAAGATTTAGTTTGCCAACTTAAATATGACAACTAACTCCACTATCTCAGTAGTAGACTGTAGTGGGCACTGTCGAGTGCTAGTTAACTCAATACAACACACATTGCCTCAATAATCTTCAATGAGTGGAGTTAAAGATATCAATTCAATATACTATTAAGTTCCATAATTGAATATTCTATTATGAATTTGGAATAACACAACCGTATAAATTGATTACTTGAATTAACAAATCATGATAAATTAATCAATTTGATTTGATAACTTATGTTGATTAATTGAACATGTTAGATATATGAACTTCATAATTAGTTATGTGAAAGAATGTAAACTAAAAGATGCATAAAAATAATAATGCATGCATCTGTTATACATCTTTTTAATTTTGTTGATTTGATTCTCACTTTGTTTCTTTTTTGAACATAATTCTCAATTTATTCATTGGATGGGAATTCATAATATCAAACTTATGGTAGACTTACAACACTTCTTTATGTAACAGCATGATATTATAGGTGTATAACAACCATCTCTCTATAACAGATAAAATTTTGATAGACAAACAAGGCTGATACAACGAGGGTTGACTGTATATATAATAAGAAAGAAAGAAAGAAAGAAAAAACAAATATGTAAGAAAAAATAGTCAAATAATTACACTGGCATCGATAGAGTAAAGCCAAACTCGACATTCATAGATGTCGAGGTCCTTAAGTCAAACTTACCAAACTTGATACTCATCGGTATTGAGATACTCTAAAAAAAATTATTATGATCAAGGTTCGAGATTCATAGTTTCCAACATAGTTTTTAAAGTTTAAATTTATTGTCTTTCTTTAAGAATGCAATGTATCTTATCATTGAATCCAACACTTTATTGATTTGAATGTATTTTATTTAAACATTGATTTTATGAAATTAAAATAATTGAACCTTAACAATGAGATGTGATGTGGTGGTTGTTAATCTCATCCTTTAATTATGAGCTCAAAATTTTTATCTCCGCTAATGCAAATGGAACATATTTCATGACAAATTATTTAATTTTTTTGAAAAATATAAATAATAATTGATATTCACCTATTCTATGAATACCCTCGATTCGAAACATAGTTATAAATAATAATAATAAAAATAATAAGGAATAGCAACAATCAAACACAAATGCACGTCCTAAATACCCCCAGCTATATAAGTACATCTAACTTTTAGATCCAAATTAAATTTCTCAAAAAAAAAAAAGAAAAAAAGCCTCAGCCTCTATTATTTATTTCACAAGCACCAAAGTAACAAGGAGCAGCAGAAGAAGACGAAGCGATTCTATTTTTCCCTTTAGTCCGTCATCAGAGTCTGATCGACGCTGGGATTTCGGCCGATCTTCTTCCCGTTTCTCCTCCATCACTCTATTCAAATCTCCAATTAATTTGCTGAAAAACAGAGATTTATGCATGTTAATGTGATTGAGATTAGAGTAGATGGGGCACAGGAAGAAAAACGTTGCTCCAAGATCAAAACAAGCGCCCGAGCTGACTCCCAATAATGCGAAGATCGATGTATTGGCGCTTCCACTTGAATCCGATTATGGTTCTCCCTCTTCCTCGCCGTCGTCCTATGCGGCGGTTAAGGGGAGTGTGAACGAGCCCTAACGGCACTCCGACGTGGCAATCATACCAAAGCGCTTCGGTTGATGAAAGATTCGTGTACTCGTCATGAGAACTCGGTTCATGCGGCGCTAATCCACCGCGTTCAAGGCACGGTCTGCGTGAAAGTGGCATCCATCATCGATGACTCTAACGCCAAGCAGCGGCATTTGAAGAACGCTATCGATTCGGCCAAAAAAGCTGTGGAATTGTCTCCGAACTCGATCGAATTTGCTCATTTTTATGCTAATTTACTGTACGAATTAGCCAACGATGCGAAAGAGTATGAAGTGGTGATTCAAGCATGTGAACGCGCATTGGCCATTGAGAATCCGGTGGATCCCGCCAAAGAAAGCTTGCAAGAAGAGAGTCAACAGAAAATATCAACCGCGGAGGCAAGAATTTTGCATGTGCAGAGTGAGCTGAAGTCATTGATACAGAAATCGAATATCGCTTCAATTTCTAATTGGATGAAGAATTTAGGGAGTGGAGAAGAGAAGTATAGGGTCATTCCGCTTAGGAGACTACCCGAGGATCCTATGGAGGTTAGGTTAGTACAAGCGAGAAGACCTAACGAGATTAAGAAAGCTACAAAGACGCCAGAAGAAAGAAGGAAAGAGATTGAGGTTAGAGTTGCTGCTGCTAGATTGTTGCAGCAGCAGAAATCTGACGCAGCCTCTTCTTCTCCAGTGTTGCAGGGTGAGGGAGAGAGGAACGGACTGGATTTTACTTCCGGAGGTGGACAAAGGGGAGGAGCAGATAGGAGGAGGAAGAATAGTTCTACAGCTGAAAGGAGAGATTGGGTTCGATCGTTTTGGAATTCAATGAGTGTTGATTCGAAGAAAGATTTGCTTAAGATTAGGGTTAGTGATCTCAAAGCATATTTTGGTTTGTTGAAAGATGGGTTGGCGAGCGAGGTCTTATCAGAGGCTTTAGCATTTGCTGAGGTTAATAAGACTTTTAAGTTTTGGGTTTGTTGTAGATGTAGTGAGAAGTTTGCGGATTCAGAGTCTCACATGCAGCATGTTGTTCAGGAACATATGGGGAACCTCATCCCTAAAATGCAGACTGTTCTGCCACAAAGTGTTGATAAAGAGTGGATAGAGATGCTCCTTAACTGTTCTTGGGATCCCCTGGATATTTCTGCTGCAGTTAAAATGATTGACAACCAGCCTAAATTTGGTGAGCCGGAGTTTTCTCATGATTTTTACTCACGGAACCGTAATGAAGATAGTGATGATTGCCTCAAAGATGTGAGTGATAAGGAAAATTTTAGGGATCCCTACAATTGTGGTAGTTTTAAGGGCAATGATTGTGACAAAGTTCATAACATTGAATGCAAAGAATGCGATGGAAACCAGGGTTCTGTAGCATATCCCCTTATGAATAGTTGGCCGACAGTGGATGATGCTGAGCGTGCCAAGCTGCTTGAAAGAATCCGTGCTACTTTTGAACTGCTTATTAGACATAACTACCTTGCTGCTGGCCATCTTAACAAGGTGATACAGTTCACAATGGATGAGTTGCAGAGTATGGTTTCTGGTTCTCAGCTTCTGAATTACGGTGTAGATCAGAGTCCCATGTGCATTCGTTTTTTAGGAGCTACACAACTTAGAAAAATCCTCAAATTATTGCAGGATATATCTCATTCTTGTGGTCTGGCTAGATATTCTGAGAAGACTGCTACTATGGATGATGTGAATGGTGCTGCTGAGGTTCTTGAGGTTAAAGAGAAGATTATTCTTAGTGCAGATGCTTCCTGTCTACTCCTGGATGAACATTTATTGCCTGATGCAGCAATAGAAGATGCTACTCAAGGCAATGCTAATGGTAGCAATGGAAATGGGGTTTTACGGGATGCTGATGCTCTGCTGTCCTGGATATTTGCAGGCCCCTCAAGTGGGGATCAATTGGCATCATGGATACGCATGAAAGAAGAGAAAACGCAGCAAGGACTTGAAATGCTTCAGATGCTGGAGAAGGAATTTTATCACCTACAGAGCCTTTGTGAGAGAAAATGTGATCATATAAGCTATGAGGAAGCACTGCAGGCTGTGGAGGATCTCTGTCTTGAAGAAGGTAAGAAGAGAGAGACTTCCACTGAATTTGTTCATAGAAGCTATGAATCTGTCCTTAGGAAGCGAAGAGAAGAACTTGTTGAGAATGAAAGTGATGTTATGTTCCTCAGCGGCAGATTTGAGTTGGATGCTATATCAAATATTTTAAAAGAAGCAGAAGCACTGAATGTCAATCAATTTGGCTACGGGGATACTTATGCTGGTTTGACTTCTCAGTTATGTGACTTGGAATCTGGTGAAGATGATGACTGGGGAGCTAAGGATTATCTGCATCAAGTGGACACCTGCATAGAGGTTGCCATTCAGAGACAGAAGGAACAATTATCAGTTGAGGTCGGTCTTTTACTTTATGTGCAACTTTCAATATAAAGAATTGATTCTTAAATTGCCATTCTTAACTGTTCCATTTTTTTTGCAGCTTAGCAAAATTGATGCACGAATTATGCGAAATGTTACTGGGATGCAGCAGTTGGAAGTCAAACTTGAGCCTGTGTCTGCGCATGATTTCCAATCAGTGTTGTTGCCTTTAGTGAAATCATACTTGAGGGTATGTAATAAACCAGTAAAAGTTTTCATTTGATGTTCTGTCTCTTCTAGACAAAATGTATATATCTTGATATTGCTTTTACTTTATATGTTTTATTAATTATTTTTATATTAGGTACACTTGGAGGATCTGGCCGAGAAAGATGCCACTGAGAAGTCTGATGCTGCAAGAGAAGCTTTTTTAGCAGAGCTTGCGCGTGACTCTAAGAAGAGTATTCGAGGGGGAAATGATAATTCCAAACATTCACAGGATAAAAGCAAGGATAAGAAAAAGAACAAGGAGTTCCGAAAATCCAAGGACTCAAAGGTTACTTGTTTTTCCTTTTTTTGTTTTTGATAGTTCATCTGGTAGTTACCTAAGGTAATATTCTATTGTGCAGGTCTAATGTTTTCTTACTGTTTCAGGTTTCTGGTGGAAATGAGCTGCATATACTTACTGATGAGACTGCTGAGCAAGTGTATGTTTTCCTCCTGTTTGAATTTAGAGATTCTTGTTTATGATTTTGAAGTTTTCTGCCTTCACATAACTGTTATTAATACTTTTTGGCGTAGTCTACTACTAATGTGCATTTTCATGTGTGTTTTCTTGCAGTTCTTTGGCAGTTGCTTCTGATGGTGATCATCTAGATTCTGAAGTTGTTTCTGTGAATAGTGATGACTTGAAACAACAAGAAGAGGAATTGAGACGAAAAATTGAGCTCGAAGCAGAGGAAAGAAAGCTTGAAGAGACTTTGGAGTATCAAAGACGGATTGAGAATGAGGCTAAACAGAAGCACCTTGCCAAGCAAAATAAAAAAACCAATCAAGCATATGCAAAGAATGCACCAGATAGTTTGCGTGATGCTTACTTGGAAGTAGGTGATCTAGATATTCAGGTAAACACTCTTCCTTTAACATGATGAGATGGAAGTTGTTCAATGCTGTTATGTTGAGACGTGCTTTATGCTTTTCTTTTTAGAGGAACCATAATGAGAATATGAGATATTTAGAAAACCATATAAACTTTCTTTTCAGGAACATTTGGCACCAAGGAACGGGGTTGTAAACAATTGGAATAGCATACCAGTGAGCAATGCCAATGGTTCAGTTGTGCCAGTAACTCATAATAAATTTAAACAAGGTTGGCGATATAGTAAAGTTTGTGAATAGGCTAATTATCACCATCAAACCTGGGAGATCTCATCTTTTCATATTATGCAGGACTATCTAATGGTTCAGTCTCAGAGGATGGTCTTTTGCCTAGTGAAAGACGGACAGGAAGAAAGGGTAGACGACATAAGAGTTCCAACAAATTTCTTGATGGAAAGTCTCCAGTAGCATCTTCTGAAAAGGAAAGTATTCAAGTTGGAAGTTCTCATGTCCATGTAGAAGAGCAAGTTAGATATGTCGATGGTGTCCCCGGTAAAATTTACTTTGTGTTTTGTTGTGCTAGAATGTCATATTTTACATTGCTTAACTCTGTGCTGATGTTTACGCAGTTCCAAGTACTAGAATATTAAATTTACTTTGTGCTTTGTTGTGCTAGAAGAATGATGTTATATTTTACTTGTTAGGACTTGGGATGTATTAGACAAATGGTTCTATGATAATTGAAAGATGGTTTAGATTTAAACTGTGGCGGTGGTCAGTTGTGCTTCCTTTCTCACATCATTTATAGTGACAGGAAAAGGAGAGATTAATTGACTTCCTCCTATTTTACTGCCACATGGGTGTCTTCAAAATTGAAGCAGAACTGGATTTTCATGATATTTGTCTCGATGTTGATCTGCTCATGTTATTTAATGTGTTTATGTGTGCAATGCAATTCTATCTTTCAATAACATGACACTTTGAGTCTTGTCTAAATTAATGCTCATGAAAATTTTATTGGATATCACTATCGGGTCTTTCAATAGCATTATGTCCTTGTTATGGTAGGTTGTTTTTCAGATTTTGTCATATTATAGGAACTAAATTGACATTGGTACTTTGTGAAACCAGTTGTTTCCATCTCTGGAGAAGGCAATACAAAGACTTTAGGACAACTGCAAGCTCAGGAAGATGATGAAGAAAGGTTCCAAGCTGACCTTAAGAAGGCAGTTCGCCAAAGCCTTGGTAATGTTCTTGCTGGGTTTACTTATACATGCTTCTTATGGTTGTGCTACACTTCCTAGCATTATGTGTGGCATTGGGTGTCTTGAAACAAGTCAGTTTTACTTCTTGAACATAAAAGAACAATTGTAGTGTATATCTGGATTTTTCTTGGGCAACCATCTTCTCGGTAGCATCTTATGAACAAACTTAAAATGATTTCACCTATGAATTTTTTAGCGGCAAAAAGAGATTTTGGCTTTATCTATTTAAGGAACATTTTGCATCATTATGTATTGCTTTTCTGCAGTTTATGTTGTGACTGACTTGGGTGAGTTCTTTTTTCTGGGTATTTGTACGAAGGGTTAAGTATTGGAGTCCTCTATCTGATTGTCTAATGCACTATAACTTTTTACGATGAGTTCTGTTTAGTTATGCATCAGTATTTAACTAGGTTGTTTTGGCTCAACCCTTGTGAGTAATGTATAAATGTGTTTTCGGTAGTCTATCATGTAGTTGCCCATATATTTTCACATTGATGCTTCAGTACATATTGAAATAAGTTCCATTTATATGAATTGGACTTGTATTAGTTTTGCCTAAAGTTGCAATTTTGTTGCATATTAATTTCTGTAATTTCTATTCAGTTCTATAACGTTGTTCTTTATTTATTGCAGTTGGGCTGGGAAACTGGCAAACTGTTACTTGGTGTCAAGTTCCTAGTTTTCAGTTTCATTGAATATCTTGGCTAGTTCAGCAGCTTTATAACCTTGTATTTATCTTATTTTTCAGACACATACCAAGCGCAAAGAGTACCTTTGCAAGTAAACAATCATATTGTCTCACCAAATGGTGTCTCCAATGAAGCTTTGAATGAAACTGTTGTGTTTGGTACTGGCCTCCAGAATGAAGTTGGTGAATATAATTGTTTTCTGAATGTTATAATACAGGTTGGTTTTTTCTCGTATGAGTGAAATGGTCTTTTTTGCCATACTGTTCTGAACTTCACTTTATATATAATCTTCTCTTGTTAAATTGCTTTCTGCCTTTTGCATAACATCAGTCTTTATGGCACTTGAGACGGTTTCGTGATGAATTCTTGCGGAGATCGACACCAGATCATGTTCATGTGGGAGATCCATGTGTTGTCTGTTCACTATATGAAATTTTCATTGCCCTGAACATTGCATCTACTGATGCACGGAAAGAACCTGTTGCCCCTACATCACTTAGAATAGCTCTTAGCAACTTGTATCCAGATAGTAACTTTTTCCAAGAGGTAGGTTCAGTTTTTTATCTTACGACTTGGCTTTCTGAATGAGGATATTCTTGAAACTCACACAGAAAAAGGGAAATGAGTTGGACAAAAAGTGAAGCTACTTAATTGTTATTTATCTCTTACCAATAGTTATGATTTTAGATGGATCCTATGTTGGAAAGTTTTGACATGAATAGTAGCAATTACAGGCTCAGATGAATGATGCTTCTGAAGTATTGGCTGTAATATTTGATTGCCTTCATCGCTCTTTTACTTCTGGTTCGAGCGATTGTGATGCTGACTCTGGGGACAGCCACTGCACTGGCTCCTGGGATTGTGCAAACAATGATTGTATAGTGCATTCCCTTTTCGGGATGGATATATTTGAGCGAATGAACTGCTACAGTTGTGGTCTGGAGTCCAGACATTTGAAATACACTACTTTCTTTCATAATATAAATGCCAGTGCACTGCGAACAATGAAGGTATCATCCTTTAGAAAATAATTTAGTTCACAAATTCCTGAACAAGTTTATTTTTCTTGGTTCTTTGTAACAAGTTTTGGTTTCATTCAGGTTATGTGTGCAGAAAGTTCCTTTGGTGAGCTTTTAAATCTTGTGGAGATGAACCATCAGTTAGCATGTGATGCAGAGGCTGGTGGCTGTGGGAAGCTCAACTATATCCACCACATTCTCTCAAATTCACCATCTGTTTTCGCGACAGGTTGTGCTTAGAGGTCTTAAGTGGATTTATACTTAGCCACTCATACTCGGTGATTTATACTTACAAAACCATTGTCATTTTTGTTCTTGCAGTTCTTGGATGGCAGAATACCTGTGAAAATGCTGATGACATAGCAGCAACACTTGCTGCCTTAAACACTGAAATAGATATTAGTGTCCTTTATCGCGGTCTTCATCCGAAAAACAAGCATAATCTAGTCTCAGTGGTATGTTTGTGTATTCCCCCCCCCCCAACCCACCCAAAAAAAAAAAATCTATTTGAGTTTTACATTTAGTACAAATTTAATATGCAGAAAGAGGTGACCTTTGAACATTGTTTGTTAGGTCTGTTTGTTGCGTTTTTCATATATCTTCTGAAATTGTCAGGTTTGCTATTACGGGCAACACTATCACTGTTTTGCCTATAGTCATGATCGTGAAAGATGGATTATGTACGATGACAAAATTGTCAAGGTAATATTGTGGTATTTTATGATGTCATCCAGTGTATCCTGTTGTTTGTGGTGTTACAATCTGATATTTGATGTCCAGGTAATTGGTAGCTGGGCTGATGTCATTACAATGTGTGAGCGGGGGCACTTGCAACCTCAGGTTCTATTCTTTGAAGCTGTAAATTAAAAAAATGGTTGGATCTTGTTACGACATTTGATACACCAGATAGCCTTGAACTTCTTAACGAGGGTTTGGCATCTGATTGCTTTTGGTGGTAAGATGTTCATAGTCACATTTCAGCTTACACCAATGCTGTTTATACCGTATAAACATGCAAAATTGATATCAAAGAAAGTTTGAGAAGTTTTGGTTTGTTAAGAAAATCTTGAGATCTGATATAAAAGGAAGAGTTTCAGGATAAAATGTGTTTTTGTAGGAGAAAGTGGTGTTTTTGAGGGAAGAAATGATGTAACAAGTAGATATTCTTGGAAATTGAGGAAATTGGACAAACGGAAGAGCATGAAGTTAGTCTTGTCTTTTTTAGGTACTTATGCCCTTATGCCTCCAAATTCATTTTCTTTCCCAATAAGGTGGCTTTGGGTTCGGTTCAGTTAATACAATTGGGTGACGATGAATGGCATTGAAGGAGCAAATAGCATTAATAGTGCAAAGAGGAATGCCCAGTTTTTAGGAGGATACGTGAATTGTTGGGGGGGGGGTGTGAGTGGAAGTTATTAGATTCAAAAAAGAAAAGTGGTAGATTTAGATGGGTGGTTTGGGTTCCTTCCAAAGATTGTTTCCCCCAATAGTTGAAAGATGGTTTTGTATAGATCAGCATCAGGGCAATTAGGGTCTTTCATTCAACTATTGATGATATAGTCAAATTTTATTTTCATCCTGATGTTGATGAGGTTACATTACATTACATGGTGATTTTTATGAATTTTTGTTTTAATTACCCAATTAGTAGCTACCATCCCCTCCCTCTCAATTTCCGAATATATTTCGTGCTGTAGTCATTTTGCATTTATGTCTAAGCAGATTTATGTTAGTATTTGAAATATAAATCTGCAGTAATGGGTACAAATGTATGGTGCATCAGAAATTACACTTGGACTTGTGTTGTGCTCGTGTATTTCCATGTGTTATAATCATGTTTAAAGTTTTATATGCGTAATGCAAATATTGATATGTTAATAACTTGTTATATAAATTGACACATGCGTATTATATTTGTTTATGTTAGATATTTTTTCATGTCAAGTTTCGTGTCGTGTTCTGTATCATGTTTTAGTTATTATCTTTTGCTCTCATGTTCAACAAAGTTCCCAGCTTTAATTAGTAGAAAGTGTAGTCACATGACCCATTTGTCTATCAAATAAAAATGGTTGATTGATCTTGGGGTATGTTTGTTTGTTTGTGTATATGTTCATTTCAGAATTTTGATTATTTCATCGTTAGATGATGATACGAAATTTTATCAATTGTTTTAGGATTAAAACTTAGTTTTAGAATATCATACCAACATAATTGTGTTGTATGAGATTTGATAAACAATGATTGCCCCTAGGTAGAGCTTTCCAGGTTCGACTTCGGCTCCTAGAATTTCGATATTTGTCCCCAACTGCTCGTATGCTTTGGAATCGGAAGATACCTCTAAAAAACATCCTGTTTTCTATACGACCTCGCACTTACTTTACGCTAGATTTTCACAAATGCACCATATTCAAGAAAAAAAATATATTTTTTTTGTACTTAAAGTTTAGTAGCAAGTGATACTTAAATTATTTTTTTCCCAAGTTGTTACCTCTATTAAGTTAAACCGTTATGCTTATTTTTTTAAAAAAAGTACGATTCACAAATTAATACTTAAATTATATTAATTATTCTTTTGTTGACCATTTTACATCAAAATGTTATATTTGTTAAATTGTTATAATGTTTGACAATGACCGAAATTTGTACTCTTGACGATTGATTTTGTTTTCAAATGTTGCTTGTTTGACTTGATAGAATCGAAAAAGTTACTTTTGATTAAATTGGTTTAGTCGGTTGGACCTATTGGTTTGGGAATCAAGGTACTAATATGAAGATAGGGGTTGAATTGGTTGGCTCATACAGACCAATTGAACTGAGGTGAGGTAAAAAATTGATTAAATTGGTTTTATTTATTTTTAAAATATATATTTTTAATTTTTATGGATTTTTTATAATGTATTTAATTGAATCAGACAAATAGGCCAAATATACAATTGGTGGTGTAATCGATTTGACCTTCTATTCAATTTTACAAACTTTAATTAAAACATGAAGTTCAAATGTTTACACGTAGAAGAAACTCAACATAATAGGACGAAGAAAGAAAGAAAATATAAAAATAAAAAGATATATATAACATAAAATTTTTTAATTGGTAAATTTTTTTTAAAATATATAAACTTAATAATTTGAATAACTATTGAGCTAATAGAGGTACCAACTAAAGATAAAAATAGTTTAGGTATTATTTGTGATAAAAAAAGTATAGATACTAAAATGAGAAAAAGAGCATAGTTTAGATACTAAGATTAAGATAACCATATTGACGAGTTTTCAAGAGTTAAATTGTTTTTTTTTTTCATGTGTTATAAAATTAAAGAAAATACAAACACCTTTATACTTGTATGATAATTTGATCTGATTTTGTTTTGTTCTGGATAACACCAACCAAAATGCATCTAAGCTATGGATACCAATTATTAAGGTTATAAAACATGTTTAGTTCAAAGAATATCACAAGATTCTTGAATGACATTTTCATGTTTCGATTTCAAAAGTGTTAAAAATTCAAAATATGAGATGAAATTCTAATACCAAATCATCTTTAGATAAGGTAAAATTTCTGTAGAACATTATTTTTTTATCAGTTTAACCCTTCAATTTTTATCCTTTTACCCTTAAACTATAGGATTTTCCCTGAATTAATCACTCTAAAATTGAATTTATCTTATTTTAATCACTTTAATATTTTTTATCATAATTGTTAATATAATTACTCCAACTGATCACTCCTTTGTTTTCTCACTAATGGATTGTTAACTATGTAATACAAGTAATTAATTTTTTTCCACATAATTAAAGAATTACAAACTCAGTGTGTAATAACAATGCTTTAACAACCCCTAAGGGTGCGTTTGGTTCGCTGTATTGGATTAGAGGTGTATTGGGATTAGAGGTGTATTGGATTAGAGGTGTAATAGCTAATCCACTGTTTGGTTGAATGTAATGGAATAGAGGCGTAATAGTAATCTTGTGTTTGGTTGAATGGAATAGAGGTGTAATAGCATAATGGAAAAAACTAAAATGACTAGAATACCCTTAGCATAAATTTGTTTTGGTAAATGATTATTGTTATTGTTATTTAAATTTTAATAATATTATTATCAATAATAAATAATTTAATCATATTTAAACATAATTATTATTAAATATATTTTAATTAAAATATATAATTTAATAAAATTCTTAATAATCAATATTCTTATATGAATTTACTCGAATCATAATATATGATACTATAAAATATAAATTAACATAATTATTATTAAATATATTATAATTAAAATATATAATTAATAAAATTCTTAATAATTAATATTCTTATATGAATTTACTCAAATCATAATATATGATACTATAAAAGATAATTTGAAATAATTAATATTAAATATATTTTAATTAAAATATATGATTTAATAAAATTTAAAATAATTATAACTAATAAATTATCTTATATGAATTTGTATAATTTAAAATAATTATTATTACATATAATTTAATAATAATATATAATTTCATAAAATTCTTGATAATAAATTTTCTTATATGAATTTATACAATTTAAAATAATTAATATTAAATATAATTTAATAATGATATATAATTTCATAAAATTCTTAATAATAAAATGTTCTTATATGAATTTACTAAAATCAAAATATAACTTGAGAATTATAATCTGCATAAACACTCAATCCGAGTTCCAAACATACGTGCCAAGGAAGACGATTATTAAACGTGTCATTGTATTATTTTGGCTTGTTTCATGTTTAAGTTGATAAGAGAATTCTTGGACCGCCAAGATTTACATAAATTAAGTAAAATTTAGTTTCAACTGTATCGATTCAAAACAAGTAAGATTTGCCAGTCCATGCTTTGCTGGCTTTTAAGTTTAAAACAGATGGCATATAGCTGACAATTTTCATCGAGGAAAACAAGTAGTCTGTTCTACCCAAAATATCTCAAGAGTTTTAAACAAAAGGTAGTTAGTTAGATGTAAACACGCCTTTTCTGAAACCTACAAATGTCAATGGCTAGTTCTTAATTACAAGCAGATCATCCTCCTTGCATATGGGCACCTAGTTCACCAAACTGATCATCAGCTTCCACAGTATCCTCAGACAGGCGAACTGCATCCAGCTTCTGTTTCAAGATTTCTATAGCATTAAGAACCAACTGAGAAGCTTTGATCGCACCAGTGGATTCAACTGTAAAGATGAAACTGTCTTCTTTGGCATATATCTCCACAAGACCTGGCTTGCCCATAGCCCTTGTAATACAGAGACCTCTCAAGTACTTTGACCAAAGACGGTAATACAAGCAAGAATGCATAGTAGTAGTCCCATGCATCTACGGTTTGCCACTTCCACAATGAATATAGCAAAATATAATAGAAAGTACGAAAACCGGATGCTATAGCCAAGTGGAAATCGGCACTTTAGATCACACAAGGAACAAAATGCTTTGATGCTTAGCAATGCATGAACATTAACCGTAACGGCAATGATAGCTTGATAAACAAGTACGTGTTACAATGCATCAATAGGAAATACCACCAAGGAATGAATTTATTCCGAGCTGAATATTCCTAAGCAGAAGAATGGAAGACAGGAACAGATATATATTTACAGAAAGCTCTCGTATTCAATGAAAACAAATAGTTGGAAATCCTAAAACTACGAATACCATACCAAGATAAAGACAATAAATTTACCTGCAAGTCCAAAATGTTGTTAGCATTGCCTGTGCCGTCTTGAGCCCATGGCAAGTCAGGGGCATACCTCCATTGTCCATCGACAATGAACCTATACTGGTAAACACCTGATGGTAACACTTTCATAATAGTGAAGTCTTTTCCACATCTCTGCAAAGGGATTCTGATTAAGATAGCAAACACGTGTTAAATGTCGCAGTTCATAAAGAGCTAACTATTTTTCTTTCGATATAAAAAAAACATAGGGAAGTAGTGAATATCGAGAACCTTGTCTTCCAATTATCCCATGATCCCTCAACGGCTACTTCTTTGCCACCATAGCCCCATGTAATCATTGTTGGAATTCCCTTCTCGGTGCAGCCATCTTCGTATCCAATTGCAGACTGCATCCACGATGGGCTTGATCCGTGCATCTCATCAGGTCTTTGTAAAGGAACAACTGGAACCTGTGTTGAAAGAAGACACGGTGGACAAAATTGTAGGCTTTTTCAGAGAAATCAACAACACATGAACAACGAGAAAAATCCTGAAACAGACCGAAACTAGAAATCTAATAAAATAACAGATTCAAGAAATCTGGCCATGCAACGTGTATGGGGTTAGGCTTAAAAGAGATTTAGGGCAGGATTTGGATTACAAGGAGAAAAGGGTTTCTGGATTTAGAAATAGAAAGGGGAGCTCAGAATAAAGGAGTCCGAGACAAAGAAATGCGGGATTATTACATGCAGAAATGGTGGGAAGGCTATGAAGCATTTGGAGGGACTAATAAGAACATTCCTTGTCTTGCAAAAGTTAAATGAAACAAGCATTATAACTAACCAATAAACAAAGGGATCACACTAAGACTTTCCACCAAAATTGCAACACGAAAAAAAAAACATGAATTTATCAAAGGAATTAAATACAAACTAGGCTTGAATCCCTAATACATAATAGTCTCCAATTTTCATTTGTGACTTTCCAATTTCATTGAATCTTGAAGAAACATAAAAAGCCAAAACTGAAGATTTAAACTATGTATTCTTAAAAATGAAAACTCTATATACAAAATAGTTTCTAAACTATAATTTTTTGCAAATTGTGCGAACTTTAATTTCATTGAATCAGGCACCAACCACTAAGTTAAATACTCGAGTTTATGCGAAAATTACAGATCAAAAACAAACTCCTGCTACAATGTAAGAGCTTTGATTCATTATTTACATGAAAATTTTTAAACCTCTAAGTTTAATACTCAAGTTTAAGCGAAAATGATGAATCAAAATCAAACTCATTCTACAATGTAAGAGCTTTGATTCATTACTTACAAGAAAATCTTGAAGCCTCTAAATTTACAACACATTGATCCATTTATAAGTTTTCTTTTTTCTTTACATTGTTTTAAATAGAAACTCACAATATTTATTGAAAATTTACAGATACTTCGCATTAATTGGGAAAAACAGTTTTGCTAGTAGCTATGAACCAATAAACAAATGAACTACTAATTAAAAATTCACTTTCATAATCATTCTTTTATCTTGATATTATGCGTTCGAAACCAGATTCCCATGCAAGAAAATCAAATCATATTCCACGAAATCAAAATCCCAAGCAGAAAAATGTAAGAAAATAAAAGTAATTGAGTACCTGAGGAGTAAACATGAGAGGAGAATGTGTTGATGTGGGACTTTGTGGAGGTGAGTGACCCATAGGTGCCGCCATAGCTTCAAGAGCACTGTTAGCCCTTGTTTCTTCTTCTTCAATCCCTGATGGGCTATTATTCCCATCTTCTCTTCCATTCACATTCCCCATTTTTTTTAATTATTAGTATTAAACTATTAATTATTGTTTCTTTATTGATGATCAATTTATCACTTCTAAAAAAATTTATATAAACTAAGCAGAGAAAAAAAAACCCAAATTCCCACCACTCACGGAATCTCAAAATTGATTCATGATTCCCCCATTATAATAGATACCCATACCCATCTTTCAAAAACAAAAACCCAGATGTAGAATTGGGAGAATTTTGTAAAAAATTTGAAAAGAAGAAGAAGAAGAAATTGAGCGATGAGTTAGGAGGGGTGATGAAGTAGTGGGGATCTGGAATGGGGGATGAATGGATGATGGTCACGTCATCATTTGACAAAGTCTTTTGTTTCTCAGTTTTGGTTTGGTTTTTTATTTGGTTTTTTCGGGGGTTGAGATTAGGGCAATAACATGAGCCCTTTTTTCACCCTGTTCTGTCTCTGATTTCTATCGTCCCAAAGGTAGAAGGAAAACAGAACGTGGATTTTGGGTAAAACAGAAGCATGAATCGGGAGGGTTAAACAGGGACCAAAATTGAAGCAGCACCTAATCTGAGCTCAAGGAAGGGATTAGAAAACGATAGATTTTGGGGATTAGATCAGTAGTATATTAGACCTGTAATAGCAATACACTGAACCAAACAAAGTATTAGAGAGGGATTAAGCGGGACCCACCGATTAGGGGTGTATTGGCTATGCCAATACACCCAACCAAACATGGTGTAAAGATTAAACGGTAAAGCCAAATGAAGAAAGCGACAAAACCTATAAAATTAAACCCCTACTGCTATTGGGATCGAAATAATTTTTTTAATTTTATTGAATTGGTGGAAAAAATTACCCTAAACATTTCAATTTGGGAGAAGAGAAATTAGTTGCAAAAATAGTGATTTGGGAGGAAATTTTGAAGCGGAAAAGGAACTTTGGTGAAAACGAATTGAGACAATAGTAAACAAAGATGTGGTGAGGGATACAACAAAGCATTATGGCGAGGAGACAGCTTCGTTTAAAGGCGCATAGCCAGTGAAATACGGGAATGTGGTGTATTGCGTTGTTTATTTAATTTATTGATGAAATTTTCCTAAATTTATTTTGGGTTTTGTTCAAATGTCGGTTGTAACTAGTCTTGACCCATGCTTCGTGTGTTTTTTGTTTAGATTCTACTATGTTTGGGGTAACACGTTTTCAGTTTATGATTGTAAAATATGTTGGATTGTTGGGTTTGTGTTGTTGATTTATTCTATTCTATTGAGCCCTTCATAACTGTTTGCATTGTTTGATTGAATTTTTTAGGGCTGATTATTGAAAGTATCTATGAAATAATTGTGGCACTAGTATTTGATGCATTGAAATTTAAAATGATATCTATAGATAGAACATAAGAGGACCTGAAAGTGTTGACTTTCTTATTGATGTCATTTTATGGTTAGCATGTTGGATTCTTTGTGCTTTTATCCATGATGAAAGATGGGAAATGTTAACTTTGTATAGCAGTATTGTTGAATAGAAAATTGTTAGGAATGTGGAGTATGTGTTGTCTGCTGGTGAAGCAAAAAAAGGGATAGCTGGAAAAGTTAATTCAATGTTTGCTCGTATGTTCGATGGTCATTGTGGGTCATAAGTTGGGATTCAAACAATTTTACTGGACCATGTGTTTGTAAATATGCCAAAGGTGTATCTGAATATCGATGCTTCCTGCAAGTAGATAATAATAAAATAAGGTGTAAACATGTGTCTGGTCACTGATGCTATGGTATGACTAGTGTATCTAAATATTTGGAGTACAAGGAAATTTAGATTTGTTACTGTTTCATGCATTTAAATTAAAAGAAAATTGTCAGATTTCAGTTTCCTAATTAAGGAATATTTGAGTGTATCAAATAGGATTCTGTAAATATTTTATCCTAACTTTAAGGCTGTTTTTAGGTATAGCATCCCTGGAATTAGTATGTTTCCTAGTGTAAAGTTTCCTAAGTTAGGCTCACTATGTCTATAAATATTTATGTAATTTCTTGTGAAAAATATAATTGAAATAGCCTGTTTTTAACATGGTATCAGAGCTTTTTTAGCCCAATTTTTGGGATTTTTTTTCTTTGTGTGGCGATTTTTTTCCTGATTCCAACCAGCCTTCAAGCCTGTAAAATTTGTTCAAACGAAACATGACTGAAACTGTCAAGATCAGTAACACTGGGGATGTCTCAGAAGTTTCTGCGAACAACTCAAACCCAACAAGTGAGTTTCAGAACATCCAAGTAGCCTACAGGCTAAATGGGAAAAATTACTTGAAGTGGTCTCAACTGGTTTGTACGTTCTTGAAGGGAAGAGGAAAACTGAGTCACTTACTCAGAACTGGACCTAAAGAAGGAGATCCTAAGTTTGATGCTTGGGATGAACAAGACTCTATGGTAATGTCTTGGTTATGGAACTCTATGATGCCAGAAATCAGTGATACATGCATGTTTCTTAACACATCCAAAGAAATATGGGAAGCTGTGAAACAGACTTATTCTAAAGTTTGAGATGCTGCTCAAATCTATGAAATCAAGACTAAGATTTCATCTACCAAGCAAGGAAGTCGATTAATCACGGAGTATTCCAATCTGTTGCAAAGTTTATGGCGAGAGATGGATCATTACCACTGCATTCAGATGAAGTGCAGTGAAGATGCAGCACTCCTGAAAAGGTTCGTTGAAAAGGATCGAATTTATGATTTTCTTGCTGTACTAAATGTTGAGTTTGATGCAGTAAGAGTTCAAGTACTTGGAAAAGAGGAACTACCATCACTAAATGAGACAATTGCAATTGTTCGTGCTGAGGAAGGAAGAAGAGGAGTTATGGTTGAGAACAGTTAAGTGGATAGTTCAGCCTTGGTTACAAAAGCTGTAAGTGAGAGGAGATTTGGCCTGGAGCAGCCAAATAGTGAAGATAATAGATAGAAAGAACATACAAAGCCTATTAACAGGGATTCTGTATGGTGCATCTACTATAAAAAGGCCCGTCACACTAAAGAAAGATGCTGGAAACTTCATGGGAAGCCGCAAACAACAAATAAAAATTTTTCAGAAAAAGGTGGACAACCAAAGTGATACGAGTCACAAAAGCCCAAATTCTTGAAGGCGAGGCCCAATAAGCAAATTCCCAGCCCAATCAAGAAATCCATCCATACTTAGTTGAAAATCAGGCCAAATTGTCAAAGTGGCCCAAGTTGTAAAGTTTTATTTTATTTTTATTTATTTATTTATTTATTTACTTAGTTTAAATTTTTATGTCAATATTCAGTCCAAGAGTCCCAGATAAAATGACCTTTGACCGAATTTTCATATTAAAATAATTAGGAGTTTTTTTATTTTAGTTTTCTAATTAGATTAGGACTAGTTATAAGGCCTATTTAAAGGCATGGCTGTCCACCTTGTTAAACACTTATCATTATTATTAAAATTTCAGATTTGTTGAGAGCAGAATTTTCTTTGAGTTTTCTCCAAGATTTCTCTCTTGAGTTTTCTTTAGAAGTTGTTTTAACAATCTTTTGATTGTGGGAGCCATCTTCAACCTTCTTCTTGCCATTGATATTCTTTGGAGGGGAGATTAGAGCCGTTTGAAGGGAGTTGTGAGATCTTTCGAGATTTCAAGGCTTCTTAGGACTTATCTTTTAATTTCTTACTGTCAATTCTTTCTTTATTTCTACTTGTGCTGAATCATTATCTAATCTATTTTCTGTTCTTATTGTGTTTTCAGCATTTTTCTATCTTAAGGAATCAGCCCAAAAATCCCCAATTTCTAGGGTTTTTCCATACTCTTTTTAGGTGAAATTAGATTGTCGAAATTTGGGGAAAACTATCTTGGTGTTCAATTGGGCAGAATCACAATCTCCTTGAGGGTTTCAAGAACCCTAACACTTATTTCTATTCTCAATTTGATTCTTTGCTGATTTGGGGATTTTATTTCAGATCTGGAAATTCAAAGTTCTAATCTTTTAATTTTTCTATTTCGTTTCGGATCTGATTGTTTAGGGTTTTCGTAGGAGTTTCCCGTGACTTAGCAACTCGATCTTGGTCCGCGCGCAACCCCGTATCATTTGGTATCAGATTTTGGGCGTTTTGGGTGTTCTTGGTTGATTTCTAAACTGATCTCTATTTTTTAAATTACAAACAGCAGTTTTACCCAGAAAAATTTTCGAAAAAAATTCATTTGAGTGGGTAAACGTTTTCTGATTGATCTGAAATTTTACATACATATTTTTGGCACTGTTATTGAATATACAAAAATATTTCCCACAAAAAAATAAGTCGAAAAAGTCAAAAAATTGAAAAAAGACGAAATCCAATAAAAAATTAAAAAAATATTCAGCGGGTTGAATTTGGTGCCCAAATTTTCCAGATCAAAAATTCAATATTTGAATACATTCCAGATTTAATTTCGTGACTTTTGGAGATCGGGAACATCTCGAACGAAGTTGTCAAGTTACTCCGCAGTTTTTCGGGTTTTCTGTTTTCAGCAATTTTTATTGATTCTTAGCTGTAGATTTTCATTTGTTTGCTTTTTATTATCCTTTTAAAATATCTAACACCTTCTTGTTTCTTGTGTTAGTAGGATTTAAACGTGTGCACAATCCTTCCTCGGTGCAACACGAATCACTTGGTGTCTCGTCAGTTTTTGGCATCCTAGTGCAAATTAGGATTCTTTGGTAGTTTGGTTCACACTCTCTAATTGGTTGATATAAACTCTGATAAAGAACTCACAAGATTGAATTCGACCTCATTGAGAATTTGATTTTTCTTTTTGAGTGATTAATGGTGAGGTTTGCTAACTTTTATTTTTGAGTGTTGAGTGTTTATTTTTTACAGGTTTTGAAGATGTCTAAAGGTGATAATAATGATGCACTTATGAAAGTCCAACAACAGTTAGACAGACATACTGCTGCAATCACACAAATAAATGCTACACTTCAAGCATTGAATACTACTTTGAATGAGGTACGAGTGAATCAAAAACATCAATATCGAGATCAAATTAAGGAAGATAGGGATAACCAGCCCCATAGGTGCAACCCTCAACGTGTCCCTAGAATGGATGATGATTGTCATGATCATGGACAATCATCTTTGGCAAAACCAAAGAGCGAGCAGCAACGAGAACATCTCTTTCATACTCGCTGCCACGTACAAGGTAAGCTTTGTAGAGTTATTATTGATGGTGAAAGTTGCTCGAACATAGCCAGCACGACGATGGTGGAAAAGCTTTGCTTAACCACTACCAAGCATCCACAACCTTATCAACTACAAGGGCTTAGCAACGAAGGCCAATTTAGGGTCACTCAACAAGTGCGCATCGCCTTTTCTATCGGTAAGTATCAAGACGAAGTTGTGTGCGACGTAATGCCTATTCAAGCCTGCCATTTGTTGCTAGGAGAACCGTGGCAACTGGATCGAAAAGTCACTCACGATGGTCGTACCAATAGGTATTCTTTCAAGCATCAAGGAAAGAAACTCACCTTAGTGCCGCTCACTCTGGAACAAGTCCATGAGGACCAAATCAAACTGAAAAATTCTATTAAAACAAGTGAGGAAAAAGAAAAAGAGAATGAAAAAGAGCAAAAAGAGATTGAGAGTGAAAAAGAAATTGAAGAAAGAAGAGAAAATGAATTAGAAAAAGAAACAAAAGAAAAAGACGTGGAAAGGGTAGTGAGGAGTGTTTCCACTAACCAAGATATGAATTTTTCTTGTGTTGCTACTTTTCAGGTTCCCGAAAGATCGAAAGATAACTTTCAACTTCAATACCTCTCAAATGAAAGACGCTTTCATACGATCAACTTAGGCAAAGATGAAATCACACTACATGATCCCGAAGGTAAGCGAGGTAAGGAAATTTTAGAAACCGAGTCCAGTGCAGATTTGAAAATTATTGATAAAACTTTTGGTGACTTAGTTCTTAAAAGATCCCCTCATTTTGATCCGATTAATTGTTACTCTTCGATTGTGGTTGATAAAGTCATTACGAAAAGAAGCGTGATTTGTTATTCTCTTGATTTACCTTGTGTAAAATCCTTGAATTTGTCCAAATCTGTTTTGGAGAATAAGGTAACGAAATTTTCCAAATTTGTTTTCAATTTATATTCGTGCCTTAAACAGTTTATGTGGTTGTACATGAAGTTTGAGTTCCATTTGACAAACGTTAACTCAACAACGAAGATTCGACTACACTATGCCCCCGATGAGCGAAGGTTTGTTTTAAATGAAAAAGGTAAAATCGACCCTCATTCTTCTGCTTATCGAGGTAAGATGCTTGAAACCTTTGAAACAGTTTTGTACTCCTCGGATAGTGATAAAGATCGTGTTGATGAACACTTAGATCGAAACGTGCTTGACTGTCCTATTTTATTTATTGATGATCTATCTGTTTTGATGGTTGATAAAAAGATTCTTGTTTTTGATAATGCATGTGTGAGTGAATCTATAGACCGTCGATTAATGCATGGTATGATTATGCAACTCTGTGAACCATGTGAATCTTTTCAAATACCTACTTGTGACGATTATGTTTACCATTTGATTTATTACTAGCAATTTATTTATGGTTTGTGGGAACAATGTGAGACGACTGAATGCCTTAAAACATGTCCATCTTTGTTTCAAATATTTGACGAGGCAGTGGTGAGTAAATTAGATTGTTTGCATGGTAATCTGAATCTGTCCATTCACATGCGTTATACCTGTTCTATTATGCTTATGATTGGACTACAAGCTTATTTCCGTTGCTATTTACTATCTCATGGCTATTCTTTTCAGTGGACTCAATTGCCATTAGTCCCGTTCGATAGAGGAAAGTCGAGTTCATTTGATTTTTCAGATTCGAGGACGAATCTTTTTTGAGGAAGGGGGGAATGATACGAGTCACAAAAGCCCAAATTCTTGAAGGCGAGGCCCAATAAGCAAATTCCCAGCCCAATCAAGAAATCCATCCATACTTAGTTGAAAATCAGGCCAAATTGTCAAAGTGGCCCAAGTTGTAAAGTTTTATTTTTATTTTTATTTATTTATTTATTTATTTACTTAGTTTAAATTTTTATGTCAATATTCAGTCCAAGAGTCCCAGATAAAATGACCTTTGACCGAATTTCATATTAAAATAATTAGGAGTTTTTTTATTTTAGTTTTCTAATTAGATTAGGACTAGTTATAAGGCCTATTTAAAGGCATGGCTGTCCACCTTGTTAAACACTTATCATTATTATTAAAATTTCAGATTTGTTGAGAGCAGAATTTTCTTTGAGTTTTCTCCAAGATTTCTCTCTTGAGTTTTCTTTAGAAGTTGTTTTAACAATCTTTTGATTGTGGGAGCCATCTTCAACCTTCTTCTTGCCATTGATATTCTTTGGAGGGGAGATTAGAGCCGTTTGAAGGGAGTTGTGAGATCTTTCGAGATTTCAAGGCTTCTTAGGACTTATCTTTTAATTTCTTACTGTCAATTCTTTCTTTATTTCTACTTGTGCTGAATCATTATCTAATCTATTTTCTGTTCTTATTGTGTTTTCAGCATTTTTCTATCTTAAGGAATCAGCCCAAAAATCCCCAATTTCTAGGGTTTTTCCATACTCTTTTTAGGTGAAATTAGATTGTCGAAATTTGGGGAAAACTATCTTGGTGTTCAATTGGGCAAAATCACAATCTCCTTGAGGGTTTCAAGAACCCTAACACTTATTTCTATTCTCAATTTGATTCTTTGCTGATTTGGGGATTTTATTTCAGATCTGGAAATTCAAAGTTCTAATCTTTTAATTTTTCTATTTCGTTTCGGATTTGATTGTTTAGAGTTTTCGTAGGAGTTTCCCGTGACTTAGCAACTCGATCTTGGTCCGCGCGCAACCCCGTATCATTTGGTATCAGATTTTGGGCGTTTTGGGTGTTCTTGGTTGATTTCTAAACTGATCTCTATTTTTTAAATTACAAACAGCAGTTTTACCCAGAAAAATTTTCGAAAAAAATTCATTTGAGTGGGTAAACGTTTTCTGATTGATCTGAAATTTTACATACATATTTTTGGCACTGTTATTGAATATACAAAAATATTTCCCACAAAAAAATAAGTCGAAAAAGTCAAAAAATTGAAAAAAGACGAAATCCAATAAAAAATTAAAAAAATATTCAGCGGGTTGAATTTGGTGCCCAAATTTTCCAGATCAAAAATTCAATATTTGAATACATTCCAGATTTAATTTCGTGACTTTTGGAGATCGGGAACACCTCGAACGAAGTTGTCAAGTTACTCCGCAGTTTTTCGGGTTTTCTGTTTTCAGCAATTTTTATTGATTCTTAGCTGTAGATTTTCATTTGTTTGCTTTTTATTATCCTTTTAAAATATCTAACACCTTCTTGTTTCTTGTGTTAGTAGGATTTAAACGTGTGCACAATCCTTCCTCGGTGCAACACGAATCACTTGGTGTCTCGTCAGTTTTTGGCATCCTAGTGCAAATTAGGATTCTTTGGTAGTTTGGTTCACACTCTCTAATTGGTTGATATAAACTCTGATAAAGAACTCACAAGATTGAATTCGACCTCATTGAGAATTTGATTTTTCTTTTTGAGTGATTAATGGTGAGGTTTGCTAACTTTTATTTTTGAGTGTTGAGTGTTTATTTTTTACAGGTTTTGAAGATGTCTAAAGGTGATAATAATGATGCACTTATGAAAGTCCAACAACAGTTAGACAGACATACTGCTGCAATCACACAAATAAATGCTACACTTCAAGCATTGAATACTACTTTGAATGAGGTACGAGTGAATCAAAAACATCAATATCGAGATCAAATTAAGGAAGATAGGGATAACCAGCCCCATAGGTGCAACCCTCAACGTGTCCCTAGAATGGATGATGATTGTCATGATCATGGACAATCATCTTTGGCAAAACCAAAGAGCGAGCAGCAACGAGAACATCTCTTTCATACTCGCTGCCACGTACAAGGTAAGCTTTGTAGAGTTATTATTGATGGTGAAAGTTGCTCGAACATAGCCAGCACGACGATGGTGGAAAAGCTTTGCTTAACCACTACCAAGCATCCACAACCTTATCAACTACAAGGGCTTAGCAACGAAGGCCAATTTAGGGTCACTCAACAAGTGCGCATCGCCTTTTCTATCGGTAAGTATCAAGACGAAGTTGTGTGCGACGTAATGCCTATTCAAGCCTGCCATTTGTTGCTAGGAGAACCGTGGCAACTGGATCGAAAAGTCACTCACGATGGTCGTACCAATAGGTATTCTTTCAAGCATCAAGGAAAGAAACTCACCTTAGTGCCGCTCACTCTGGAACAAGTCCATGAGGACCAAATCAAACTGAAAAATTCTGTTAAAACAAGTGAGGAAAAAGAAAAAGAGAATGAAAAAGAGCAAAAAGAGATTGAGAGTGAAAAAGAAATTGAAGAAAGAAGAGAAAATGAATTAGAAAAAGAAACAAAAGAAAAAGACGTGGAAAGGGTAGTGAGGAATGTTTCCACTAACCAAGATATGAATTTTTCTTGTGTTGCTACTTTTCAGGTTCCCGAAAGATCGAAAGATAACTTTCAACTTCAATACCTCTCAAATGAAAGACGCTTTCATACGATCAACTTAGGCAAAGATGAAATCACACTACATGATCCCGAAGGTAAGCGAGGTAAGGAAATTTTAGAAACCGAGTCCAGTGCAGATTTGAAAATTATTGATAAAACTTTTGGTGACTTAGTTCTTAAAAGATCCCCTCATTTTGATCCGATTAATTGTTACTCTTCGATTGTGGTTGATAAAGTCATTACGAAAAGAAGCGTGATTTGTTATTCTCTTGATTTACCTTGTGTAAAATCCTTGAATTTGTCCAAATCTGTTTTGGAGAATAAGGTAACGAAATTTTCCAAATTTGTTTTCAATTTATATTCGTGCCTTAAACAGTTTATGTGGTTGTACATGAAGTTTGAGTTCCATTTGACAAACGTTAACTCAACAACGAAGATTCGACTACACTATGCCCCCGATGAGCGAAGGTTTGTTTTAAATGAAAAAGGTAAAATTGACCCTCATTCTTCTGCTTATCGAGGTAAGATGCTTGAAACCTTTGAAACAGTTTTGTACTCCTCGGATAGTGATAAAGATCGTGTTGATGAACACTTAGATCGAAACGTGCTTGACTGTCCTATTTTATTTATTGATGATCTATCTGTTTTGATGGTCGATAAAAAGATTCTTGTTTTTGATAATGCATGTGTGAGTGAATCTATAGACCGTCGATTAATGCATGGTATGATTATGCAACTCTGTGAACCATGTGAATCTTTTCAAATACCTACTTGTGACGATTATGTTTACCATTTGATTTATTACTCGCAATTTATTTATGGTTTGTGGGAACAATGTGAGACGACTGAATGCCTTAAAACATGTCCATCTTTGTTTCAAATATTTGACGAGGCAGTGGTGAGTAAATTAGATTGTTTGCATGGTAATCTGAATCTGTCCATTCACATGCGTTATACCTGTTCTATTATGCTTATGATTGGACTACAAGCTTATTTCCGTTGCTATTTACTATCTCATGGCTATTCTTTTCAGTGGACTCAATTGCCATTAGTCCCGTTCGATAGAGGAAAGTCGAGTTCATTTGATTTTTCAGATTCGAGGACGAATCTTTTTTGAGGAAGGGGGGAATGATACGAGTCACAAAAGCCCAAATTCTTGAAGGCGAGGCCCAATAAGCAAATTCCCAGCCCAATCAAGAAATCCATCCATACTTAGTTGAAAATCAGGCCAAATTGTCAAAGTGGCCCAAGTTGTAAAGTTTTATTTTTATTTTTATTTATTTATTTATTTATTTACTTAGTTTAAATTTTTATGTCAATATTCAGTCCAAGAGTCCCAGATAAAATGACCTTTGACCGAATTTTCATATTAAAATAATTAGGAGTTTTTTTTATTTTAGTTTTCTAATTAGATTAGGACTAGTTATAAGGCCTATTTAAAGGCATGGCTGTCCACCTTGTTAAACACTTATCATTATTATTAAAATTTCAGATTTGTTGAGAGCAGAATTTTCTTTGAGTTTTCTCCAAGATTTCTCTCTTGAGTTTTCTTTAGAAGTTGTTTTAACAATCTTTTGATTGTGGGAGCCATCTTCAACCTTCTTCTTGCCATTGATATTCTTTGGAGGGGAGATTAGAGCCGTTTGAAGGGAGTTGTGAGATCTTTTGAGATTTCAAGGCTTCTTAGGACTTATCTTTTAATTTCTTACTGTCAATTCTTTCTTTATTTCTACTTGTGCTGAATCATTATCTAATCTATTTTCTGTTCTTATTGTGTTTTCAGCATTTTTCTATCTTAAGGAATCAGCCCAAAAATCCCCAATTTCTAGGGTTTTTCCATACTCTTTTTAGGTGAAATTAGATTGTCGAAATTTGGGGAAAACTATCTTGGTGTTCAATTGGGCAGAATCACAATCTCCTTGAGGGTTTCAAGAACCCTAACACTTATTTCTATTCTCAATTTGATTCTTTGCTGATTTGGGGATTTTATTTCAGATCTGGAAATTCAAAGTTCTAATCTTTTAATTTTTCTATTTCGTTTCGGATCTGATTGTTTAGGGTTTTCGTAGGAGTTTCCCGTGACTTAGCAACTCGATCTTGGTCCGCGCGCAACCCCGTATCATTTGGTATCAGATTTTGGGCGTTTTGGGTGTTCTTGGTTGATTTCTAAACTGATCTCTATTTTTTAAATTACAAACAGCAGTTTTACCCAGAAAAATTTTCGAAAAAAATTCATTTGAGTGGGTAAACGTTTTCTGATTGATCTGAAATTTTACATACATATTTTTGGCACTGTTATTGAATATACAAAAATATTTCCCACAAAAAAATAAGTCGAAAAAGTCAAAAAATTGAAAAAAGACGAAATCCAATAAAAAATTAAAAAAATATTCAGCGGGTTGAATTTGGTGCCCAAATTTTCCAGATCAAAAATTCAATATTTGAATACATTCCAGATTTAATTTCGTGACTTTTGGAGATCGGGAACACCTCGAACGAAGTTGTCAAGTTACTCCGCAGTTTTTCGGGTTTTCTGTTTTCAGCAATTTTTATTGATTCTTAGCTGTAGATTTTCATTTGTTTGCTTTTTATTATCCTTTTAAAATATCTAACACCTTCTTGTTTCTTGTGTTAGTAGGATTTAAACGTGTGCACAATCCTTCCTCGGTGCAACACGAATCACTTGGTTTCTCGTCAGTTTTTGGCATCCTAGTGCAAATTAGGATTCTTTGGTAGTTTGGTTCACACTCTCTAATTGGTTGATATAAACTCTGATAAAGAACTCACAAGATTGAATTCGACCTCATTGAGAATTTGATTTTTCTTTTTGAGTGATTAATGGTGAGGTTTGCTAACTTTTATTTTTGAGTGTTGAGTGTTTATTTTTTACAGGTTTTGAAGATGTCTAAAGGTGATAATAATGATGCACTTATGAAAGTCCAACAACAGTTAGACAGACATACTGCTGCAATCACACAAATAAATGTTACACTTCAAGCATTGAATACTACTTTGAATGAGGTACGAGTGAATCAAAAACATCAATATCGAGATCAAATTAAGGAAGATAGGGATAACCAGCCCCATAGGTGCAACCCTCAACGTGTCCCTAGAATGGATGATGATTGTCATGATCATGGACAATCATCTTTGGCAAAACCAAAGAGCGAGCAGCAACGAGAACATCTCTTTCATACTCGCTGCCACGTACAAGGTAAGCTTTGTAGAGTTATTATTGATGGTGAAAGTTGCTCGAACATAGCCAGCACGACGATGGTGGAAAAGCTTTGCTTAACCACTACCAAGCATCCACAACCTTATCAACTACAAGGGCTTAGCAACGAAGGCCAATTTAGGGTCACTCAACAAGTGCGCATCGCCTTTTCTATCGGTAAGTATCAAGACGAAGTTGTGTGCGACGTAATGCCTATTCAAGCCTGCCATTTGTTGCTAGGAGAACCGTGGCAACTGGATCGAAAAGTCACTCACGATGGTCGTACCAATAGGTATTCTTTCAAGCATCAAGGAAAGAAACTCACCTTAGTGCCGCTCACTCTGAAACAAGTCCATGAGGACCAAATCAAACTGAAAAATTCTGTTAAAACAAGTGAGGAAAAAGAAAAAGAGAATGAAAAAGGGCAAAAAGAGATTGAGAGTGAAAAAGAAATTGAAGAAAGAAGAGAAAATGAATTAGAAAAAGAAACAAAAGAAAAAGACGTGGAAAGGGTAGTGAGGAATGTTTCCACTAACCAAGATATGAATTTTTCTTGTGTTGCTACTTTTCAGGTTCCCGAAAGATCGAAAGATAACTTTCAACTTCAATACCTCTCAAATGAAAGACGCTTTCATACGATCAACTTAGGCAAAGATGAAATCACACTACATGATCCCGAAGGTAAGCGAGGTAAGGAAATTTTAGAAACCGAGTCCAGTGCAGATTTGAAAATTATTGATAAAACTTTTGGTGACTTAGTTCTTAAAAGATCCCCTCATTTTGATCCGATTAATTGTTACTCTTCGATTGTGGTTGATAAAGTCATTACGAAAAGAAGCGTGATTTGTTATTCTCTTGATTTACCTTGTGTAAAATCCTTGAATTTGTCCAAATCTGTTTTGGAGAATAAGGTAACGAAATTTTCCAAATTTGTTTTCAATTTATATTCGTGCCTTAAACAGTTTATGTGGTTGTACATGAAGTTTGAGTTCCATTTGACAAACGTTAACTCAACAACGAAGATTCGACTACACTATGCCCCCGATGAGCGAAGGTTTGTTTTAAATGAAAAAGGTAAAATCGACCCTCATTCTTCTGCTTATCGAGGTAAGATGCTTGAAACCTTTGAAACAGTTTTGTACTCCTCGGATAGTGATAAAGATCGTGTTGATGAACACTTAGATCGAAACGTGCTTGACTGTCCTATTTTATTTATTGATGATCTATCTGTTTTGATGGTTGATAAAAAGATTCTTGTTTTTGATAATGCATGTGTGAGTGAATCTATAGACCGTCGATTAATGCATGGTATGATTATGCAACTCTGTGAACCATGTGAATCTTTTCAAATACCTACTTGTGACGATTATGTTTACCATTTGATTTATTACTCGCAATTTATTTATGGTTTGTGGGAACAATGTGAGACGACTGAATGCCTTAAAACATGTCCATCTTTGTTTCAAATATTTGACGAGGCAGTGGTGAGTAAATTAGATTGTTTGCATGGTAATCTGAATCTGTCCATTCACATGCGTTATACCTGTTCTATTATGCTTATGATTGGACTACAAGCTTATTTCCGTTGCTATTTACTATCTCATGGCTATTCTTTTCAGTGGACTCAATTGCCATTAGTCCCGTTCGATAGAGGAAAGTCGAGTTCATTTGATTTTTCAGATTCGAGGACGAATCTTTTTGAGGAAGGGGGGAATGATACGAGTCACAAAAGCCCAAATTCTTGAAGGCGAGGCCCAATAAGCAAATTCCCAGCCCAATCAAGAAATCCATCCATACTTAGTTGAAAATCAGGCCAAATTGTCAAAGTGGCCCAAGTTGTAAAGTTTTATTTTTATTTTTATTTATTTATTTATTTATTTACTTAGTTTAAATTTTTATGTCAATATTCAGTCCAAGAGTCCCAGATAAAATGACCTTTGACCGAATTTCCATATTAAAATAATTAGGAGTTTTTTTATTTTAGTTTTCTAATTAGATTAGGACTAGTTATAAGGCCTATTTAAAGGCATGGCTGTCCACCTTGTTAAACACTTATCATTATTATTAAAATTTCAGATTTGTTGAGAGCAGAATTTTCTTTGAGTTTTCTCCAAGATTTCTCTCTTGAGTTTTCTTTAGAAGTTGTTTTAACAATCTTTTGATTGTGGGAGCCATCTTCAACCTTCTTCTTGCCATTGATATTCTTTGGAGGGGAGATTAGAGCCGTTTGAAGGGAGTTGTGAGATCTTTTGAGATTTTAAGGCTTCTTAGGACTTATCTTTTAATTTCTTACTGTCAATTCTTTCTTTATTTCTACTTGTGCTGAATCATTATCTAATCTATTTTCTGTTCTTATTGTGTTTTCAGCATTTTTCTATCTTAAGGAATCAGCCCAAAAATCCCCAATTTCTAGGGTTTTTCCATACTCTTTTTAGGTGAAATTAGATTGTCGAAATTTGGGGAAAACTATCTTGGTGTTCAATTGGGCAAAATCACAATCTCCTTGAGGGTTTCAAGAACCCTAACACTTATTTCTATTCTCAATTTGATTCTTTGCTGATTTGGGGATTTTATTTCAGATCTGGAAATTCAAAGTTCTAATCTTTTAATTTTTCTATTTCGTTTTGGATTTGATTGTTTAGAGTTTTCGTAGGAGTTTCCCGTGACTTAGCAACTCGATCTTGGTCCGCGCGCAACCCCGTATCATTTGGTATCAGATTTTGGGCGTTTTGGGTGTTCTTGGTTGATTTCTAAACTGATCTCTATTTTTTAAATTACAAACAGCAGTTTTACCCAGAAAAATTTTCGAAAAAAATTCATTTGAGTGGGTAAACGTTTTCTGATTGATCTGAAATTTTACATACATATTTTTGGCACTGTTATTGAATATACAAAAATATTTCCCACAAAAAAATAAGTCGAAAAAGTCAAAAAATTGAAAAAAGACGAAATCAAATAAAAAATTAAAAAAATATTCAGCGGGTTGAATTTGGTGCCCAAATTTTCCAGATCAAAAATTCAATATTTGAATACATTCCAGATTTAATTTCGTGACTTTTGGAGATCGGGAACACCTCGAACGAAGTTGTCAAGTTACTCCGCAGTTTTTCGGGTTTTCTGTTTTCAGCAATTTTTATTGATTCTTAGCTGTAGGTTTTCATTTGTTTGCTTTTTATTATCCTTTTAAAATATCTAACACCTTCTTGTTTCTTGTGTTAGTAGGATTTAAACGTGTGCACAATCCTTCCTCGGTGCAACACGAATCACTTGGTGTCTCGTCAGTTTTTGGCATCCTAGTGCAAATTAGGATTCTTTGGTAGTTTGGTTCACACTCTCTAATTGGTTGATATAAACTCTGATAAAGAACTCACAAGATTGAATTCGACCTCATTGAGAATTTGATTTTTCTTTTTGAGTGATTAATGGTGAGGTTTGCTAACTTTTATTTTTGAGTGTTGAGTGTTTATTTTTTACAGGTTTTGAAGATGTCTAAAGGTGATAATAATGATGCACTTATGAAAGTCCAACAACAGTTAGACAGACATACTGCTGCAATCACACAAATAAATGCTACACTTCAAGCATTGAATACTACTTTGAATGAGGTACGAGTGAATCAAAAACATCAATATCGAGATCCAATTAAGGAAGATAGGGATAACCAGCCCCATAGGTGCAACCCTCAACGTGTCCCTAGAATGGATGATGATTGTCATGATCATGGACAATCATCTTTGGCAAAACCAAAGAGCGAGCAGCAACGAGAACATCTCTTTCATACTTGCTGCCACTTACAAGGTAAGCTTTGTAGAGTTATTATTGATGGTGAAAGTTGCTCGAACATAGCCAGCACGACGATGGTGGAAAAGCTTTGCTTAACCACTACCAAGCATCCACAACCTTATCAACTACAAGGGCTTAGCAACGAAGGCCAATTTAGGGTCACTCAACAAGTGCGCATCGCCTTTTCTATCGGTAAGTATCAAGACGAAGTTGTGTGCGACGTAATGCCTATTCAAGCCTGCCATTTGTTGCTAGGAGAACCGTGGCAACTGGATCGAAAAGTCACTCACGATGGTCGTACCAATAGGTATTCTTTCAAGCATCAAGGAAAGAAACTCACCTTAGTGCCGCTCACTCTGGAACAAGTCCATGAGGACCAAATCAAACTGAAAAATTCTGTTAAAACAAGTGAGGAAAAAGAAAAAGAGAATGAAAAAGAGCAAAAAGAGATTGAAAGTGAAAAAGAAATTGAAGAAAGAAGAGAAAATGAATTAGAAAAAGAAACAAAAGAAAAAGACGTGGAAAGGGTAGTGAGGAATGTTTCCACTAACCAAGATATGAATTTTTCTTGTGTTGCTACTTTTCAGGTTCCCGAAAGATCGAAAGATAACTTTCAACTTCAATACCTCTCAAATGAAAGACGCTTTCATACGATCAACTTAGGCAAAAATGAAATCACACTACATGATCCCGAAGGTAAGCGAGGTAAGGAAATTTTAGAAACCGAGTCCAGTGCAGATTTGAAAATTATTGATAAAACTTTTGGTGACTTAGTTCTTAAAAGATCCCCTCATTTTGATCCGATTAATTGTTACTCTTCGATTGTGGTTGATAAAGTCATTACGAAAAGAAGCGTGATTTGTTATTCTCTTGATTTACCTTGTGTAAAATCCTTGAATTTGTCCAAATCTGTTTTGGAGAATAAGGTAACGAAATTTTCCAAATTTGTTTTCAATTTATATTCGTGCCTTAAACAGTTTATGTGGTTGTACATGAAGTTTGAGTTTCATTTGACAAACGTTAACTCAACAACGAAGATTCGACTACACTATGCCCCCAATTTCTAGGGTTTTTCCATAATCTTTTTGGGTGAAATTAGATTGTCGAAATTTGGGGAAAACTATCTTGGTGTTCAATTGGGCAGAATCACAATCTCCTTACACTTATTTCTATTCTCAATTTGATTCTTTGCTGAATTGGGGATTTTATTTCAGATCTGGAAATTCAAAGTTCTAATCTTTTAATTTTTCTGTTTCGTTTCGGATCTGATTGTTTAAGGTTTTCGTAGGAGTTTCCTGTGACTTGGCAACTCGATCTTGGTCCGCGCGCAACCCCGTATCACAAAGGGACAAGGACGGGCATATACAGCAGGATAGCTGGATGGAAAAAATAATTCTCAAGAATCACCTGTTGAATTCAATAAAGAAGAAATTGAGAAGTTAAAATATTTGCTGGGATCATTGGAAAAAACTTATTCAACAGGTACTTGTAGTTTGGCTTTTTCAGGTATATCCTCTTCTCAAGATTCTAAAGTCTCAGATACAGTCACCAAAAGTTCTTGGGTCATTGACTCAGGAGCTACGGACCATATGACCCATTCCTCATAAAAATTTGTTTCATATACACCTTGCCCTAGTAGTAGAAAAATAACAGTTGCCGATGGTTCTGTGATCACAGTGGCTGGTCAGGGTGATATTGTTATAAACAAAACCCTTACTTTTAAAAATGTCCTTCATGTTCCAAAACTATTTATCAATCTTTTATCCATTCAAAGAATTACCAAAGACTCTAACTGTAAAGTGGTTTTCTATCACAATCGATGTCTTTTTCAGGAACAAAATACAAGGAGGATGATTGGACATGCTAAGGAAGTAAATGGCCTATACTATCTTGAAGAATCCAGTGGAGAAGTTAGTGCTTTGAATTCCTCACCTTCATCTTTCATATCCGAATCTATTAAAACCAATCAATACCAAATTTGGCTCTATCACCTTCGCCTTGGTCATCCATCGTTTAGAGTCTTTAAAATTATGTTTCCTTTATTGTTCAAAGGATTGGCTGTTGAAAAATTTCATTGTGATATCTGTGAACCTGCAAAACATAAACGTACCTCTTTTCCAGTAAGCGATAAAAGAACTTTCACTCTTTTTACTCTTATTCATAGTGATGTTTGAGGGCCATCCACTATTTCAAATATTTCTCGGGCTCGGTGGTTTGTATCCTTTATTGATGATTGTACTCGTGTGTCTTGGATATTTCTTTTAAAAAAAAATCTGATGTAAGGTCTGTCTTTCCAATCTTTTACAACATGATCAAAACACAATTTGGAGCTGAAATAAAAAGGTTTAGGTCAGACAATGCCAAGGATTATTTCAACCAATTTCTCTCAACATATTTTCAGGAAAGAGGCATTATACATGAGTCATCTTGTGTTAGTACACCCTAACAAAATAGTGTTGCTGAAAGAAAAAATGGTCACATTTTAGCTATTACAAGAGCCCTTTTGTTCCAAAAAATGTCCCTAAACAATATTGGGGGAGGTTGTTTTAACTGCTACTCATTTGATAAATAGATTGCCTACAAAAGTCCTTAAATCTCAAAGTCCTATGCAAGTTCTAGCAAAATTCTTTCCTGATTTCAATACTTCAAGTAACCTTACTCCCAAAATATTTGGCTGTGTTGCTTTTGTACATGTTCATTCTCAAAATAGAGGAAAATTTGATCCACGAGCTATCAAGTGTGTCTTTCTTGGTTATTCTTCCACTCAAAAGGGGTACAAAATGCTATTATCCAGCCACAAAAATTTTTTTTGTAACAGCAGATGTTACTTTTGCAGAACAAGAGAATTTCTTTACTCGTCCTTATCTTCAGGGGGAGATCTTATTCACAGAAGATAAGGAAAAAGAATTCCTTCTTCTTGACATTTCAGCTCCTGTCCAGCAACAAAACACCCACATTCCAGCTCCTGTCTAGCAGCAAAACACTCACATTCCAGCTCCTGTCCAGCAACCAAACACTCCCACTCAGTCCTTGCCTACTAACCAACCTGCCCGACTTGAAACAATGGCCCCTATACAACCTGAAACAGAGCCTAATACACCCAAATCACCAAGAGGAATTCAGGACACTACTCGTCCTTTACTGCTTTACTCAAGGAAGAAGGCACCGGTGCAAGTTCAATCATCTTCTTCTCCTATACGACCTGAGGTAATTGCTGAACCTACTTTGAATTCTAATACTGCAAATTTAGATGATTTTCCCATTGCTATTAGAAAGGGGACTAGAACCTGTACAAAACATCCCTTGTACCTATTTATGTCTTACAAAAACTTGTCCCATAACCATAAAACCTTTCTTACCAGCCTAAATTCTATCTCCATTCCCAAAACTATATCCGAGGCATTAGAAGATGAGAATTGGAAAAATGACATGAAAGTTGACATGGAAGCTCTTGAAAAAAATAAGACATGGGACTTAGTGCAATTACCGAGAGGAAAGAAACCAGTGGGATGTCGCTGGGTGTACACAGTTAAATATAAGTCAGATGGTTGTTTGGAGAGGTACAAAGCAAGATTGGTTGCTAAAGGGTACACTCAAATGTATGGAATAGACTACCTTGAGACATTTGTCCCTGTAGCAAAGATGAACACTTTAAGAGTGTTGTTGTCACTAGCTGCCAACCAAGGCTGGAAATTACAGCAATTTGACATCAAAAATGCCTTTTTACACGGTGATATTGAGGAGGAAGTCTATATGGATGTTCCTCTAGGATTCGGTCCAAATACAGGACAGATAGTTTGCAGACTAAAAATGGCTTTTTACGGACTAAAACAGTCCCCGAGGGTTTGGTTTGGAAGATTTACCAAAGTAATGCTCAAGTTGGGGTATAAACAGAGTTGAGGAGATCACACTCTATTTGTAAAACACTCATCTTCAGGGGGAGTGACTGTTTTATTAGTCTATGTTGATGACATTATAGTGACTGGTGATGATCTAGAAGGAATGGAGAATTTAAAGAAATGCCTAGTAAAAGAATTTGAAGTCAAAGAGCTCAGTAAGTTAAAATATTTCCTTGGTACTGAAGTGGTACACTCTCGGGAAAAAATATTCATATCTCAGCAAAAATACATAGTTGATTTGTTGACAGAGACGGGCAAGTTAGGCTGTAAACCAGCAGAGACACCCATAGAGGTGAACCACAGACTTGGAAATGCACTAGAAGATGCAGCAGTTGATAAAAGGTCATATCAAAGACTTTTGGGGAAGCTCATTTACTTGTCTCATACCAGACCAGATATTGCCTATGCAGTAGGTGTTTTAAGTCAGTTTATGCACAATCCCAAAGAATCACATCTTAGAGCCGTATATTAGATTCTACGGTACTTAAAGGGCACACCAGGCAAAGGAATCCTATTTAAAAAGGGGCAGAATTTAACCCTTGAAGCCTATACTGATGTAGATTATGCAGGATCTATGGTTGATAGAAGATCAACCTCGGGCTATTGTACTTTCCTAGGAGGCAACCTTGTGACTTGGAGGAGTAAAAAACAAAATGTTGTGGCTAGATCTAGTGCAGAAGCTGAATTTAGGGCGATGGCTCTTGGAGTTCGTGAGTTGTTATGGCTAAAACTTATTTTGGAAGATTTGAAGATCGAGTGGGAAGGTCCAATGAAGTTGTATTGCGATAATAAGTTTGCTATCAATATTGCACATAATCCAGTTCAACATGATCGAACAAAGCACGTTGAGGTTGACAGACGTTTTATAAAGGAAAAACCGGACAGTGGCTGAATTTGCACTCCATTTGTGTCCACTGATGGTCAACTAGCAGACATACTTACCAAAGGATTGTCTGGGAAGTTGTTTCAGAAATTAGTAAGCAAGCTGAGAATGGATGATATCCACTTCCCAGCTTGAGGGGGAATGTCAGATTTCAGTTTCCTAATTAAGGAATATTTGAGTGTATCAAATAGGATTCTGTAAATATTTTATCCCTAACTTTAAGGCTGGTTTTAGGTACAGCATCCCTAGAATTAGTATGTTTCCTAGTGTAAAGTTTCCTAAGTTAGGCTCACTATGTCTATAAATATTTATGTAATTCCTTGTGAAAAATATAATTGAAATAGCCTGTTTTTAACAAAAATGTTACTGTTTTGGAGTACAAGAAGCAGTTTTATGCTTAATATTAGGGGTTTTTTAGAAATAGATTAGAAGTTAATGCTTTTTACAGAATCCAAATCGGACTATTTTACAATTTGTCATGAATCATGATGGGCGCCTATTGAACTCTCTAACCATGAATTACAAAGGAATATCAATTGATTACTTTGACTATTGGCATGTAGAGGCTATGTCCATGATTGAAATGCATGGCATGATGTCTCGAATAAGTCTGAAGGAGGATATGGTTCATTTTTCTTGTTAAGAAGAAGGTGGTAAATGTTAGGCCACTGAAAATTGATAGTGATACAGTTAATACGGTACCTTCTATGCCTAGAAATCATTATCTCCATGTATATGTTGAAGATAAAACATATGCTAGTGTTGAAAGTCAATGAAAGACAGTAGGTGATGAAGGTAGGGAAGGTAAGGTAGCAAGTGAGGGTAGGGAAACAAAGAGTACAAAGTCTGATTCAAAAGATTCCAACTACCATGCTTATAAAACTAAAATAGATTTTTGTCTCTGACTTTGAAGATAATAACAATATTATCGTGAAGTTAATGAGAAGGTTTGTGAAGTTCATGTTGTTCAGGTTGTAGAAATGAACCTAATGGATTTATGAGGTGATGATAGGGGAAAATCAAGGATTAATGGTTGAGAGTGACACTAAAAGCGGGCAGTTAGAGTCATTATACAATGTTCACTCTTTTGACTCAGAGGGAAACAATTCCCCTAAATTCAACACTAGGAGAGATATGGGAAACCCTGACTTGAAGACTGGGATGGTATTTGCTAATAGGGGGATTCTGAAGGAAGCTATTGGGCAATATGGTAGCTTGAACAGATACAAAAGTGAGGTTTGACAAGAATGGCAAGAAGAGGGTAAAGGCAGTGTCTAGGTCAGCCTGTCCATGGTTTTTATGGGGTTTAAAGATGAATACAAAAGATCCCCAAGATAATACTTGGCAGATAAAGACAATGACATAGTTGCTTGAAAGTGACCAAGAATAGGAATATTTCTAGCTAACGGTTGGTACAACATTACCTGGAAAAGTTTCAGACTGATCCTACATATTCCATTCGTAACCTACAACAAGATGTGAAGAAAGACTTCCTAATTCATGTGCCCCATAGAAAATGTGGTAGGGCCAAGATTACGACACTAGAGATGGTTATAGGAAGCCACAACAAACAATATGGGTTGATATGAGTACCTAGGGGAACTTAGATACACAAACCCTAGGACCACAACCATATATGTAAGCTAGACAATAGGTTGTTCCAACGAATGTGCATCTGTTTAGCTGCTTGTAAGGAAGGGTTAAGAGATGGGTACAAGCCAATTACCAGCCTTGATGGCTGTTTCTTAAAGGGTTACTATGGAGGCCATCTGTTGTCTGCAGGTGGGATTGATGCAAATGATTGCATTTATCCCACCCCATTGCATATGCAGCAGTAGAGAGTGAAAACCAGTCATCATGGTTCTTGTTCCTTGAACTATTTGCAAATAACTTGGACATTCAGAACAACCATTAGACATTTATGACTGACAGACAAAAGATATTTGTATTACTTTACTATTAACTATTTTTTATTTGTTTATTCCTAACTGATAGTGGAAATGACATGTCTAAACACGTCCTTGTGGAATCCATTGCTGGGCTATTCCCTAATGCAAATCACAAGACATGTGTTAGAAAATTGTACACTAACTTCAAGAATAGCCACAAGGGTAAGGCATTAAAAGATACCTTATAAAAAGCTACCAGATCAACATATGGAAGAGAGCTTGTTGAAGTAATGGTAGAAATGAAGAATTTGTTAAATGCAACATATCAATGGTTGGCTCAGAAACACCCAGCTTAGTGGTCAAACGCTCATTTCTCCACCAGATTCAAATCTAACATGTTGTCAAACAATCTATCAGAGTATTTTAGTAAGGTAAGTTGACTCCTAACCCCATTTTTTATGTCTTTTAAATTTATTTCTTCACTAATTTGCATACCACTAACAATTTTATTGTTTATGTCTACAAGTTTATTCTAGGTGCTAAGGATAAGCTCATCCTAACTTGCGTGGATACCATTATGACCAAAATTATACAAAGGATTGCTCAAAAGAAAGAAGAAGCTGAGAAAGTCATCCAAAGATTCAGAAGAAGTTGGACACCATGACTGAGCTGTGCAATAGGTGAATCGTTCCAACTCATTTTAAGTTCTTAAATAAATACTGTTTGGCTAGTATTTTATAAGTGTTGTTTTGGTTAAGTTTTGGTTTGCGATATGTTCTTACTTATATAATGATTTGCTACTGTTTTTCATATGTTCTTAAATATCTAATGTTTTACTACTATTTTTAAGTGTAGTTTTGGTTATATGTTGGTTTTCCATATGCCCTTACTTATATAATGATTTGCTACCATTTTAAATATGTTTTAAAGTGTAACATATGCCAAAATTTTCACATGTTCTTAAATATCTAATATTTTGCTATTGTTTTTAAGTCTTGTTTTGGTTAAGTGTTAGTTTTTCATATGTTCTTAAATATCTACTTTTTGGCTACTGTTTGTAAACTGTTGTTTTGGTTAAGTGTTGGTTTGCTATATGTTCTTACTTATATAATGATTTGCTACTGTTTTTAATATGTTTTAAAGTGTAACATATGTCAAAATTTTCTTATGTTCTCAAATATCTAATGTTTTGCTACTGTTTTTAAGTCTTGTTTTAGTTAAGTGTTGGTTTGCCATATGTTCTTAAATATCTAAGATTTTGCTACTGTTTTTAGGTGTAACATACTTTTGTTAATAGGTGTTGGCCAATGCATGTTGGTGGGCTTATGTACCATGTTGCATGTGGTCCATTCCACAACATTTGGTTAACTTGGATGACCGTACTTGTAAATAAATAAAATAGGATCTAACCTGTAATTTATGATGTTGAAACACGTGGATAAACAATAATTTCTAACTAATTTTTTTTTCCTTGAAAGGAATTCCATTAATGTATTAACTATCATGATGATGTTGCAAGAGAGGCTAGAAAGTTGTGCGAACCCTCGTTACCCCAAGACCACATACATTTCAATTTACTCACATTTGATCAAACCAATCAGAGGTGCAAATCAGTGGAGTCAAGTTCAAAGTATAGAGCGAATACAACCTCTAGTGCTTAGAAGGCCACCAGGCAAACCCCGTAAAGCAAGGAAAAAGGCAGTAGATGAAGCTCAACTACTGGTGAAAGATGGTCGAGGAGGGCATGCAAATGAACAGCATGAAATGTGGTGGTCAATCAGGCCACAATGTCAGAACATGTAAGGGAAGGTTTGAGGTAACAACATGAAGAAAAAAAACTACGCATCAATCTCAGAGAAAGAAAAAAGTCAATTGGATTTCAAGCTGCTGGTGCTACACCTCAACCAGCAACTTCAACACCGCCAACTTACACTAAAACCTACAACCCGAGGACCTGTAACTGCACGTAATACTACAAGGTTTAAGGAAAAACTTCTTGTGTCCATTTAAACTAAATTGTCTAATTTCAATAACTCCAACTATCCACCAAGCTTATTTAATAATTAAAAAAATCATTGTTACTCGTATAGTTTAAGAGAGCTCCTACAAGAACTCTACAACACCCTCCAATCAACCAAACTCCAATTGTCACCGTTGTGAGAAGGGTGCCAAGGATAACTAATTCAGGAATAATGTTAATTTAGCTAACGCAAGAAAATGAAGAAAGCATTGTGGTCGATTTTTGTACAAAGGAGAAAGAGCCAACAAAAGGGCGAAGACTTTTGGAATATTGTTTTTTAATCAATGTTTGAATGTTTGGTTAATGACTTTTTTGGCAGATTACTAGAAGGTTTTATTTGGAGCCTATTTGACTTTGTTAACATTGTCTAGTCTCACCTAATTTTGCTGTTCATTTGGGTACATGGGTGAGTCACGGCTCGCAAATTAAAGTTTGTGAACATTTTATGAACGTTAATTGATTAGATGATGCTTATTCGATTCACTTGAATTAACTTGATTTGTGGAATATATGTAAAAATTTATTTACTTGCAGTTTTGGTGGCCTAGTGAAGCAATTTAAGGTTGACAAATATCATATACGGATATACTAAAGTATTTCAAAAAAATTATCATATGTTATATTTTATTCTACAAACAACTTTAAAAAATTTCATGCATCTTTTTTTAAAATATTTATTACCCCATAAAATATTTGTCAACTTCTTCACTTTGCTTGTAGAGTTTAAAAACTCCCAGTATAATTAAAAAATAGGAGGAGTATTTACTATTTATTTTATTTATATTTTTGAAAAATAATTACCCACTAAAATAACATTGCCACTTAAAAACTTAGGGCTAAACAGGGTGTGTTTAGCTTCAGGAAATAAGAGTCTGTTTTCATTTTCATTTATTAGAAAATGAAAAATAATGAACTATTTGGTTAAAAATTTTGAAAATATTTTTTGAAAAATGAAATGAAAATTTTAAAAGCGGAGCATAACAAAAAAAATGTTTTCTTTTTAATAATAATTTTTTTGAAAAATGAAAAAGTTGAAAACAATGAATTTTTTAAAGTTTCATTTTATGCTTTAAATTTACTTTATATGAAGTCCTTTTAGAAGTTACTTTTTATTTTTATAACCTTTAAACTTTTTTTTAATTTAATTGCATTTTATTTCACTATTGGAATAAGGATATTATTAGTTAAGTAAAAAATACTCTGCAAGCGGGCATGGGTTGATATAATTTATTTTTAGGTATAAAATAATAATTAAACATTAGTTCAGAATTTGGTACATTTATAGTTTCCTTTTCTTTTTATTTATTTATTGAAAATTTGACAAGTGTCACTTATTATTATTTTATTGTATTTCATAGGACACTTGTCAATCCCCTAATTATATTTGTAGAGTCTAAAAACTCTATTAATAGTACACCAAATAATTTCCATTAGATAATTAAAAAAGATACTTGGCGTTATCTTAGACTCGTTTGTGAATTTCTTTTTATTTCACTGGCTATGGACAAAATAATTACCCTTTTAATAAGTTGTACTTTAATTTAAGAGAAATTATTTGGTACACTACCAGTAAAGTTTTTAGACTCCACAAAATTACCTCATAGGATATAGTGAAATATTAAAAAAAAAATTTTAAAAAAAGAGACGAATGTGTTGTGGAATAAAAAAAGTGAATCATCAATTTATTAGATACTCACTCTTAATCTAATTATTTACTTATTTTTTTCATTTGGAGTTTGAAAAATATATACCAAACACGTTTTTACTATTTTCATTATTGGAAATAAATTTCTATTTTTATTTACGAAACATATTTCAATTTTAGAAGAATAAAAAATAAAAACGAAGGATGTTCTCGGAAATCAAACGCACCCATACTTTCCTATTTTTAAATTTCAAAATATTTTTATTTGAAAACATAAATTTTTTGAAAATTAAATTAATCAAATTTAAAAAATTTGTCATCATCTATATTAATCCTTATTTGTATAAAATCTTTAAATTAACTCTAACACCATTAAAAATATATATATATATATAAATTGTGATTTAAATTTGTTACACACTTATAAGAATATTAATTCAACTAAATATTCAAAATAACTTCTCATCGTTTAAAAGAATTTCTGAATTACTTTTCAAAATCTAATATAAAGAAAATATTCTTATCACCCAAAATTTTTTTTCAAAACTTACAGTGTAAGCTTTTTTTTTGGTTAAAAATTAAAAATTAAGTTATCCTATTTTTTTTATTTAAAAATTTCAATCTAATTATTAAAATAGTCGATATTTTAGATCGAAATTTATCAATTTTAAATTTATAATTAACAAAAAAAACATAATTTTGAAAGAAATATTAAAATGAAAAAGTGAAGGATTGAAATATAAAATTGCAAGGAGAAGAAATCAGAATTAAATAGAGTGAAGGGAGTAAGAGCAAATTTTAAGGCATTTGATTATGAAATGTAATTTCAGGCGTCTTGAAAATCTAAGTATATATTTGTACATATTTACTTAGCATTCTCCATCTTTTACTGAGTCCTTTTTTTGGCAATCCAACAAATCCGCTGATATCAGACCTGTTCAGCTCAATTTGCTACCCTTTTCAGTTTCATCTTTCAACAATAATCTCTCTCTCTAATCCCCTTTTCTTCTTCTTCTTCTTCTTCTTCATTCTTTTTTTTCTGTTTTTGTTCTTCCTTTCATCATCAATTTATCTGACCATTTCATTGATTCCTCAACACACACACACACTTTAAATGCAACCATGACCCTCAAGGGTGGCGCCACCAGTGCCTGCGCCGCATGCAAGTACCAACGCCGTAAGTGCATCCCTGAATGTCTTCTTGCCCCTTATTTCCCCGCCGATCAAACCAAAGTCTTTCAAAACGCTCATAAATTGTTCGGCGTTAGCAATATTGTTAAGATACTAAGAAGCTTAGATCCTTCCCAACATGCCGAAGCAATGCGTTCCATCAAATATCAAGCCAATGTCCGTGATCGCTTCCCGGTTTACGGTTGTTTAGGTGTCATTCGTCAGCTTTATTATCAAATTCAGATGTTGGAAGAGGAAATGCATACCGTACTTACACAACTCGAGATGTATAGACAACACCATCATCACCAACAACAACAACATCAGCACCAGCACCAAATTTCATCAATGGCGGACGATGTCATTTCTCAGTTAGAACTCGGCATGGCACCGTCTAACAATGCTCTTCCTCTCTTTAATCAAGTTACTCATCAACCCTACACTATGCAAAACACTTACTCCTCCTCAGACATCGATTCTCCTCCTAAAGACAATGTAGAAAACAATTCTTTGTGGATCCAACATCTTTTTCTCGACACTAATAATCACGGTACTAGCAACAATGATAGTCCCATTGCCATTCAATCTCAGTTATTGGTCCCTAACTCCGAACCCTTAGCCGATACCCAACACCAAGTGGTTCAAGATTACGATGAAATTCATCCCTTTTTCGATTCCATCGACGACAGACAATCTTATATTGATACCAAAGATGCCGAAGACTCCAGCAGGTAACAACAACCACCACCTAATTTCCTTAAACATTCAAACAAAACCGATATTTTTTTATTCATAATTTATGATTGGAGAAATAAATATAGAGCAAAATGCAGTTCCGAAGAATCACTCAAAGAGACAACGCAATTAATGGTGGGGAATGTTGGAAGCAAAGATTTGAAAAATGCAGCTGCTTGTTTCAGTCTCACCAGTGTCAACTGATCAGCTGCTACCCAAAAAAACTAGTACTGCAACTCCCATTCCTTTCTTCTGTTTCTTTTTTTCTTAATCAGATCTTATATAGTGCACATCCCACAATTTTGAGTTTTTTTTTTATTGTAAAGTTTTAATATATATTATTTACATATATATATATATTTGGTAATTTTGGTAAATGATTTTACATTCAGTATTCACACTGCTGAAATAAGTGTTAATTCTTTTTTCACTAGATAATAATAAACTTCCTTTTTCCCAAGTTTAGATGATTATAGCCATTTACATCATCCTTTTTTTTAAGTATTTGTGTTGCATATTGGATAGGGATACTTTGATATTGGGTTAAATTTAATTCATTAATTTTATTTTATCCATTACTTTTTAATTTATGAATCATCACTATTCATAGCTTGGTTCATGAATATAATTCTCCAAAAACTCTCTAAATAAATAATTATAATAATTTTTTATTAAGTTCTTGCAAATTCATATATATTATTATTTTTGGATATTTTGTCACTTGAATCTAATTTAATTTGGTGTGAATAGTATTGCATATTTGAATTCAGATATCTGAATATGATATTTCTTTTCTGGAATTCTTGCTTAATTTTAGTTTTATCTTTAAATAAATTTGATTTAACAAGTTTCATTCTTTAAAAGATTTGAATCTTCACTAAAATATTATGCATATTTATTGAAAAAAACTATAAAATCAATTTGACATGTTATTTAAATTTTAAATACTAAATATAATTAATTTGTTTGAAAAATATAAATTTTAAATTATAAAAATTTATATTTTATATTTCTCATTTTCAAAGTTTCAAATATGTTTGGATATAAATTTGCTTTTGAATAATCATTGAGTACTGTCTAATGTCTAATTGTGTTCACCATATGTGTGCAATGTCAAAATTTGTGTGATGAGATTTAAGATAAAATTAAAAATTTTGTACTAAAATTATTTTTTAATTTTTTAGAAGAAAAAAATTTATCAAGCTAAAAAGAATTAAATTGAATTAATAAGATTTCAAAGGACCAAGTAGGAATTATATAATTTAATGGAGTGAGCCTAAATATAAATATATAATATTGAAACAAACCTTAATTGTTGAAAAACATAAATTCAAAATTCAAATATTAAACTAGAAATAAAAAATTATAACTTGTAATTGATAGTTTACTTTTGGGAGAAAATTTATTGAATAAAAATTGATTAAATAGATATGTAATTAGATTTGATTATGGATTGGATTAATCGTCCAAGCTAGAGATAATTGATATTGTTCTTATCTTCATTTTCTTCAGTATTTTTTCTTGTATAGCTTTGTGAAGAGTGAGAACTCCATTTCAGTTTCATCTAATTTTCATGCTATTTCAGTATCTGGTGATAGTTTTGGCGCTAGTTCAGTAATTGCTGATATGTTGGTATTTCCTTATGTGAACAATATGGAAAGTCATTTAGCATTTGAAGCTTTTAAGAGACCTGGTGACTATGGCTTTAAGTTATCAGCTGTATCTTGTAATCCTCTATTGAGAGCTTTGGTAAAGGAGGATAAGATTGTAGATGTGGAGTATGTGTATACAGAGATTATTAGAAGGAGAATTAAAGTTAATGCAATAACTTTTAATACTGTGAACAGTAGACTGTGTAAAGTTGGGAAATTGAATAAGGCTAGTGATGTTTATTCAGGACATGAAAGCATGGGGGGTCTTGCCAGATGTAATTACCTATAATGCTCTTTATCTCTGGTTATTGCAAGAAAGGTAGGATTGGGAAAATGTATAAAGCTGATGCGATTTTGAAGCGGCTAAAGCCTTTCTTTGTAAAGGAATTTTCTTTTTGTTTACTCTTTTTGTTGTTGAGGATGAAGACAGTGTTGAGATCCTATACTTTAATGGCGTATAATCTAAGCAAAAACTTGATATTTGTTAGCAATCTGAAAATATATTTTCATTAATAATTAATTCATGAACACCAACTTCTTTTTCCCTCAATTCTAGCATTGCTATTATAAACTTACCATTTTCCGAGACTTCATTATTTCATAGTTGTTTTGTTGCAATTTTACCGTTATTTGACTATTATAACGTTACTTGGAATATTTACAATCTCTATTTATAGGCATAAGAACTATAAATGAAGTAGAAATTTACTTCTAATGACTATTAGAATTTAAAATATATCAAAACTTATCTAGATCTTGATGGATATCCACTTAATAAGATATTCATAACACTCTCCATTAGATGTCCATTGGTAGATAATGTGTCTCGTTAAGATACAAACCTTGTGGGAAAAAAAACTCCTAATAAAAGGAAAAAAAAGTACACATATCTATAATATGTATAATATGCTGTCTCATTAAAAATCTTACCAAGAAAACCCATTAGGGCAAAACCCATCATGAAAATATCACATACTTTCTCATATTCTACGTATTCAATCTTGAATACTAGTTTTTCAAATGATTATTTGAATGTATTTGCTAAGCATTTATATCACCATTATTTTGAAAGCCATGAGTGAGGGAAACTTTCAGGGAAATATATTTTGATCTCATCAGAAGTTTCAACAATAATCATAACAATATTTAATCATGATTTTTCTATAAAAACACAAATAATTATTTTTTATCATTTTATAATCCTCTTTCAACTACTATTCACTATGTCAAATTTACCACATATGTTCAAATTATTTCAATTCATATAAATGAACATTTTCCTAAGAACTTCAATATGCTTCTGGCATTCTAAATCTTTTAAGGATTTTAATATAAACTTTACTATATAGTGATTCATAAAAGGTTGTAACAACAACCATTAGACGCAAGTTAAATCTTTTATGAATTGTCAATTTAATAATATATCTAAAACTTATTGCATCTACCATAAAAGAATATTATATCTTTCATAATCAATGCTAGGACTTAGCAAAAAAATTCATATTTTTATGCCGTTTTTGTAAAAATACTTCATTTGGACCCTCACTGGCTTTATACCTTTAGATATTTGGACTGCTAGTCCAAAAACTCCACGAATTTGAGTTGCATCTTTCTATTTTGACCAATCTATTCCATATCTACATTTCTCAATAAATTTATTCAAGATCCTCCTTTTATTTCATTATTTCAACGACAATATTGCATGCAAAACAATTATCGACCACTTTTATTATTCGGTTCCACATTTTCTTGAATTGGCATAATTTGTCGAGATCTCTTATTTTCACTACTTTAATCTTCAGTTTCAAGTACCTGAATCTCTATTGGAGTTTTAGTTATGTCTTAGGTTTCTTCTGGAGTACCCGCCTCCACTATATAACCATCTAGAAGAAATATTTCTCAAACCATTATGCGCATAAATAATAAACTTTTACAAAAGTTTTTCAAACTCAATCAATAAAAAACTAAGATATAAACTTATTAGTATTAGCAAAATGAATTGTCTTAATTGCATGATCTGAAATTAATTATTTAAACAAGTAATCTTGCAAACGACAGGTTGTAAGTCGGTAACACATATGTGATTAGTTTATAGATGCATCTACCAAAATCATATAATATCAAAACCATCCACATGGTGTATGAATGGGCCCATATTCATTTCAGAAAGGCAAGACATTAAATCTCAACTTTAGCTTGTGAGTTTCTAACAATCAATTTTCATGGAAAACAAACAACAAATGAGAATTCTTTAAATTAAAGAATCTTCTTGTTCTTTAATGAATGTCTATATGAATTCTCAATTAATTTTCACATCATATATGATCCAGGATGGTCTAACTGGTTACATCAAGTAGTAAATGTATTTGTATCGGTAAAACTTCTGGTTTACTTTAACATGCATTTCAATTGTCCTAATAATGTCAATATAAGTTGTGACAAATTGATAATTTTACTATCATTCCTTTTACTTTGTTTCTGCATATAAGTATTATGTGACATTTACTTTTGGAAATGTCTAAATTAATGTGAAGTCTAAATCACTATTTTCCAGGTGTACAACTGGTACATAACTAATGACTTTTCATGCATAAGTTTTCTCTTTTACAAGTTCTCAACATTAATATTTTTCCATGTAATTTTAATAGAGAACTTATTCTGAATACTGTAGAGTTATACTCATTGGTTTTTTTTTTAAAAAAAAAACTTACAACTTCAGGTACATCCAACCATAATGAGCTTTAGATAGAATTACCATATTCTATTGCTCATAAGTAGATCTTTCACAATAAAATATTTTGCTTTTAATCCCTTTATGGGGATAATGACAAAATAAGATCACAAAGATAGTCACAGTCAATTCAATTTAATAACAAGAGTAATCAATAACTCAATCCTTCTTCTTCTTCTTCTTTTTTCATCATTTTAGAATAAATATTTATAGCAATAGTGATTCATATGAAACATAATCTTTTCTTCATTCACAATCTCAATATGAGATCCATTAAAAATATATTTTAAAACCAATGGATTAACCATCACAAGATATTGATATAATAGCTCTTCTGGAGCTTTCGACTAGTTTTGTACTACCAAATATTGGAGTAATATTGGTTTATATTTTCTTTTGTATTCACATCAGGGAATGCAATAGTTTTACTAGGATGAACTTAAAAACGTCCCAAACAAATTCTTTATTTTATAATCGCCATCGTAAACATGCTTGAATTTCAAATAAAAATCTATCTATTCATGTTGTCATGATTAGTCTCCAATTATAATAAACATTATATAATAAATAAATCATAGTAAAATATACATGAGATTCTTTAATATCATTGTTATCACCCTAGTTAAGTGGTTAAAGGCTCTAATGATTACCCATAATGCGCATGCCTCAATTGAAATAGCAGCAACTCTAGGAAGCAATCGACACTAACAAAATTTGAAATATTTTTTTTGACTTATGGAGAAAAATAATTTCATTACAACCTGACCTAGCCCAATCTATAATTAAGTTTATATGTAATAAATGTAAAATTTAAGATAATATAATCTTAAAAAGCAAAAATTCGTTTAATGATGTAACTCATCGTTTACTTATTATATTTATTTAAAAAAATTATCCCATAATTTTCATTACATATTATCAATCATATTTAAAAAAAATTAAATTAATTAAAATTTTAAGTTTCACTTGTTGAATTTGTTCAAATGTCCATGGATCTATATATTGGATGCAAATTCAATTAGTAACATATTTAATATCATATAAATTATGTTTAATTGTAAATTTTATCTTTTTATTTTACAAAGCTAAAAAGTTAATCCATTTCATTTGCTAGAATTTAACCATTGTACCTACTAAAACAAGGAAATTAATCCAATTAAATAATTTTGTTAAACTTTATCATTAAATCATTAACATAAAGTTAAATAATTCCATAATTTATGTGCAAGAAATTGCAAAACTTAGAACAAGTCATCAAAAACTAAGGTTTAAGTTAATGTGTTTACTAAACATTGGATGAAATTTTTTATTTTTCATAAACTACAAACACCAAATTATAATAAATTCAATCATGATATTTTAAGAATTATGAATATTCTACATGTTTCCATCTTTATATACAGGCCACATCTCAACATTTTTTGGACCTTCCTTTTTTCACATGCAATGATGCTCTCTTTCTCTTTTTTACATTTTAGAAAAACGATTAATTTTAGTTTTGATATTTTTATTATAGATATTTAAGTTTTATATTTTAATTTTTAATATAATTTTATCTCTATAATTTATAATTCTATTAATTAATCTAAATAGTTAATATTATTAACTTTTCAATTAAAATATTGTATTATATATAATTTGAATGCTTAAGAGTTTTAGAAACTGACACACAACTTTCCATTTCTTTTAGGTTTACATTACTTTTATTTACATTATAAGACAATTGTCAAATTTCAATTTTGAGCCCTATACTGGGACTTAAGATTTAATTTATATACTTTAATTTTTTTTACATAATTTAGTCCCTCTACTTTTATAATGTCATTTGTTAGTTTAAATAGTTAATATTGTTAATATTTCAATAAAAACACTGACATCAATTTTTTTAAAAAACACTACTCCAACAAAAAAATTTACTTTATCATGATCAATTTGAATGAGTGTTTTTAAGAAATATTATAATCAGTATTTTCAATATTATTTTTATTATTAAAGACTTCCAAGTAAATATTTTTTAATTTCAAAATGTCAAACTAGATAATTTAATGGAAGAATTTTAATGGTGGTAACAACTAGATCTAAAGTTTTAAAGCTAAAAAAGTAAAAGGACTAATTTCTAAAAATAAAACTAGAGGGATTAAATTTCAAATGTATGAAGTGTATATGAACTTCAAGCATATTTTAACTTTCAAATTTTTACTCTATAATTTGACATAAACAAATTATAATTAACTCTTGGTTTAAGATGACAACTATAGTAAAAACTCTTAAAATGAGAACCATGATAACCAAATTAGTTTTAGCCCTTAGATCAAAATGAATAAATCTAACTCTTCTATTTAAGATTTAATCTATCTCACTAAAATAAAGAGCACAACACCTACACCATGTCTGGTTGGGGGGTATTACTGTCCAATTCAACGAGTCTACCACCAAACCATTGTTTGGTTGGGGGGGAATACGCTATTACGACCCGTGTTGAATATGAGCTTATTCTAGGTAAACGGCGACACATCATTCGGTGCTCTCCCAACTGAATCCCTTTTCTCACCATTCCCCTTTTTCTCACATCTAAAATCCTTGATTGGATCTTTCCCTTTTTTCCATGCTTCTTGCCTCCATTGTAATCATCAACAAATCCCCAACTTCATCTATTCTTCATTTAACCCTGAAATAAAATACCTGAGCCTATTTGTGGTATCGATTTGACCTCTTTATTCAATCAGACGGCCCTCAGTCCCTTGGCTTGCTTGGTCCACCCACAGTTGAGCCACTGATGTCGATTTAACTACAGGTTCTTCTTCTTCTCTCTCTCTCTCTCTCTCTTGTTTTGGTTTTTTTTTTCATTTTTCAAAAAATTTTTGAGTTGGTTTTCTGCCATTTCTAGGTTTTGAATCAGTTTTCTGCCAAATATATATATATTACAATTTTTTTATTATTTGTAATGTGCTAAACTACTAATTAAATTTATTAACTTCAGGGTTCATTTGGAGTACTATGCTGTATCTGATTTTGGTCATCATAACTACTGTTGAAACTTTTTTTGAAATCAACTTATATTTTGAAAATGAAAATGAGAGTCGCCATCAATCTTTTTTATGAGGTGTGATCAGATCACCTCGTAATTTGATTGTTTTAATAAAAGGCTTGATTTACTAAAACAATGATTTTTGGTCTTCAAAATCCAGAAAATGGGTTCGGGAGTCGGTTACGCACGAGGAAGGATTAGCACCCTCGTCACACCCAAAATTTGTACCTAATTGATTACTCGATATCTTAGAATCAAAAATTAAAAATTTGAAGAGAATTTAAAATGCGATCCCACTTTGCATAATGTTATTTTAAATTAAAATCACTTGAATAAATCAAAATGTATGTAAAAGGCTCCCTTATCTCGAGGTAACAAAAGGCCATATCTCGTAAGTTAGGACACGACATCTCAAATCCTCGAGAATAAGATTACTCTTTATTTTAATTACTATTTAAATCTTATGTGTTTTAATTTTAAAAGGAATGTTCGGTTATCTAGGTTCAAAAAGAAAGTCAACCTTGTAAGTTAGGGCACGACTTTTCGAATCTCCAAATACGAAACATTGCCTTAATTTTAAAAATTTTCTTTTTATGCATGGAGTAAAAAAATTTATGTAACACTTAAAATGGTATATATATTTAGTTTATTCGGGCATCATATGAAAAACGGACAAATGTGTTTAAACATAGCTTATAATACAATGATAATGAAATAATGCGAAGTGACTATGTGGGTAGAATACTAAAATAATAAATAATAAATAAAGGAATAATATAATAATAAAATTATAATAATAGTAAAATACCAAATAATAACAATGGCAATAAGCCTATTAATTACTATTCTAATACTAATTAAATAATAAAAGAAAGATAAACAATAGTAATAATAATAATAATATGTGCAGATAAAGGAATAAATGACAATACAAATTTTAAATACAAATTTTAAATACAAAAAAAAGTAAAGAAATAAATAAATGAATAAATATATAAATAAATAAATAAAACAATACATAACAATACATATAAAAAACTATAAAAGGTTGAAATTAAATGAATAAAGGACTAAATTGAAATATAAAATGAAATTTAGAGCCTAAATTGTAATAAAATAAATGAATAAATGGAATTTAGAGCCTAAATTGGAATTTATATGGAATTTAGGGGGCCTAAATTGTAAAAAAAACTAATAAAACATAATAAATGACCAAAATGAAATGTGCAAAACGAAATAAGGACTAAATGGGAAAATGTCCCAAAAACTATTAAACGCATCGTTTTTTTGGCAAATCAGGGGACTAAATTGAAAACAAAATAAAATTAAATGGTGCAATCTAAAAGAAAAAAAATTAAAGGAATTAGGACCAAATTGAAAAATAAGAAAAAAGCAGAAGGGCCAAAGTGGCAATTAGACCCCCTTTTAAAAAACACCCAGATCCTGCTAGGTTATTGGGTCAGATCGGGTTTGGGTCCCAAACGACATCGTTTTGGTGTCTGAAGCATAAGCCCAAAACGACGCCGTTTTGGGGCTTATATAAGTGAAAAAAAAGTTTTCAAAAAATCATTTTAAACTTTTTTTTTAAAAAAAAAGAACTTTCTTTTCTCTCTTCTTTCTCTGAAAAGCAGTCCTAGAATCCAGCCAAGGGAGCCACCGTGCTTCGCCGACAACCACCGATCGCCTACCAGAAATCGCTAAAATTTTTTAAGGAGTCCCTTTTTTCGCGTAAAACTCCGATCTGGAGTCGGAATCACCGAAAGTCTTGCCGAAAATCTCCAAAAGGGAGAAGAATCTTTCAACTTCTACCCCTTCAACGACAGCGCAACAGGTAAAAAAACTTCTTTTTTTTATTTTCTATTTATTTCAAAAAGTAAACAAACAAACAAATAAATAAATAAAATCACCACTTATATTTGATTTTTTTGTATTTCTGATTGCTCTTTTTGTGTTTTTTTTTATTTTCAAAAAAAATCAATCCCCTTTACAACCTGTTCTTTTAGGCTTTTTATAGCCGAATGTTACACTGTCCTTTTGCTATTCATTTCTACTATTTCTTACTATTGTTTCTTTGCTGTTGTGTGTTCATATTTACTGTCTTTTTTCTTTGTCCTTTCTTGCTAGCATTGGCGCGTGGTCAATGGTGGTGGTAGAGGGGTGTTAGACGGCACGGGCGGCACACATGAGATTAGGGTTTCAATTTTTACTAAAATTGAGTTTAGTTTTTGGGCCAATGGGCCGCCTAAGGTTTTTAGTTTTTGGGTTTGTAAATTGGGCTTTTTGGGTTTAATGCATATTGGGCTACATTTGTCGTAAATGGACTGTGAATTATTATTTTTATATTTTTATTTTGTTTGTTTTGGTTTTTTTGGTTGGGCTCGGGCAAAATTGGGCTTCTACAACTACATTTAGGTTAGTTGACTATCATGAAGTCTGTTAAGTTAGCTCCCCATACATTTTTATGTGTTGTAATTCTTTTCTTTGTTTCAAGGAATTATATTCAGCTAAGCTATAGATATTTATTTTTTGACTTTTCTAATTAGCAATAAATATAAATTTTCTTGATTTTAAATTGAGTTGAAACAAATTATGCATATTTACTATTGAACTATGTTGTGTTACTTGATTTTGCACTTATATTGCAGCATACTGGCATGGTCTCTTTCTTATTTTTGTTTATAATACAAGGATTACAAGTTTGCCTCTTCATGCATGGATGTTAATTTCGTGGTTTGAGTTAGTGTTTCAACTCCAACATATATTGTAGTTCAAAATGAGATTAACTTGTCATGATGTTAATATATATATTTCAAATGCCTTTTCCTACCTGGATTTTTATTTGCATATACGATTATGCTTACCTATCAGTGTTTTTAACTTTTCAGTCACTGCTCAGAGGTAGACTCTTACGAAATGAAAAACCTATTAAATGTACCGTCCAATTCCTACCTAGGAGAAAATGTAATGAACGTAGCTCAGCCATCGAACTGTTAATAGTCCACCTGTCAACAGAGATTCCACTAGAAGAGCATTGTCTCATTCCAACTTAACCTTTTTAATGTTTTTTCTCATGCTAAGTGAAAACCCTCTAAAACAGCTCTAAGGTGTCTCCTTATCCACTGCCATAAAAAAACCACATACCTAATTAACATTAGCATCTTGTGTCTCGTGTCACTTATCCTATCGACATAGACATACCATTCCTCAACAAAACTGCATTGGTGTTAAGTTTCATCCATCCTCTCTCCAGTAACGACAAATGGGACTTCATAACTGATGGATTCAGAGCAACCAATTTTGAACCAATTTGATTATAACTTCTTTCCCAAGTAAACCTTGTATCCACTAGTGTCATGGGCCAGAGTTCAAAGCCCGTGACCATCGAACCAAATGCATCCGATGGAGGTTTATTACTTAGATGGGGATCATTTGGCCCACGAAAGTTGGCTCGATTCAAGGATCTATTGGAGAAGCCTATCAGATTGAAGCCTGGTTAGCCCGATAGCGAAGATATGGCAACTTAGGCAACAATGGTAACTAATCTTAAAGATAGAGGGAATCATATCTTGTAAGATTAGATAGGATTTGATATGGCAATATCTTGTAAATCCCTTAAATCATGGGATATGGTTAATCTCGTCCGTCGATGTAAATGTATCTTGACCGTCGGTTTTAGGGGAGCTCAAATATAAATAGAGAGCCTCCCCCTTATTTGTATTCATTCTATTCATTGTTTCATTATTCTTTGTGTATAAGAGAATAGAGAGCATTTACTCAAACACTTTGCGAGCGTCCCTTTCTGTTGTTCTTTATAAGCTTATTTTGGCATAAGTTTGCTTCCGCTGTACGAGTTGGTGCCTTGGAGGAGTTCTTAAGGAATCCTCATTCGAGTAAAGGCTAACTTGGGCGGGTTTGGACGAGTGAATCGCCGAAGTTCACATGGATTACGAGATAAAAGGTCTAGCCCCGTGATAAGTGGTATCCGAGCTATTGGTTCGAAGGCACTGTTGGGATGTCGAAAGAAGAGTTCGAACAAAGGTGGGCAAGAAAAGGTTTGAGGGAGATGCTGTCGGCAGTAGACGAACGTGTGGGTAAACTCAAAGGATCCATAGAGGATGTAAATAAGGCACTCGATGGGTTCGATGGTCACATAGACAACTGGAATGAACAGTCCAGAGATTATGTAAAGATGTCTCTTAATTCGAACATAGATAAGGTAAACGAGTTGTTTGATTCACATAAAGATAAACTGTCGACAAGAACGATGCTCTTAAGGCCATGTTGATGGCTTTGAAGGAGGAAACAATAGCCACGACACTGGCTTTAAGCACAAGAATAGAGGAACTCGAGGGAGAGCTAGCCTTGTGTCGAGTAGCGGTGGGGGAAGGAGTGTCAAGTGTAGCACTCAGTAACGAGTATGTCCCGAAGCTGAAAGAGTTTTTGGGGACAAGGTTTGCATGTGATGTGGATAATTTCTTGTGGAGGATGGAAAACTACTTCTGTGCCAAAGGCATCATAGATTATGTGGATAAGGTAAACACTGCTTCATTATTTCTTACTGATATTGTGCTTTTATGGTGACGAGGTAGGACCATGGATAAAAGGCAAGGTAAGATTGGAATGTGGCAAGAGTTCCAATGTGAGTTGAAGGGACAGTTTTACTCAGAGTTTGCCGAGGAAGAAGTTCGGGCAAAGTTGCAAGGGATAACGCAACGGGGCACAGTGGGTGAGTATGTTCGTGACTTCAAGGAACTCATGCTCCAAGTTTCAGATGTGACCGAGAGATAAGTAATGCTTGGTTTTCAAGAGGGATTGAAGTCGTGGGTTAGATAGGAGGTGGAACAAAGAGGTGTCCAAAATCTGTTGGAAGCCATGACGGTGGCAGAATCCGTGGTTAAGCTTCGTCTAGGGAAAGACAAGCTTGGATCTTCTAAGTCCGAGGAAAGGGGCATATGTGAAAGGAATCACAAGGAAGATACAGATGAGTATGGCAATGGCAATGGCAATAATAGTGGTAATGGAAAACCACGAGTTGGGAAGAAGAAACCCAAGAGGAAAAGGGACAAGCTGAAATGCTTTCTCTGCGACGGTCCACATATGTTAAAGAAATGTCTGACGAAATCCGTGCTTAAGAAGAAGCCGGTGGATAAGGCCTTGGGACTTGGTTCGAGCACAAGGGGTGTCGAAGCCAAGGAGGCCGAAAGCGAGAAGAAGCCAGTGGAGTGCTTCTTGTATCATGGTCCAAATCGGTTGCGGAAGTGTCCGAGGAAGTCTGTTATCGATGGAAACGATGGAGCAGACACGGAGCCCAAGAAGCTTGGTTAGAGCAAGGGAAAAGCCGAAGCCAAGAGGGTAAAGAGGAGAAAGTTTATCATCGAAGGGAACGATGGAGCAGACAAGGAGCCCAAGAAGCTTGGTTCGAGCAAGAGAAAAGCCGAAGCCAAGAGGGCTAAGAGGAGCAAAAAGAAGTGAGTAAAGTACTTCTTGTGCTGTGGTCTGCATGAGTTGCGGAACTATCCAAAGCAAGCGTAGTCAAAGGAAAGGCAACGTCCGAGTATGGTGAGTCGTCGGAGGGGCTTCCACCCAAGGAAGATGTGAGTTTGTCATCAAACTTAGAGGAAGAAGTTGCGATGAAAACAGTGAAGCTGGGACCAATGAGGCCCAAATCGAGTGAAGCGTCAGAGTTGGCTGAGTCATCGACAAGGCTTCCACCTATAGGAGAGGTGGGTAGTGCATCGGACTTCAAGAAAAAAGAAGTGATGCATGTGGGACAGTTGACTCGAGTAAATGCAAAGGTACATTCGGAACACTCTGATAGTGTGTTGCATTCTAACTTTTGTACTTGGCGAGAACGTAGGGGCCCTTTCGAAATTCTTGAGCAAGGAGGCCGAAAGACTGCGGGTAAAGTGAAGTCAAGTGTTGTGAATCGAGAAGATTCTATTCAAGGGAAGTTAGAATGTGGGTAAGGGAGTGACATAACTCCTTGTCGTCGAGATGTACAAATAAGTAGGACGGCTCGAGTTAAGAAGCGACGGAAGCCGAAGTAGAAGTCCCGAAAGAAGGGAAGGGCCAAGGCAACGAGTAGGATCCGAGGTGAATCAAGTCAGTGCCATTTGGGAGTCACAACGAGGACGTTGCGAGAATGGGTGGAGGAGAATGTCACGGGCCAGAGTTTAAAACCCGTGCCCATCGAACCAAATGCATCCGATGGAGGTCTATTACTTAGATGGGGATCATTTGGCCCATGAGAGCTGGCCTGATTCAAAGAACTATTGGAGAAGCCTATTGGATTGAAGCCTGGTTGGCCCGATAGCGAAGATATGACAACTTAGGCAACAATGGTAACTAATCTTAAAGATAGTGGGAATCATATCTTATCTTGTAAGATTAGATAGGATTTGATATAGCAATATCTTGTAAATCCCTTAAATCATGGGATATTGTTAATCTCGTCCGTCGATGTAAATGTATTTTGACCGTCGATTTTGGGGGAGCTCAAGTATAAATAGAGAGCCTCCCCCTCATTTGTACTCACTCCATTCATTGTTTCATTATTCTTTGTGAATAAGAGAATAGAGAGCATTTACTCAAACACTTTGCGAGCGTCCTTTTCTGTTGTTCTTTATAAGCTTATTTTGGCATAAGTTTGCTTCCGCTGTATGAGTTGGTGCCTTGGAGGAGTTTTTAAGGAATCCTCATTCGAGTAAAGGCTGACTTAGGCGGGTTTGGACAAGCGAATCACCTAAAGCCGCACGGATTACTAGACGAAAGGTCTAGCCCCATGACACTAGGTCTTGCATATAGTTATTACTATTACAAAATACAAAAAGGTTACAATTTTTCCATAGTAACTAATAAAAAATGGAGAACAAAGTTTGCCGAGTAAGATCATTTCTACCACATTTCCCCTCATCTTGCATATTCCAAACCAACCATTCTTGAAGTGACATAGAGAAAAACAAACCACGCGCATAGTATAGGAGTACTTTTTGCCAAATAAATTTGGACAAAGAACAATCCTGAATGGCATGCAAACTCGATTCCAAAACATTGTGCACCTCATGCAATGTCTCTCGTTAGTATTCTTCATTTCCCTCTTCTTATTTGCCATTAATCTGTTCTGTTATAGAAGCCATATAAGGACCTGCACCTTTTGAGAAGCTTTAGACTTCCAAATCAAGCTCTAGATTTTAGAATATTCATTTCCCTCAAAATGATGAAGATTCTTGTAAGTCTCAAAACTAGAAAAATTATCTTTTGTTGTCCATTTCCAAGCTAATTGATCTGATCTGGCTTCAACAGATAATGGTAAGATAGATGCAATATGTGCGAGGTACCATTGAAACACCACTTATCTGTCCCAATTTTTAGCCCCATAATCCTATTTTGTTTCCTTCTTGCCATCGTACAACTGTAGAATATTTAATATTCCAATCCCTATTACAAAACCACTAAGACTTAAATTTCTGGAACCATAATAGTTTCTCATGCTTAAGAACCTCATTTATATCTTGACGTAATTCCAACCCCCACTTACGCAGTTTCAAAAAGGGCCTTAAGTCTAATTTTTTTTTGCACAAGAGCTAACTCAAAGATTAAATGTCATTTGTGCACAAAAATGTTTCTATATACCCTTTTGTTCCAGTTAATAACTATCTCTTCAAATTTCTCCAATTCATTCTCACCTCCACCTCATTATTCCAATTCTCACCAACAAGAGCTTTGAATTCAGCATAAAATAACCACCTTAAAATAAAATGAAAAGGTCTTATGCCTCTTTGATTCTCTGGATTAAGGGGTACCAATAATGGTCTATTATCTGACTTAAGCAGGTGAAGATTAAGAACCGAACAATGAGGCACAAATGAATCTTAAGCTGAATTGCTAATTGCCCTATCTAATCTTTGAGATAAATTGCCTCTACTCCATGTAAATTTTGGGCTGCAAGCACCCAAATCATGTAACCCACCATTAAAAAAAAGGATTGAGATGATTTGAAACCATGACATATAGAAATCGTCCTCCCCAATCCTCGCAAGAGAATTCAAAACATGCCAAAGTTCCTGTCACACTGCTACTTGTGGGCTAGCATAAACAAACGAGCACAAGAAACTGGCCAAGCCTTGCCCATTATTGGCTTTGAAATGCACCAACTGCAAATGACACTTCAAAATATCAACCAAAATCGAGTCACTCCAGAGCACCCAGGGACTCCTAGAAAAACCATTAGCCTCTATCGGGAAAGAGTTAGGGAACCCGAGCTTCGAAATGATTCCATCTACTCTAGAGCCACTTACACGAGTTTCACAAAAATAAAAAATATCACGTCTGAATTCTTTCCAATACTCAGCTACGATTTTATGAAACCGAGGATGTTCGGTTCCTTGACAATTCCACAGAAATAATTTTATGTCTATAAGTAAATGAGAAAAAACCAACAGTCCTCGCATGATACACTAATCTAACAACTTATCGTAGTATTATCATCAATTATGGCACTCATCGCCTCCTCTTAAACTAGGACATCATCCTCCATGAGGGCTATATCCAGATGTCCCCAATCCAACTCCCTGACAATACTTTGAACCGCCTTCACCAATTCCATTGATTGAGATAATTCTTCCATTAAGCCATCTAGAGGCTTTTTCTTCCGAATAATTCCCTTTGAAATTTCTTGAAGCCCTTGCTCGACAATATTTTCGCTCCTTTCCCACCAAAAGAAAAATATTTTTCTCCTTACCCAAAACTAACCTATTCTAACAACCCGTATTGCAACATGTTTTTCTTTATTTATTTCGGTTGAGACCATAACGGGCTGCGCACCTACCTTATTTCCTTCTACTACACCAAATTTACCACCCATTTTAGACACATCTTCAAATCCATCATGCCTTATATTAGCTGATGGCCCAACACTTGAATTAATAGGCCTTAAAATTTTCACATTATTTCTCAGCCCAGCTACAAACATTTTCTTCTTCCCTTTACTTTTTTTATGCCGATTACTTGCTACCTTTATCATCATTTGTAGCCACCTTCCCCTAATTTGCTACCTTTATCATCATTTGCTTTCTTAATTGTTGTCAATCATGACCCGTCTCTGAACCATATCCATCGCCCCATTAATCACAGTAAGAACGGCATCCTGACACCTGTTAAGAGCCACAAATCGTGAGCCCCCTAATTTCACGTCATGATTTTTGCCCTTGCCAATCCCTCACTCCTACCTCGCCCTCACTGCTGCCGCTCCACCAGTATGCAAAGGCTGAAATCCTCCTCTTCTGTAGGCTTTGAAATCACCAATTTATCCACCACGTTTCTGTCAACCACCAGTTTACCCTCCAACAATGGAGCTTTTTTCCCCAAACAGAAGTCCGTGTTATGTCCATACATGCCACACTGAAAAACAAACGATAGGCAAAGATTTATATTTTATCCTTTGTATCCTCCCATTTATTTTGATTTTTGACACCAGAGGTGTAATGCCCCGTACCCGAGACCGTCGCCGGAGTCGAACACGAGGTGTTAACAGACTTAATTCATTACTTAAACAGCTCAAACAATTTATTTTTAAAATTTCCAGTCAAGCTAGCAATCTGTGTCACAGTCGCTTAAAAATTCATATCTCGAGTTTCGAAACTCGAAATCCAATTCTGTAAATTTTCCCTGAAACTAGACTCATATATATATTTAATAATTTTTTTCTAGAATTTTTTGTCAATTCAATTAATACAGTTTATTAGTTAAAGTCTCCCCTGTTTCAGGGTTCAACTGCTCTGACCTCTGTATATTACGAATAAGATATCTCTCTGTACAGAATTTTAATGACTATGAAGTTTGTTTCTCTTAAACCTAGACTCAATAAGGAATCTTTACATATAAAGCATCACTTATAATTATTTTTTTACAATTTATGATGAATTTTTAAAGTCTTAACAGGGGATCTAGAAATCACTCTGGCCCTGTTTCAAAAAAATTCAAATATCTCATAAAATATAATTTATATACATGTTTTGTTCAATCCATATAAAAATAGACTAATTAAGCTTCAATTTCATAACTTACTCATCATTTAATTCCATTTCTAATATTTTTAGTGATTTTTAAAATTAACATCACTGCTCCTGTCAGATTTTGTTTTATGGCAAATTTCACTTTACTAAGGATTTTCATGGACTACATAGCATTTTAAACATACATAACATCAAATATGACTTAGATTGGCCATTCCAATGGCTAATAATTTACAAACCCTTTTCTTACCAAACCATAGCCATATCATAAGATCAATTACACAAAGTGAGTGTTTTGCCATACATGCCATATTCAAAATACACAAGCCATTTTACCAATTTAAGCCTTCGGATAGTGTGAACGAGTCTTCGACCTATCCCGATTCTCAAGCCGGCTTGTCAAAACTACAATGAAAGAAAAGGAGGGAGTAAGCACAAATGCTTAGTAAGTTCACATGCAAATAGCAAGTAACATAATCACACAATCTCACATAAAACATCATTTGCATAAACAACACCAAGACATTCATGTTTCATTTACATTTAATATCTTTCTACGATTTCATCATACCAAGTTTTCAACCCGAAGGTTTAAGCACATACCTGTTAAATTTTCTCATTTACCACACCTACCAACATGTCACCTTCGTTTTAGGCCTTCTTCTTATTCACTTAATATTCACCCGTTGAACACATCGGAATATAATTCGAATACACGGATTTCATGAACATAAGAGCCATACCCGCAACTAGACAAACTTAATAGCCTGCGGAACTTATGTAGCCAAGCTACCATGTAACCCGCCCATAAGTGAACTCGGACTCAACTCAACAAGCTCGGGCGTTCGCATCCATAAGTGAACTCGGACTTAACTCAACGAGCTCGGATGCCTAGTTACATCTCAAGAACTCGGACTCAACTCAACGAGTTCGGAACTCAACCATCCTAGTGACATGTCACTTGTATTCTAATCTATTCCCAAGGTTCAAACGGGAGTTTTCCTCGATCACACATCTTTGCCGTCTTCCACGGAATATCGAGATCGATACTTCGGTGATAGTTCATACTCATCAAATAATTCACATAATTACATATTATTCAACAATAACCACAAAGCATAATATTTCATGATAATAATCAGCATCATATCATATAAAAAACATTAAATTGCTTAAAATGACAATTATGTTACTACATTTACACATGAACTTACCTCAGTACAAAATTATTAGCAATCGAGCCTATTCTTCGTAAACTTTGTTTTTCCCTCGATCGCGACTTGAATCTCGTTTCTCTTTATCTATAATGCCAAATTAATCTTATTTAATACATACATTCATCAAAACAGCATTTAATACGAACTTTGGCAAAATTACATTTTTGCCCCTAAACTTTTACATAATTACACTTTTGCCCTTAGGCTCGGGAATTAAACTTCATCCCTTATTCTTATGTTTTATGACATCTGATCATTTTTCCCTTCTATGGCAACATCAAATTCACACTCTAACATGTACCTATGACTATTAGGTATTTTTACCGATTAAGCCATTTTACTCGTTTTCGCTTAAAACCGAGTAGTACAAGTTGTCTAACATAATTTAAAACCTCATATTCTATCATAAAACACCAAAATACACAAATTTCACCTATGGGTATTTTTCCAAATATGAACCCTAGGTTGAATTATTGATAACATAAGCTTAATCGAGCTACCGGGATTCCAAAAACGTAAAAAACATTAAAAACGAGGCTTGGAATCACTTACTATAGAGCTTGGAAGCTTGAAACAAACCTAACTATGGAGAACCCTTGAAATTTTGGCCTAATGAAGAAGATGGACAAAAATTGACTTTTAATTTTGTTTTTAATTCATTTTAATAACTAAATGACCAAAATGCCCTTACTACTAAACTTTCCAAAAATTCCATCCATGTCCAATTTTTGTCCATAGACTTAGAAATTGGTCAAATTGCTATTTAAGACCTTCTCATTAATATTCCAAAACAATTTCATACTAAAAACTCCTAGAATGCAAGTTTTACAAATTATTCGATTTAGTCCCTAATTTCAATTTAAGCACTTTAGGCATAGGATTTCATCACGAAATTTTCACACAATCATGCAATCATATCATAAACATCAAAATAATTATAAAATAATTATTTCTATCTCGAATTTGTGGTCACGAAACCACTATTCCGATTAGGCCCTAATTCGGTATATTACAAGAGGTTTTTTCAAATCTATAAGCACTACTAGCCTCGAAAATCTCCCTCTTCGCGCATTATTGGTGTAAGCATCTAGTTTCACCACCGGTCCAAGCAGTTGGCCAATGGCCCGGATAAGGAAATTAGAATAAAAGCCCTCAGGTAATCCAAGTAATCTCATCCAAACTAATTGAGTATCAACTTATGATTGATTGGTTGAAAAATCTGTTGACCACAGAGAGACAGTCAAATATTGTCCAAAAATTACCCATGGACCACCGAATACAACTTTATTGTAGTCATTTTCACTATCGAACCTGATTAAGTAGTAGTCATTCTCAAGATCCATGAGTTGAATAGGGCTTCTAGGACACCACAGAGAAGTAATCTTCTTGAGCAAAACATTAAACCATATACTTCTCCCCAACAGTTTCATAATAATCGTTTTCGCCATCCTGCGTTCAATATACTTATGCACTTGATAAAAAAATATAGTTGTTGGAATACCATGAACCACTTCCGTAACCACATCACTGTCCTTCAGTTCAAATTCCTCCTCCATGTTCACATATTGCATAGGACTCATAGACAACCCAATAAATTAGACTTATAAGAAGCCTTCGTCATGCCTGGATTTGGAACTAGCTAACCATATCTATCTACCGTTGGACCCTCCGACTATGGTATAATGTTAGGCCACTTTCGTACTTTCTTTATCGCACGACTCACACCGTTGTTGGGTCCGAACAAATTTGGCCCAACCACGAACTCCATCGTAGGAAGAGAGTCGCTCATATTAAAAGTCACTGATACACTTTTATCTAATTATCATATATATACCTCCATGCAAATCCTTAATATTTGATTAATTCAAAATAGTAATTTTAAAATCAATATATCTCTAATGATATAATTATAATAGATGCCTTCCTTGTGTGACCATTTCTTTCACACGGATAATGACGTATTAGTTGTTCGCATCCGATTTTATTTTATTCAAGCTATGACAGTTAGGTATAGATTTAATCTTTGATTTTTAAATTTTAAATGTATATTATTTTGATATTATTTTTTAATTTTTAAATAAAATCGAGAATAAATTCATCAAAAGCTTTGTAGTGGTATACACATCCAGGTATAAAATTTCTGATTGAATTTGATCTCATTCAATCAATTAATATTTGAGATTTTAACAAATCCCGTTCTTTCATAAATAAATAATGTAAATTTTTTTCTAATATGTAAAGAATCACCTTGTTAAAAAAGCCATTTTTAAAGGAAAAAAGTACTATTCCTCTTCAAGGAACTAAATCCATTTAAATTACATACTATGATTTTACATGTCTTTTTTTCCGATTTTGGTGCGTTGTAATATATTTCCCTACTACAACAAACAGTCAAGCACAAGAACATTTCTCTTACAAAAACACAACTTACCATATACATAAATTATCTATGCCCCCCACACGATCAAATCTCTCATCTCCCTCAAATTTGGTAGTCATGGAGAGTTTACTGAACACCAAATGGGTATCCACAGCGGCGAGTATATGGATCCAGTGCACCAGCGGTGCGTCGTACACGTTCGGCATCTACTCTTCCGTTCTCAAATCATCCCAATCCTACGACCAATCAACTCTCGACACCGTTTCCGTCTTCAAAGACATTGGCGCCAACGTCGGCGTCCTCTCTGGCCTCCTCTACTCCACCGTCACCACCAGTAACCGCCGTAGCGGTGTCAATAGTAGACCCTGGGTGGTTCATGTGGCTGGGGCCGTACAGTGCTTTTTTGGGTATTTCCTCATGTGGGCGTCGGTGGTGGGGTTGATCAGCCGGCCGCCGGTGCCTTTGATGTGCTTGTTCATGCTAGTGGCAGCTCACGCGCAAACGTTTTTCAATACGGCCAACGTGGTAAGCGGTGTCGAAAATTTTCTGGACTTCGGTGGGACCATCGTTGGGATAATGAAGGTAACGCTAGCAATTTTGGTTTAGACCTAGAGTGACAGTGAACTTGTTTCTCTTTACGTGTAGATTAAGCCGGATTTGGAGAATTTTGCTGTCTTTGCTCTATTGGCAAAAAAAAAGTTCCAAATTCGACTGTGTCAACTCGACTCCATCCATTAAGGTTCAAGTTTTTTTTAACAATGGATTTGAAGTGGATCGGGCGAAATTAAAAAAAAAATTCATGACAGGTGGATATCGAGTTTGAGGTAAATTTATTTTGAGATATTTATAAAAATGTCTCTAATATATATTAAGTATCGAAAAAAGTTATTTGCTTTAAAATAAAAAAAATTAAAAAAAATGTAATTTTATTTATTTCAAAATAAAACCATTAAATAAATTCGAGACGGGAAGATGCAGGGCGACATTGAGCTTTCTATTAAATTTTGAGTTAAAGTTGGGGACGAAGTCGAGCCTTCTATTAATTTCAAGTTCGTGTTTAAGGCAATTTTTTTTTCTTAAGAGTCAGGATTGAAAATAGAAACTTTGTTACAATACATAGAATAAAAATATCCATTATAGTTTTACATTGATATTTATGTTTTTATAGTTGAATATTAATATATTTTAAATAATAATTCAGGCTCACACTGCCAAGACAATAATTTTTTGTTTTGTATAATTAAGAAAAATACAATTGACAAAAAAAACCCCGTAGATGAGGTTTTTCCTTTTTTCTTTTTTAATTACAAGTATGTCTTTTGTTAAATTATTACATCTAAGTGGTTAAACAGTTGATTTCCACAAATTTCTTACATATAAAAATTTAATTACTGATTTTGAAGTGAACAATTTAAGTGGAAGGTTTAACCATGTTTACCTAATGCATTATTCTTTACATTAAAACTAATGCGTTATTTATATCTTGATGTTGCTGTTTACCTAAACTAAACTGCGTTGCTGGACAGGGTTTTCTTGGTTTGAGTGGAGCAATACTAATTCAAGTGTATAACGCCTTATGTCAGGGTGATCCAACCACTTTCATTTTGATCCTTGCCATCGTACCCACTCTTGTCTCCCTTACCCTTATGCCTTGTGTCAAAATATATAAAACCACCACATTTGACGACAAGAATCACTTGAATGCCTTCTCTGCCATCGCATTGATTGTTGCTGCTTATCTTATGCTCGCTATAATATTGGAAAACATCTTCTCATTTCCAGTATGGGGTCGAACCATTACTTTCGTCATTCTACTGGTTTTACTTGCTTCACCTGTTGGAATTGCAGCCAAAGCTTTAAAGGAAGAAAAAGACCCTTTGGAGCGCTACCACCAGATACCTGGTGAACCAGACCAAACCACGGTCGGTTCTTCATCTGGCGTCGATTTATTTCGAGACGATGAAGACGACGAAAAAGACATGAACCTATTCCAAGCAATGGTTACAGTAAACTTTTGGTTGTTGTTCATTACTATGATATGTGGGATGGGTTCAGGTTTAGCCACAATAAACAACATTAGTCAAATAGGCGAATCTTTAGGCTACTCAACAATGGAGAGAAGTTCATTGGTTGCTTTATGGAGCATATGGAACTTCCTCGGTCGGTTCGGGGGAGGGTTTATATCAGACATATTCCTACACAAAGGTTGGGCGAGGCCATTGTTCATTGTCATTACACTTGCAACATTGACATTCGGTCACTTGATTGTGGCTTCAGGTTTCCCTGGGAATTTATACATTGGGTCAATCGTGGTGGGTATATGTTATGGTTCACAGTGGTCATTGATGCCAGTCATTACTTCTGAGATATTTGGGGTTCGACATATGGGTACCATTTTCAACGCCGTTGCCATTGCTAGCCCTGTTGGATCTTACGTTTTCTCTGTGAGAATCATTGGGTATCTATATGATAAGGTGGCGGAGGGTGAAGGCAATTCTTGCTATGGAACTAAGTGTTTCATGTTGTCGTTTATCATCATGGCATCGGTTGCTTTCTTTGGGTTCCTGGTTGCTTTGGCATTGTTCTTTCGGACAAGGTGTTTTTATCGTCAGCTCGTGGTTAGAAGATTAAGGCGTTTATCAATATCTTGAGAAGTAATCCATTTTTATTTTAAAAAAAAAAAGATTTGATATGAGAGTTTGTAAAAATTAGGACTTTAGTTTTCTCTGAAGATTTCATAGGACAAAAGTAGACTAGTTCACTTTCATTTGGCAGTGCTATGGTTGGATTTTGAAAAATCACAGTTTGTTCGAAAAATTCATTTGAGTTAAAGGTGAATTACATAATAGCTTATCTAATTATTATGGTTCTGTTTGTTTTTTTTATCACTTAAGTATGAATTTTTTTTAATTAGCCATCCAACTAATCAAAATTGTTTGTTTGATTTATTTTCATTAAGTATACCACAAGAAAATAATATAACAACTAAAAAATTAACATAATAATAATTTAAAACTCAAATTTCAAACTTAATTATAATTTTACAAATATTTTAAATTTAAATCTAATTCTAAAAATTTTAAAGAAATACATCACAGGAGATGAGGTGAGGCTGTGAAGAACGTTAAAATCACAGTTATACAAGTAAAGAGAAAAAAAAAAAAAAGGAGAAAGGGAGAGTAGGGGCAAAGTCGAAAAACTTTTATAAGGTTAAAATAATTTTATTATTTTAATAATTTATATTTTTATAACTTTTAAAAAATTAAATTAAAATAATTTTATTTTTATTAATTTAAATTTTTTAAAATTTTATTTTAGTAGGAGGGACATGCGAGCCCCTAGCAACGGCCTTGAGGGAGAGTCACATTTTCAATAGAATCTCTCATTTTCACTATTCAAGTCAAACCCCATTCTTACTTCTTCTGTCTCCCAACTCTTTCCCTTACTCTCTCTCCTTCCAGCTTTTATTTTTATTTTCTTTTCTCTATCAAACAACCCCTCTTTTATTTTTTATTTTATTTCTGGTTTTAGGTTATGTTGTTGGAGTTTTCCAACGTGAAACTCTCGTAGTTTCGACACACCTCGAAATAGAACAAAGGGATTGGCACTTTCGGCTTCATACAGCCGCAAATCCTGAGTAATTTTTTATTTAGGTATGTTTATAAAATTTTAAATTAAAAATAATAAAATTATATTTTGATCTAAATTTAAAATAATCTTTTAAAATAAAATTATTAAAATAATATAATTATATTTTTATTATTATAAAAATATATAATTTAATTCTAAATTCTAAAAACTTTTTCTTACTTCACTTGGCTTCACCTTCGTTTCCATTGGTTTTTTCAGCTTCCTAAATATCTTATCCAAGATTTCCGCTTTAGTTCTTGTTAGGGGTGAATATTCGATCGAGTCGAGTTAAAAAATTTCGAGTTAGTCGAGTTGAAGAATCATATTTTAGCAATCGAACTTCATTTGAAATTTTTCCGAATTGGATCGAATTGAGTCAAAAAATTTAGAGTCAAGTCGAGTCGAGTTAACGAATCCTATTATTTATACTCAATATTGCATTTACATGAACATATTATTTAACTAGTAAATGAAGTATAAAATTATTTAACTACATAAATAATAAAATAGTTTTGCATTTTTAACTTAATGAGTAAACATTTATCAAAATAACATAATTTTACCTTTTAACTTAATGGTTTTGACTTTTAACTTTAGAAAATGTAAACATTTATCAAAATAGCGTAGTTTTACCTTTTCTTATTCGGATTTTTAGATAACTCGAATTGTATAATTCATATTCGAGTTAAACCGAAAAACTTAATTTTTTATTTGAATTGATCCAAATAACTTGATTAACTCAAATAATTTGAACTATTTAATTTAAAATTTAAAAATTTTATCAAAATTTTCGAATTAAATAGAATTTTACTCATCCTATTTCTTGCACTGCCTAAAGCGTATGATTATTTTTAGGTCTCATTTGTACTAACTTAGTTTTTTAGTGTATTTCCAGTTGTGGGATCTATTTTTCTTTCTTGAATCTAAGGATATTTATTTGTCCGATTTTAACTATATTTGGGTTCTCAATATTGTTAGTTTGTGAAAATTGGTTCACTTTATCGTTAATTTTAGCTAAATTGGTTTTGATTTCTGCTTGTTCTTGGAAAACAAGTATTTATGTATTTATATATATATATATATTTAAATTAGGATAAATTTGAGATTATTTATAATTTTTTAGGGTTAATTTTGTAAAATAAATTATAATTACATTGATATAATATGTAAAATTTGAAAGCAAAATTTATTATTATACTGATTTTTTAAATGTATGATATATGCTTAAGGACAATTAATAAAAATGGACAAAAAAAAATTTAATGCACACTTTAGTCCTTGAAGTGTACCTCTTTTCCCACCTTGATCCTTAAAGTTGTTTTTGCCTACTAATCCCTAACGGTATAAGATATTTTCAATTTAGTCCCTAACATTATCAGACATTTTCAATTTAGTCCTTTGGACGTTAAGAAAATTGACCAACCAATCATATGTTTTCACGTGTCATACAATGACGCCATCATCCGAAAAAGCCTTTGCAGTTTTAAACACTACAAAGAAATTTTAAGAAATTATTTTAAAAAATATTAAAGTTACTAAAACATAGAAAAAAATATGAATTTATAAATTAATAAAAATTACAAAAAATTTAAAAAATATTAAAATGATAAATATAGAAAAATTATAAAATTAAAAAAAATCATTATAAAAATACTAAAGTTTACTATTCTAAAATTTTCAAGCTCTAGTAAATGTGTTTTATAAAATTTTAATAACATTTATTTCCTTTTAATTTTTTTAGTAAATTTTAGTTTTTTATATTTTTAAAATGTTTTTTTAATTTTTATAATTTTTTAAATAATTTCAATATTTTTAATTTTTAAATTTTTATATAATTTTATAATTTTATTTTAAAACAAATTTTTTAATTTTTAAAATATATTTTTAAAATTTATAAGTTTTTTCTAATTTTTTTGTAAAATTTAAAGATTATTAAGATTTTTTTTCTAATGATGTTATTGTGATGTCATTATATGATATGAGACATCATATGATTGGTTGGTCTTTTTTTTAACGTCCAAATAATTAAACTGAGAGCGTTTGATAATATTAGGGACTAAACTGAGAATGTTTGATAACATTAAAAATTAAAGTGGATTAAAAAAACTTTAAGGAGCAAAGTGGGAAAGGCGGTATACAATAGGGACTGAAGTGTGCATTAAGCCAAAAGAACCAATCTTGATTGGTTGAGTGACCAATTTAAAAAAATTCATAACTTGGTGACCAAAAAGAAAACAGGCACATAATTAGATGACCTGTTGTGTAGTTTACTCATTAGTAAAATATTAAAAAAAATAATTTTATAATTAAATTTAAATTTTAAAAAATATGTTATTCGGACCACTAAAGATCCCGCGATGGACAAATCTGGAGGCAAGTTAATGATGAGGAAGTCAATGTGCAAAATCTCAAAATTCTAGGTTAAGCAATTGGGCCAAACAAGACTCGATGTTGAAAATGTTTGAAAACGCACTTGGAGATGAAAGATATGCCTATGAAACTCCTTAATATCTTCTACCAAACCAAGTCTCTCTAAATAATTTATACTCCAACAACGTGGATGATAATAATAATAATAATTAATTACTAATGTGATTAAATTATTAGTAAATTTTACGTTTTAGTCATGATTATAGAATTATTCAAAAGTTTTATTTACGTTATTAAATTATTTATTTAATTCATTGGACTGTTAATATATATATATATTTCAATTCATCTAGTTCAAAAATAACAGAGAAGATCTTAGAGTCTACTCTCTAAGTATCCAAAAGTTCAAAAATAATAGAAAATATTATATAATTGAAAACTTAAAAGATTTGAACTCTAGTCGGACCATTCAACAAATCTGTTCCCTTCAATTTGTGTTTTCAACCTCTCTCATAAGCTCAAAAACACAACTATTATATTTGATTATATTTTTTTTCTATAGGTATCATGATAAAAGTCTTGTTTTATGAAAAATTAAATGCACATTTTAATTTTAAAATAAAATTAAATAATCGATAAATATAAACAAAAGTATGAAAAAAAAATTAAAGACAATTTAATCATGATTTAAAGAGAAATAAAAAATAACAAAGCTAATTGATATTATATTTAAAAACAGAAAAATATTCAATAATATAGATTTTAAAAACAAAACACCTTCATAAAATCCACCCAAGAGCATTTTATTTTGTGTTCCTCCTAGAGACGCAATTACTTTGAAACAGGGACGGTGATGAAATTTGTAATCTCTATAAATAAACATCTTAAATAAAATGTAGAAAGCTTCAGAATAAAAATTTCTAATAAAATAAAATGGAGAAATATAAGTGGTTATTTGTGTAACACAAAATTGTAATTAATAAATAAACGAAATAATAACGTTAAAATGAATTTAAAGCAATTAAGACCATTAAACTGTCTTAAATAAAATAAGTTAATTAGAGATTAAACTTTAATATAATCAATGTAAAATAAATAAATAAAAGTTATAGAGATAAAAAGTAAGGAAAAAAATAAAACTTATTAAATTCTAATTAAAATTAATGTAAAAGAAAAAGTGCAAACTAATTTATAAGCTCTTAAAAATTATTAAATTCCAATGAAAATTTCTTAGTAAAATAGCATAAAAATTGAAATTTCATTAAAAAAAACTTTTTTTTTGTTTTTTTAAAATATTTACACTAATCATATTTAATTAACAACTCAGTTTAATTTTAGAGGTTAACAGTACAGAAAAAAATATTTTTTAAGTTATAAAATATTGAAATGAAGCGTAATCCAATCCTTGGTATTGTGTTTATTTTATAATTTTTTATAAAGTTTTTTTTGTCATATAATTTAGTATTTAGTTAACTTATAATTCTTAAAAATAATAATGCAAACAACATAAAAATAATATATGAAAATATATGGAAATTTCTATTGCATTTCTCTTCTTTTTCATCATCACTACCAGTTCTCTCTCTATATATATATATATAGGGAGATTAGAGTCCTCATTTTCTAATACATAAATAGGAAAGGAGTTACAAGGAGATGAAAGGTGAAGAGTTAAGGAATATAATAGGTGAAAAGTTGACTATAATGAACATCCACTTAATAGCATCCACTTAATAGCATTCATAACACTTCCCCTTAGATGCTCATTGTATAAATGATATGCCTCATTAAAAATCTTACTAGGAAAAACCCTGTAGGACAAAAACCTACTGAAGGAAAAAACAGTACATAATCTTATGATACACAGTATGTCACAACCTTAAAAGAAAAATGTAGTGCTAATTTACTCCCCCTCATATAAGTATCACTTAAAATCTTTGAAATAATGCAATCTAATGCTGAAAATTAACTTCTTAAATGTAGCGGTAGGGAGTACCTAATTGAATTCTCTCGATTATTCTTCACATTAGGTGAAGGGTGTTATAGTAGTGCATGTTTTGCTCCCCTTTATTTGCACATCATTTTATAACTCAAAATTGAGACATTCAATATTATTTATCAATAGTAAATCATCAACATATACAACAATTGTATTGATGAATGTCAATATAACAATAAAATTCAATTGCATTATCATGCTTTAGATGTCCCCAACAACTTTATAAAGCATGATGTATTGTATCATTCACTATTACCTATACAATGAGTGTATTGGACACATAAAGAATTGATACTTCAAGACCATTGTTTTATAACATGATTGTATGACCATTTGTTCTTATTGAACGCTCGATCTTTAGGTTAATACAAAATTTAATTTTTAGATATACTTTCATTATCTACTGAATAATTATTGCTTTTGAAAATTCTTTAGGAATTCCAATGATATTTGATACATTAATATCCACAATGATGATAATAACCTATATGTATAAATACATTAATTAATAAAAACTCTCAAACAAAATCATATTCACATTTAATGATTTTCTTATGAAACTCGAGTTTTATATTTCAAGCATCAATATTATCAAATAATTTATGTCACTTGAATAAAAATTCACTAGACCTAAATAAATAATTTAATTTAGTGTCAGACTATTGCATCTACAACAAATTAATCATTTTTCATAACCAACGCCAAGTGTCTTGTGAAAGTTTGTGTTACAAGTCAATTCTATATATTATGACTTGTATTTTTTTCATTATTATGCTAACATGTACTCTACTTGGCTTTACACCTTCCGGATGTTTGGACTTTATGTCTGAGATACATTTCATAAGTTATAATAGAAGCGTTTATTTATTTTGATGACTTGTTCTCATCTCAATGCTTTCAAGTATATTTTCATTCAAAAGCCTCACTTTTCCATAATATTTCTTTTTGTCAGCTCCATCATCTTTGGTTATGACATAACTAATTGAGATATCTCATTATATTCATAATTTCAGGTACATGAACTTCTTTTGGGGTTTTATCAAAAGTTATGTCTTGGGTCTCTTCATGAGTACCAACCTCCTTTAGCATATGACTATCTTCATTTCTTTCTCCTTTCTTTCACGAAATTTTCATTTTATGGAATCAACTAGTTTGTCATGCTTCTAGCATGCTCAAGAGTTATTTTTATTCAACTTGGGTTCGGTCTGCTGTATTTCTAATCTATACAATAACATCTATGTCTCTATTTTTTAGAATCAAACTAGCTTTGATAGCTATGTAACACTCTATACCCAATTCGATCGCTCGATTCAAACTATAAAGTATTACAACTATAAAACTATAACATCGTTCACAATTTAAATAAAATAAAAAATAACCAAATAATTCATTTGCAATAAATTTTTCATGTTATTCAATCAAAATGGGACTTAATTCGAGCTTACCAAACATTTAAAACAAACCGTGAACAATTTTGGATTAAAATGAAACTTTTACAAAAATTTGAGTAAAAAAGTGCAAATAAGGGTTACACGACTGCGTGGCCTGTTCGTGAGATAGAGTTCAGCTTGTGCGGCTCAAGAACATGGTCGTGTGGCCAAACCGTATAACAACTTATGCTGGTGTAACTCAAGGTCACACGGCTGTGTCGCGAGGCCGTGTAACTTTCTAATGTTGTGTGAGCAAACCTGTACCCAAAATCAAAGAGACCATACGGCCATGTCCTACAACCGTGTGGGGCACATGACCGTGTAGCAGACCATGTCATAGGCCGTGTGTACCCAAAAATACCTTCAAACTCAATCCATTAATTACAACAAAACAGGTTTTTTGTGGCGTTTTTAGCGGCGTTTGAATGAAAAACTCCACTAACGATCTAGCATTAGCGGCGCTTTAAAAAAATGCCTCTAAAAATCGAGCATTAGCGGTGTTTTTTTTAAAACACCGCAAAAAATTAAAGCAGGACGTCGCCGTTTAATGTTGACCTTTAGTGTTATTAGCGGCGTTATTCCAAAAGCGTCGCTAATGCTCATATCTATAGCGGCGCTTATTTAAAAACGCCGCTAATGCTCAGATCTATAGCGGCACTTATTTAAAAAAGCCGCTAATGCTCAGATCTATAGCGACGCTTTTTGAAAAACGCCGCTAATGCTAAGATCTATAGCGGCGCTTTTTGAAAAAAGTCGCTAATGCTCAGATCTATAGCGGCGCTTTTTGGAAAACACCGCCAATGCTCAGATCTATAACTGCGCTTTTTGAAAAATGCCGCTAATGCTCGATTTATAGCGGTGTTTTTTCAAAAAGCTCCATAAAAACATTTTATTGGTTTTTTATATTAATTAAATTATTTTTAATTGAATATTTAACTTCTTCGGGAAAAATATAATGACACGTAGAAAAAATTTGAAAATAAAAACATATAAAAATATATGTTAAAAATGAAAAAATAAAAATACTATCATTTAAAATAATTTTAAAGTTTTTTTGTTATATGACTGATTGTTTGTCAATTTATATATTAAATAAATTCTTCTATAATCATAAAAGGGATAATATTGAATTACTTATCATTATAGTTCAAGGTTTATGGTTTAGGGTATATAGTTTAAGGTTTATGGTTTATGATGAGTTAATATTTTAAGGTTTATGAATTATGGGTTTAGGGTTTAGGGTTTAAGGTTTAGGGGTTTATGGTTTATGAGTTAATATCTCAAGGTTTATGGTTTATGGATTATGGATTATGGATTATGGACTTAGGGATTATGATTTATGGTTCAAGGGTTGAGGTTTAGAGATTTAGGGTTTATGATTTAGGGGTTAAAGGGTAAGGGTCTAGGGGTTAAGGGTTAAGGGTACATGGTTTAGGGTTTAAAGTTTAAAGGTTAAAGGTCTAAGGTTTATGAGTTGGGGGTTACGGGTTTAGGGATTTAGGGGTTAAGGCATTAAAGGGGCATGGGTTATGGGTTTAGGGTTTAGGATAATTAGTATTAAAAAATTAATTAAAATTTGAAATAATATTATTTAAAATAATTTTAAAGTTTTTTTGGGTATATGAGTGCTTTTTTAAATTTATATATATTAAATAATTTCAAATTTTAAAGATTTCAAATTTTCAATAATTTTCAAGATTTCAAATTTTATCTAATTCTTTTAACTTTTAGTTAAATTTTAAAAAATTATTTACTTAAATAAAAAAATTAAAATACTATTATTTAAAATAATTTTAAAGTTTTTTTTGGGTATATAAGTGATTTTTTTAATTTATATTGTTTTAAAATTATTTATTAAATAATTTTAATTTTTAAAGGAATTAGCGGCGTTTATAAAAAACGCAGCAAAAGGTATACTATAGCGGCGTTTTTATAAAAAACGCCACAAAAGAGCATCATCTTTTAAACAAAATGGCGTCGTTTTGTAGGATTTATTAGTGGCGTTTTTTGTGAAGCGCCGCAATAGGTTTGGATTTAGCGGCGCTAGTGTATAAATGCCGCTAATATTATTTTGTTTAGATCAAAGTGTCGTCGTTTTGTTAGTTTATTAGTGGCGTTTATTTGAAACGCCGCAATAGCTTACACTTTTAGCGGCGCTATTGCAAAAACGCCGCAAATGTTAAATTAAGTTTGTCAAAACATCGTTGTTTTGTTGTCTTCATTTTTACAGATGATAACACTTAGAAATTTTGTCAAAGTCTCCCCAGTTCATTTCCCCTCTCTGCCTTAGTCCCAAATCCCTAAAGAATCATCACATGTTTTTCCCCAATTCGACATCCAAAAATAGCCCCTTCTTCCCCAGTTTGAAATCCCTAAAATTTACCCTTCCCACTGGCCATTGATTTCCCATCTATAGAAAATTGGATTAAGAAAGGAAATGTTTCAGAAGTTGGCTTCGGGGTTGAAGAAAACAGTTCAAGGTAAGAAAATAGTTCAACGATTAATGATTTTCAAAGTTTGTTTCTTCTATATTAATGATCGGTATTCGAAGTGTCAGGTGTCCTGTAGGCGTTGGATTTAGGTTTCTAGCTATCCCTTTTGCCATTTTCGTTTACACCTGTAAGTTTTTCTCTGCTCATCTCCTCGATAATTTTTGGGTTCAACGGAAAAGCATATTTCTTTTCTGCTTCAGATTTCAATTTGACTGGTTCTTTTCGTTATTTGCTATGTTATATTCTAAGTTCATTCAAGTTTCTTATCTGGGTTTGTGTTGCTTCATTCAGTTTTGTACTAAGTGGAGTTGTATTTTCTTTTAATAGCTCCTGCTGGAAAACTGGAATTTGAAAATTTGAATCTTGTTCTTGGAAAGCTTAATAGGAGTTATATATATATATTTATCCGTGTGTGTGTTCTATAACTTAGTCAAGTTTAGATGTTGTCTTCGTGATTGAAATTATATGAATTGTTTTTGTGTTTATATAAATACATAATTCTAAATACATAATTCTGAAGTTTGTGAATTTTATGAATTATTTGTTTTACCCAAAAATTTTATACTAATAAACTAATATAGTAGGAACATTAGTTTTACTGAATTGAGTTGCTCGTGTTTCCTATTTCGGAACATGCGTACTAATTCAAAAATTGCTAGGGAGGTTTGTGCCTAATTTAAATGTGGAGTAGTTCCAGTTAGAATTTCTTAGCTTCAACAATGAATAAACATGTGGTATCCTTCTGTTGGAATATCACTATTGGTCCCCAACTTTGAGTGGAGCATCTAATTCCAAAACCCATGGTTACCTTTCAATTTCCATTGAAAACATAGTTGCTCTTTTTCTATTGGTTCAAATCCATACCTGTTAATAAAAATGATTGAGATTTAGTTGAGTGAACAATAAATATAGACATATGATATGCATGTTTAAGGTTTGTTTATTTTGAATCAGTAGGTGCTTTCTCCCTATCATATGTTTATTTGTTAGTTTTGTTGATTGACAAAGGCTTTACATTTTTTCAATAGGTGTGTTTAGTGTATGTTTAATTAGGTTTCGGAAAAAAAAAGAAAAAGGTCGAAATGTTTGCATATTTAAGATATTTTATGTGCCAAAGCTATTTTACTGGACAGTGTCCCTGTTATGTGCCAAAGTTTAAACCGCAATGTATTGATCTCAAGAGAAAAAAATAAAGCTCTGAGAATTTGATTTTTTTCTTCTTTAATAGTTAATCTACTCTCTCTCTTTTTAAACTGCAGATACAGAAATTTTGAACGGTTGCATTGACATCTAAAAGAAATTCCCAATTATTCATTACATTTGCCCCCAAAAGAGGATGCTTTTGTTCATCAGCGGTGCATTCATCTTGACAAATATCTGCAAGTAATTTATGTCCTAGTCTTTCATTTTTTTAGGATGGTTACTTTTGAACTTGTTTCTTCAACTAAGCCACCTCTTTACAGGATCTGTTGTCTATACCCAAAGTGGCTGAACAACATGAAGTGTGGGATTTTTTAAGTGTTTCCTCAAAGGTGTGTGTCTTCTTGGAATTGGGTGCTTCCTTATTTAAATAATAAATTGAATTATTGAATTTAGATAATTTAGTACAATTTTAATCAAATTATTGAATTATTGAATTATTGGGTGCTATGACACATCTTTTTTATGTATTTATTATTTGGAGTTGTGTATAAAATGGAAAACTTTAAAATTGGAATAGTGAAGGAATTAATCAAATTAGTCAATTAAACTACAATTAGAGTGAAATCCTAAATTCAAGATCAACCTGATGGAATTAAAATAAGCTTAAACCTTTTGACTTTCGCTTTGCTTTTGCCTTTGCCTTTGTGGTCTTTCTAAGTTTCATCCTTTGTTGGATCTTACAATTGTTGAAGGCATTTTCAATTATGTTAGCCTCAATGAATGTCCTTTGTTTGAGCAGTCTTTCAATTCCCACATTATGTTTCATAAGTGTTTTTTTTTTGTTATTATTTTAACATAGGAAACCAAAGTATACTTTATGTGTAGCTGACTTGCCTTTGCAAAGGATGTTGACTGTGAATTTAATATGTAATTGTTGCGTTTTTGAATGGGAAATTGGTTTTCAATTTGATTAATCTTTACCAACATTATGAAGACTTCATTAATAAATCCGTGCGTTTAACTGCTAGCTAACAATGAAATCAAGACTGAATTTTCAATAAAACATATATATAATTTTTTTTTCAAACCCAGATTTTGCTGGTAAAAAATTTAGGAAAAAGTTGAGTATGCATATGATAGTTACACTTGAGTCTAAATAGCATAGCTTCTTAATTGTCCATTCAGCATTGCTGTGTGCTTTTCTGCATTTATATTACTAGAAAGTTTGAACCGTTTGTTAGCATTTATGATAGGTATGTTGTTTCTGTTCTTGGTTATTATGCCATCCTTACTATTTATGCTCTGGTTTCTGGCTGTCAGTTGCACTTTGTGGTTTTACTACTTCAAAACACAAGATCTTCTAGAAATCTTCTTAAAAAAACCAATAAGCTAATGATACTCCAAGTGGGCATCAATAAGTTTAGGAACTCAATCATATGCTTCATCTTTCAGTCTGTCATTCAGTTGTCTGGTACATGATGTTTAGCTATATTATTGTGAATCTATGGATTCTTTGTGAGCCTTTAATTCTTAGAACTTATGAAAATATCCGAATACATAAAGCAATTTTTGTTTTTTTCTTACATCTGTTCTAGGTACTGTCGAGCACTTAAATTAATAGTTGTTGCAAATAAATACACCACAGCCATTGACATCTGTTCTAGGTACATGTTTCGTTGCTAAATTACTTAACTTATTTCTATGCATTTTTCCTTTAAATTACTTAACAAATACTATTTTATATGTACTACTATTGTTGTAATTTGTTACTAAAACTTTAACTATTTTATGTGTATTGCAGGAAAAATGCGTAGAAGAAGATTACGAGATTTAAGTATTGTCCAGAATACTCCAAATTCTGAAGAAGGAAATAGTGAACAGCAGACAGTTGTTGGATCTTCGAATGTGCCGGAGACACTTGATGAGCCTGAAGAATTTCAAAGTAATGTTATGTTCATTTTACATGTGTTGACTTTTATTATTGAATTATTTGTCAATTTTAATATAATAATAGTATATCATTTTTCAGCTGAAAGTGGTGGGACGTGCAGAGTTCGAGGACGTATGCTGCTTAGAGATTTATACGACTTAGATCCTGTCGAGCGTGTTAAAGTAAGTAGAAATACTCATGGTCAGCCTGTTGGATCTGAAGCTCGACTTTTAGCAGGGTATTTGGGCATTTTAGCACGAAATGCAAATATGTTGCCCATCAACTACGAATCATGGCATCACATGCCTGATAGTAACAAAAACAGGCTCTTGCTAATATTAAGGTAACAAAATGTGAATGCAATTTATAATACTTTGGTTTAAGTTTCATTCATATTTACATTCTAAACTTATATTTTTTAGGAGAGATTTGCTTTAGAAGTCTCCGATGATTATATCAAGAAGGCATTAGGTAAAAGATGGAGAGACAATAAAAGCACTTTAAAGAAACAATATTTTAAGAAAGACATAAGCCTCGAGGAAAAATTGAGAAATGTTCCGCCGGGAATGCTGAGGTATCAATGGGAAGATGCGGTTAGATTTTGGAATTCAAAGAAAAGAGAGGTATTGCGTATTTCCAAACTCTTATATATAGTGTTTACTATATACGTAATAATAATTTTATTATGTTGGACCGTGAACGAGTTGGAACAAGCAGCAGCCAAAAACAAAAATTCACGCACACGGCAGGGTCGAGAAGTTTTGCTTCTGTAGCTGAGGCCGAGGTATTATGAATTCATTAATTCTTTCAAATATTAATAACTTTCTATTATTAAATAATATTCTTACTACTATATTGTAGGAAGTCAAATCCGGACAAAAAGTTGGACGCCTTCAGCTTTTTGAGATTATGCATAGGAAGAAAGATGGATCTCCTATGACATCCGAAGCTGGAGAAATTATGGTATATTTCCTTAATAATATTTGATTTATTCTAAATATTTATAATCTTTAGTTATAATTGTTTAATTCAATTCATCATTAGTAGTTTTAAATAATGTTAAGTTCTGTTGCATTCCTTTTTATTATATATTTCGTTTCTAAATTTTTAATTGATTTTTTAGGAGAAACTAAAGGAGAAGAAGGCGGAATATGAAGCGATTGCTTTGAGTGATAGTTCTGTTAATCTTGAGAACATTGATAACAGAATTATCACTGAAGTTTTGGATCTTGAAAGGTACGGTCGGGTTCGATTTCAAGGATCTGGTGTTACTCCGACCCAATATTTTGGATCTGGCTCCTGGCAATACATGCCTTTCGGAAGTCAAGCTCAAGCTGAAGTTCAGAGGTTAAGAGACCAGATAGCTCAGATGCAAGCGAACACGGTTGAGCAAATTGCCGAGGTTCAACGAAAATATGAAGAACTCCAGCAACAACTTAGAGCGGAGGCAGCAGAGAGGGAGGCAGCGACTGCAGCAAAAGAGGCAGAGGCACGAGCGATGGTAGCAGAGCAGAGTAAAAAGTACGATGACCTCCCGCTACAGCTTCAGCAGATGATGCATATGTTTCAGCAATCGCAAAAGTCGCCATCTTAGACATTAGTTTTCTTATTGTAAGAATGTTTTTAAGTTTTGTCACGTTTAACATTATTGTAAAAATATTTTAAATTATACTTTATTTATTAATTATATCATATATCTTTAGTTAAAATTGAAGTATCATTTAGAATTAATGTTTTTGGTTGTATTTTTTATGCTAAATTTGCTGTTTTTGGCTGCATTTTATGATATATTTGTTGTATTTGGTTGGATTTTAATGCAGGAAGGGCTGGATATTGGTGAAAAAAAATATTGCAAATCTGCCAAAATTAGCGGCGTTTGTAGAAAAAGTGCCGCTAAAAGCCATGACTTTTAGTGGCACTTTACCCACAAATGCCGCTAAAAGTCGTGACTTTCAGCGGCGCTTTACCCACAAACGCCGCTTAAAGCCATGGCTTTCAGTGGCACTTTTACCACAAACGCCGCTAAAAGTTGTGGCTTTTAGCGGCGTTTTTTCCAATAAACACCATAAAATTTTGTGGCGTTACCTATAGCGGCGTTTTTTACGGCATTTTAGAAAGCGCCGCTAAAAGTCTATTTTCTTGTAGTGATTTCACCTACACTTCCTTAGATACCAAACCATATAATTATTATCACATAACCCTATTCAAAACGTACCAAAACATGCCAAAAATATACCAATTCGCATTCAACCTATGTGCAAAACTAATATGCCACAATTGGCACCACAATTCAAACATGAAACATCAACCATTCATGCCATTCAAATCAATCATTCCAACATTAGCAATTACCAACATTCATAGTGTAATAGTCCAATTTTGGGCCTAGTCAGAATAATGGTTTCAAAACCCCTATTCTGGGGCCAGAGAAATTATTTTTAATGATATTTTATGTGTTATAGCATGATCATATGAGTACATGAAAATTTTGGTTAAATAATTTTACCAATTTCATGCTTAATTGCGAAAAGGACTAAATCGCGTAAAGGGCAAAAGTATTGTTTTGCTAGCTAAATGTGTCAAATATCTATAGAACATTAAATTAGGGTCTTTATTGAGTAAATATACCATGTTCGAACCATGTCCGAGACATGGCATTGGCATTATACCCTATGTTTGAGGCTTAGTGAATATCCGATAGCTTTCCGAATGGTTCAACGACGAGAGTTACGATTTAAACTAAATGAGAAAGGTTATAACCATATTGTGAGTGGTACAGGTACTTACCTGAAATTGATGAGATGTGAATTCAATTCATGTTATATGATTAGTAAGAAATGAATATGAGTATGTTGAGTAACACAGGTAAGTATGCCAAGCTCATGAGAACTGATTTCAGTTTATGATGTACATTTAGTGAATATGTAAATAGGTAATTCATGCTTATGAGAATGATTTGGTGATGACTTTGTGATTATAGGTCTATACTTATGATGTATGAATATGTAACCTTACCAATGTGGTGAAAATGAATTAAGATGGTGTGATAAACGTAGTATCATTAACTTACACTAAAACAGTTTTGGACAGCAGCTATAGTCCGACTTTAAAAATCCACCAAAAATTGTGGAAATTGAGTTAAAGGCTGAATAAAATATGAAATTAATTCCTAATGAGTCTAGTTTCACATATAAGAAATGGTGTAAGCAAAAAAGTTTCATATTATGAAATATTTTAATTATTGTGAGATAGAGTTAGAATGACTTCAAAATACTCTATACTTAATTTAGAAAATCATTGAAAATTGTAAAAAAAATATTTATGAGTTATAATTTATATTCTTAGATGGAAACATCATCTAAATAAAAATAGATGGAAACATCATCTAAATCCCGTATTATGAGATAATTAATTTTTAGTGAAGAGGGGTCAGAACTATCAGACAACAAAAAATGGTAAATTTAAGGAATAAACTGTACTAATTGGCTAAACCAAAAATTCTAAAAATTTTATGTTAAAAAGATATGTGGGTCTAGTTTTAGAGAAAATTAGCAGAACTTAAATTTTAGTTTCGTAGCTCCAGATATAAATAATTTAGTGATTGTGACTCGAGAAAATAGCCTGACTGGAACATGAGTAAAAATGCAAATAAGGTTGTATTTCAATGAGAAGCAAGTTGATAAATTGCTTATTATTTTCATACGGTCTTACTAAGCTATAAAGTTTACTCCCTTCCTTTCCTTTCCTTTAGTGTTTTCAGGTTAGCTCGGGGTTGGAGATCGTCGGAGGTAGCATCCCACTATTAAGTCGCTACCTTTGGAAAAATGAAGCATATATTAGAAATTTCAAGTGAGTGGCATATATGGGGATCTAGTTGATTGGCATGTATTATTTTGCTTTGGCCAAATGTGTTGGCTTATGTTGAGTTATATGTATATGGGCATGAGATGTGGCTCATATTGATTTTAGCTTGTAAGCTTAGCTATTCATGTCATGTCTAATGTTTATAAGGTGATTATGGTTGTTTGCCATGCATGGTTAGTAATATGACATGTGTGTTGGATGTATGCTCTATGACCAATTGAGGTGGTCATAGCTATGTTGTAATCGCACGTTATAAACACAATGTGATAATGATTGAACTTGAGTGCCTGATGGATAAGTTGGTAACCATAGTATAATGGTAAAAGTGGTCATCAAAATGACAGGTCTTATGAATGTGAAATAAGGAATCTAGACTTGGTATTGCATGAGTAGATGCATTACTTGTAAGAGGACATTTTAATGTTAAGGATATGACTTAATAAAGGTGGTTAATCACTAAAATGATGCCATGATTTGTGATTTTGATGTGCATAAGGTTGTAAGAGATTATGGGTACCATGAAGGCTTCGAAAATAGCCTAAGTGTTGGCCACACAGGCTGAGACACGACCGTCTGTCTCAACCGTGTGAGGGACATGGCCTGGAGACACAGGCATGTGGCCCGGCTGTGTGGTTCGATGTGCATGCTGACATCATAAACAGAGAGTTACATCGCCTGAGGACACGGGTGTGCCAAAGGCACACAGGCGTGTCCCTATGTCCACACAGGCATACGACCCTGTTTCATGGGAAATTTTTAAAATTTTCCTGAAACTTCTCAAAGTTCTCGATTTAGTCCTGAATCAATTTCGATGAATGTTTTCAGCTTCGTAGACCCAAATAAGGGACGACATGCATGTGTTTGAAAGGTTTTGAATTAAAAGAAATTTTATGGCCCGATTTTTGCATGAACGTGATGTTTAAGTCTGGTAATACCTCGTACCCTACTTCGGCGTCAGACATGTGTAAGGGGTATTACATTTAGTGGTATCAGAGCATGGTTTAATCATTTTTCGGACTAACCTAGCACATCTAAGAGTCTAGCTATACATGCCACAAGTTTGTGATAGTGTGATATCTCCTAGCGCGAATAAGAACTATCTTATGTGGGCAAGGTACTTTCCAACTGAGCTACACCCGATCACGTAGATAATAATGCTAAAGTATTCAATAAAGTGCAGTTATGAAGAGTTGAAACTCGAAAAGGTACGAACAAGAATTCATGAAATGTATATGTACATATTTGTGATATGAGGAACATGAAATAGAATGTGTAAATGGTATAACGAGCTTATCTATGATTGATTGACAATCCCATAGTGTACATGATTGATTTGTTCGAGTGAATACATGTGTTTAGATAACTTACTAAAAATACAGGTAGAAAGAATATTCATGTATACTTATTTGAATGAATATGGTTGGCAAATTCACATAGTCTGAGTATAAGTGTTAAATTGCGTGGATTGATTTACATGTTTGTAATGATATGTATACGATGATGTGTGAAATGAAAGTACAGATTGGAATATACTTATCCATGTTTGTTGGCTCTCGTATGATGTTATGTACATGACTGGTTTGATTAAATGAATGAGATAAGTAAAGTCACTCAGAATTCATAGAATGCATGTATGAGTATACTTGTCTAAATGAGATAATTGAAAAGTTGGCGTAAAATGAATATGAATGTCGATCCGTCTGAAATGAATGATATGATTTTGATGATGTTGCTATGATGATAAAAGTTGTGTTACATATGTATGTATATGAGAGTCGAGTCAGAGGCCCTACGACCTCACCCCCTTACCAAAGTGGTGTATTGTAATGGAATTTCACGAGATTTGCACTGAATAAATTCATAAGTATGAAACCAAAGAGTTCAGTGGAGAAATATCTATAAACACGATTAGAGATTGAAAGGGAGGTGATAAGTAAAACAGAGCTAGAAAAGTATTAGGTTGACATAAAGATTATGTGAATTATGCACTGTCACAGTTAGAGAAGAAATGTACTTTTGTAAATCGAATTACTCATGTACGAGGTTGAGAAAGTTTAATGATATGGGATTTGTGATGATAGAAATTGTTAGAGGAATAATATTTGAAACATGAGATGTCTGAGTATGGAAATCATAGTGAGTAGATGATGACTGTCTCTCTTGATATATTTTAAGAGATCATTGTTCTCGGAAGTATTATAGTGGCTATCTATCTTTTGATGAAATTCTTGTTATATTAGAATGTTATCTGATCTTAATGTCAGACGAATATATTTTCGGTCTGACTGGTTTATAATCTACCTTGCTCTACTTATCTCTGGTCTTCTGTTATATTCAGTCTGATGGGAACTTATGAGAAAATGCACATGATGCTATGATTCTATTTCTCTAAATTATCTTATTTGATTCCAATGGGATTAAATGATACTTTCTTCTAGACTTTTTCCCTCTGAGGAATTATCGAAGTCTTTCATATTTTCTTAAGAGGTTGTTTTCAGTCTTCTGATATACTCCCGTATCTTGGGATTTCTCTATCCTGGATTTCTTTACTTGGTTTTCTTGTTATCTTTCTTCGATAATCTATCAATTATGACTCATGTTCAAGGTGTGTTCTTTAGCTTGCGATAATCATGTCAAGTGTGACTATGCTCCTGATGTGATCATGGCAATGCGGTGATTTTAGTATTTGGATTTCTCTAATTTACGTATAAGGATTTGACATCGGCAATGGCTTAAGTGGTGAAATTTCGAATTTCAATTGGTATGATAGATCTCTTTTCTCAAGCAAGTTAATTGAAATTAATGCCTTCAATTAAGATATTTATGTTATTTGGGATAATGCAATCATATGATCTTCGAGAAAGCAAATTGTGGCTATGGGTACTTGGACTGAAAAATCCAAAACTTATACAGAAATTTCGCAAGGAAACCCTCGGGAATAGTGTATTAGTGATCGAATTTGGAACTCGACATTGTTGATTTTTGTGCATGAATTCTAGAAATGTTGAAAAGTTTAAGGATGTATATTAAGTGTTATCAAAATTATTTCTACCTGTGTTAGCACTAGAATGTAGATGAGAAAAAGTTGATATGGATTTCATGTCTGGATTATTCCAGTCTCTGAAAGAGAAAAATGTTATGAGACTTATTGTTAAATGTTTGACGAGATATGTAAATCATACCGGTATATACTGAATTTTCGCTCATCAGATTCATGGAATTTTGTGTCTTTATGATTGTTGGATTTCTTGGAATTCTAGTCTCCACTAATCAGATTTAGATCCGGGTTTTATATAATGGTTTCTTGGGAAAGTTAAAGGAGGCTTTGAAATTTAGAAGCAACTGAGAGTTGAATTGGTAAACAATTGGACTGTGTGAAATTATAGAGAGCATAAGACCAAGATGAACTGACTAGTTTCACTTTTCAAATTTGAAAAGATTCAAGTAAGAGTGTATATGTAGCATGATGGTATGGATCAAACTTTTGAGTGCATGAACTCTCTGATAGAGGTTAAGGTTTGGTGAAAGCGTCGTATAACGAAGAATCGCTCACGATTCGAATATAAGAAATTAATAAGATAAGTATTAAAGGTACAGTAGAGTAAAATTTCTATAGCAATGATTGTGAGAAAGAGAAGTTTATGTGAGAAACCAAACCACTTTCCTGGTAAGACTTTCGGGGATGAAAGTCCCTAAAGGGAGAGAATTGTAACAGTCCGATTTTAGGCCTAGTGGAAACAGTGGTTTCAGAACCATTATTTCGGGGCCAGAGAAATTATTTTTAATGATATTTTATGTGTTATAGCATGATCATATGAGTGCATGAAAATTTTGGTGAAATAATTTTAGCGATTTCATGCTTAATTACGAAAAATGACTAAATTGTGTAAAGGGAAAAAGTTTTGCTTTGCTAGCTAAAGGTGTCAAATAGCTATAGAACATTAAATTAGGGTCTTTATTGAGTAAATAGACCATAAATATGTTTGTGGCTGATCAAGGAGAAAAAAAAGGTTGAAAAGTCAAAGTTGGTGTGCATTAGGTGACTTATTTGGTAATAAAATAAAACAAAAAGAAAAAATTATTGTCATCTTTTCATCTTCCTTCTTCCCCACAGAAAATACCAGCAAAGAGGGGGTTTTGAAAGCTCAAAAATTTCATCAACTTATATCTCTTACAAGTAAGTGATTTAGATGCCTATTTTTGATAATTTTTATACTTTTGGAACCCTTGTAACATGTATCCATGTTAAGGCGATATCGATCAGACCCCTCTCATGTAATTTCACCGAATGAGATTGAAATTAGACCGCACATGACTTATGGTGAGGAACCAGTCAAGATTTTGGCTCGTGAGGTTAAACGGCTGAGAAATAAAGGTGCAGCTTTGGTAAAAGTCTTATGGCACCAACATGGTGTGGAAGAGGCTACATGGGAGCCACAAGAAACCATGAGAAGCCAATATCCGAATCTGTTTACTCGTAAGACTTTCGAGGACGAAAGTCCTTGAGGGGGAGAAATGCAACATCCCGAAATAGGGCCTGTCAAAACAGTGATTTTGGGACCAGAAATCTGACATCAAAATATTTATTTTATGATTATTATGAGGTCTAGAATATGAGTATAGGTATGTGTTAAAGTTTCACGAAGAAATTTTATGAATAAGTGCCCAATTGAAAATTAGGGACTAAATTGAATAAATTGCAAAACTTGGATTCTAGAAGCAATTTGTATGAAATTGCTTTAGATTATAAATTAGAAGGTCTTGAGGAGAAATTTTCCCAATTTTTAAGTTTTTGGACAAAAATGGGTTTGTATGGATGAAATTTTAAAGAAACGGTTTATGGGCATTTTGGTCATTTGACATTTTAATGAAATAAAATGGGAAAAAGAAGGCAAAAATCAGTCATTTTCTTCTCCATGGCTACCAAAAATTGAAGGGACACCATAGCTAGGATTTTCAACATTTTCAAGCTCAATAGTAAGTGCTCCCAAGCCCTGTTTTTAATGTTTTTCGTATTTTTGAAATCTCGATGCTTGTTCTCTCTATTTTTACCCATATTTCTTGCTAGGGTTCATGTTTAAAAATTTAATCATGCATGAGTTACTTGTATTTTTATGGTTTATGGAGGAATATGAAAGTTGGATGAGTATTAAACATCTTTTTCTAGGTGGTTTTTATGAAAAACCCTTAAAAGGACCTTTTTGTAAAAGGTGTAAAATATGTGGTAGAAATGAGAAATAATGGAAAATGTGGGTTACCATAGGAGGGAAAAAATACGGATAGGCTTGGGTAAGGTAGAAATTGCATGCATTTCATTGTACGAGCCTAGGGACTAAATCGTAAAAATGTTAAAGGCTAGGGAGAAAACAGTCATTTGGACCGGGGGTGAAATTTAGACTTGAAAAGTATAATTTGAGGTGTTAATGATCTATTTTTATTGTTATAGACCCCGAAGAACATATTGCAAAGGTCGATCGAGGAAAATGAAAGGTTTTGGAATAACCGGAACACGGTACAGAACGAGTACCAGGTAAGTTCGAATAACTAAAAGTAAACTCATAATATACTTAATTGTATAATTTATGAATGTATGAATATCATATTTTATGGTGGAATGAAAAACCTATGAAATGTATTTTTGGTAATGACATGTGAAAAATGTCCCGGTTGATGTTGAAAAGGAAGTTCGATGGATGAACCATGTTTCATGTGATTTTGAGATCCTGCATGTGTTACAGAAAGGATTTAGCTTAGACGGGTAATCTGTTGATCTCGATGATAGAAAAGATCTAGCCCGGACGGGTGTTCCTTGAGTGATCGAGCCTCCCGAGGAATATATGTACATAAAGGATTTTGCCCGAACGGGTAATCTGATTAGGGTCTGAATTTAGCCTGGACTGGTAATTCAGATCCGAGCTCATTAAGGATTTTTTTTACTATAAGGGATTTAGCTTGGACTGGTAATCCCGACATCACCTTATGAGTTTACTATACGGGGGATTTAGCCTGGTCTGGTAATCTCGCCGTAGAATGTATGGTTCACAGGAGTGTATGTCTGAAACGATCATTCTTAAGAATTGACGGTAAAAGGATAGTCCATCGATATTTCCTAGAAACTCAACGGGATTAATATGGAATATAAAGATGAAATCGTGGATGATGAGCTCATCTAATGATAAATTACATGATGTATTATGATAGTGACTAACTTGTGGATTGAATGCAAGTGCTAGGGAAACCATTTCATTCTAGTCGATTTTATTGCTTATTATGGTTGTATGCTAATTATCGGTAAGTTTACTTTCTAGTTATTTGAGCTTACTAAGCTTGAAAATGCTTACCCCCCTCTTTTCCCTATCTTTCAGAGCTCGAGGACTCATAAAGGTTGAAAGACGGTTGGAGAGTCAACACACTATCAACTAGTCCAGCTTTGGTACATAGATACTTTATTTTGTTCAATGGCGTGTATAGGTATTTTTGGGTAATTTTGTCATATGTGTCATTTGGCTAGCAATGTAAAGGCTTGAATGTTATGTCTATTCATTTTGTGTATGGCCTTGATATATGGCTTGTATTGGTGTAGGTTGCTATCCTACTAATCATGTAATTTTACTTGTTGAAATGATTACATGGTATATTATGAATGGATACGATAAATGTGACCAATTCATTTGAAATTGGAAGGATCACAGTTGGCAATGAGTTAAAAGATGAGCCAAATCCGATATTGTGATTAATGAGACTATAATCCTTAATACAAAAAGGGTAACCTAGCATGTGCAAAACCAATGATATGAGGTTTACATGCAATTGACAATTATGATAGAACTTGAGTGTAATTAGGTCATGTTAGATATCAGTAGAAGCTATAGATGAGAGTGGGCAATTGAGGGTGACCAAAGGCTTGAAAAGTAGCCTAATAAGGTCCACACGGACGTGTGAATCTAACAGAAAGCTCAAGTTTTGGACACGGGGTGACCACACGGGCGTGTTTAGGCCGTGTGAAGGACACGGGCTTGTGCTTTTGCCGTGTGAAAACCCCTGTAGGTTCTAATTAGAAAATAAATTTAACCAATTTCACACGGGTTGGGGACACAGGTGTGTCCTAATGCACACGGGCGTGTGTATGATCTCAACATGGGCATGTGAGGTATTAACTTATAAGTTTTCCTTATATGTTTGTTTAGGGCCTCGTAGGCCCAAAATTGGGACATTACAATGTTAGTGGATTTGTTTTGAGTTGAAACGAAATTTTATAACCCGTATTTTTTGTTTATGCTTGCATATATGTCCAGTAACACCTCGTACTTGTCCCCGGTCTCGGGTACAGGTAAGGGTGTTACACGTCACCTTCTTCATGTCATGACACCACCAAACAGAATGTGTCATTGTGATGTCTAGCCTTCCAACATCAGGATGTCACATTCTGTCGGTAGACATTGTGACAAGGAGTGTTACTTATCTCGATGAGGACTCTATTTTTGGCACATTTTAGGCCATTTGGTACCTATTTCAAGCTACCAATGCCATTGATCTATTTGTTGCATAATTATACCCTTCCTCCTATACAAAACCAACCAAAATACTATCCAGAACAATCATTTAACCATTTTTTTAAGTTCAATCAATCAAATATTCCAAAATTTGGTAACATTCTTACCAATTTAGCCCATTCATACTTTATTTATGATATCATGCTTTTGTTCCTACTAGACCACAATTTGTTAAACCATTTCACATTCAAAATGGCCATTCAAAATGCCAAATATGTTATCAATCAAACACATACATATAGGCAATAATTTTGTCAAAGATCAACCATTAACCAATTCAAACCAAGTAATCATTTCCAAATAAACTCATGTTTAAACAAACTATGTGCATGCCACATAACCTGGATTTAAATGAATAAAAGTCTACCAAATTGCTGTTAGGATAGTGTGGGTTTCGTGGTGATCCAACTGACGTGCTTCGCAAAATTGATGATCTACAAGGAAAAAAGAGACAACAGGTAAGCATTTTAAATGCTTAGTAAGCCCATATGAAATTTACTTAACTTACCTTGACATGACAACAATTTAGCAATTGAAATCATTGGTACAAACCTAGCAATCCTTTGGCATCTTACACTTCATGTACATTCAACTAACATATTAAATAAGTTAGTTCAATCACATCTCATAAGCTTATAACACATTCATAAAATGATATAACATTCCATAACAAAACATGTACCACTAAATCAAATCCAACTTGTCACATATATATATTTATTATGAACACTACATTTCCATTTAGAGCCCTTTTCCATTTTTGTCGTTCGCCCGAAGAACTAAAGTAAATAGATCTCAAATACACAAATTATTTTACTTCCACAAACTGTAAAGTTGGTTTGCTTATACAAGCTTTATTCAATGTTGCTTACTCAAGCTATCGAGAATCCGTAACGTGTGTTAGGTATCAATTATTGATAAAGAATAAATTGATTTTCTCACACAAGCTGTAATATTTGGGCTGCTAACTCAAGCCGCAGGTCAGGTTTACTTTTGCACTTTATTTAATGTTGCTCACTCAAGTTGCCGAGAATCCACAACACATGTTGGATCTCAGCCATCGATAAAGACTTCTCTGACCAACACCCAATTTCTTTTTTTGAACCCTAATGGCATGTCATTTGTATCTTAATCGTTTATTAAGTTTACACGAGCACCATTACCATTTCTATATCATTTCAAACCCTAAAACTGTATACTCACTCTTCACATTTCAAATAACAATCCATATACATTCTTAACCCTATAGTGTTGTCATATTCAAGTCATCCATCCATATATACATTTCAATTTCATTCAATACATCATATTTATTTGTGGTAATCATATAATTCATTCTTTACAGTTTAGTCTTTTAGATGCTAATTTCACCAAAATTACATAACAATTTAAACTAATAAGTAAACAATATAATACAAACATATCATGAATTAAATAAGTCTCATATGTACTTACCTAGAAAAAAAACAACAATTGATAAGGTGTAGGGACTAATTTGAAATTTTACCTTTTCCACTATTATTCTCCGATTTATTCAATTCTCGATCTATAATAATTTATTTCAATTTCTCAACTTAAAACCTCTTACAACAGTTATTATAAGCATATATCAATTCAATTTCATTTTTTGGATGTCCTCTAAAATTTTACATTTTATTTAATTTAGTCTTTAAAATCAAAATTGCAATATCTTTCAAATTTGAGCCTTGATTTTGAAACCGATCTCAATTTCATTCTTCTACAACCCTATATTATTTATAATTATAGAAATTTAACATCAATTCTGAAATTTATGCACATTAAGTTCCTATGTTCAAAAACTAGCAATTAAGCTTTCAAATTAGTCATTGTTCATTTCTAAGCTTAAAATCTAACAAATTAACATCAATTTCATCAAGTATTCATCAATGGAAACTTTTGAAAACTTTAACAGTTTACAAATGAGTATATATACTAGCTAAATCAAGCTCCCGAGACTTAAAAACATAAAAATTACAAAAGAAAAAGACTTAAATTACCTTGGAATTTAAAGGAGCAAAGCTTGGACGATGTCAAACCCTATGTTCTTCTAAGATTTCAGTGAGGAAGAAGGGAAAAAATAAAGATGATGACCACATGTTCCCTTTTATACTTATAATTAACATAATAAATTATAGTTAATTTAATATAAACCTATTTAATTAATAATTAACTTAACATTAACATTATTAAACCAATCTGGTGGATGGTAGATGTCATCCATTTCCGTACATTAAACTAAAAAGGACTCAATTGTTCAATTGGTCCTTTAATTAATTAAAATTCCATAGCGATCAACTTTTACCATTTTTACAATTTAGTCCTTATACCTTAATTAATCACCAATTCAATAAAATTATCAAAATTCAATTCACCTATACAATAACTCTATAAATATTTAATAAACATATTTACGGGCTTGATTTATAGAAACGAGGTCCCGATACCTCATTTTTTTAAAATCACTAACTTTAAGGTCAATACACTTGTACCTTAATTAACTATTCAATTAACAAATTCGCCAGACTAAAATTTAATATAATACCATAATTAACTCGTAAATATTAGTTAATAATATTTATGAACTCAATTATCGAAGAACAAAGTTCTGAAACCATTAATTTTTGGCACCATTAAAAGAAAGTATTTGTAGATGAAGGTTAGCTTGACGAGGCTCCCAATTATCAAACGCTCTATCTCAGGTACAAAAGGTAAAGTGGCATTGTTGTAGTCGACTTGAAGAGATTAGACGAGCATCATCAGGGTTATGGAGGTGATGGATTTACAGATGTTGATAGGGACTCTTCACCATATATTTTCTAAAGATCATATGGGCTTGTCTTTTATGATATGGTATTTTGGCGAGACTATTCTCCTGGCGAGGCTGAGCTTCATGTAGTTGTTGAGTGGTTGAACGTTTGGAGAAAGGCTTATGGAAATGGTATAAAATATAATTTTTATTTTCATGTAAGTTTATAGGTTAAGACATACATATAATGCGGGTGAAAAATATTATGTAAAAATATATTTATCAAAAGTTCACATAAAAACAAAATTAAGTTTTGGTTGAAATGGTAAGGTTGAATGTTTGAAAATTATGGTATTCTAAGTTTGAATCTTTCCAAGTGTAAGTTTTTTTTTATTATTAATTTTATAGTAATATATAAAAATTCCTCATAATAATATAACTTGCTTTGTAAAAGGTATGATTTTTTAGTTATTTTCTGATTGAGTAGGCTTCGAGTTGACTCATGACGCTAAATTTAGTTAAGGGCTTTATTATAGTATATATATAGATTCATCACTATTGCATAGCTTTTAAACACTAAAAATGTACCTATGAACAAAAGCATACGGGAAATATATCAAATATAAATACATTACCAAGCAAAAAAATAAAAAAATAAAAACACAACATTCAAATATGTTGTAAATTTCATTAAAATGACAAATAAAATTGTTGAGGGATTTTTGACTTCTTCGGGAGAAGTCACCAAAATATCGTTCATTTGTAATTGATAGACCCCTCAGCACGTTCAATATTATCCACAATGAGCTTTTATCTCTTGACTTTGCTGAGAGCCTAGATGTCTAAATATCCATTGGTGGCTAGATCATAAAACGGGGACACCTCACTCACAAAAGAAATCTCATATTTATGTTTGGTGGGATTTGAACCATGCATTATTGAGTAAATATGCTATTAGTCACCTCAAATGGTAGAATTCTCACCCAATAGTTCTCTATATGCTATAGGGTATTAGATTCAAGTCTAACCATGCAAAATGTGTGTGGTTTGCCTTCTCATGCACTTGACGAGGTACTCATTTTATAAATTTATTATTTCTTTAAACACTCAAACTTATAAGAAAGTTGAGAGATAAAATCCTACGTAACATGCCATAACAATCTAGTTAATGGATCCTCTAATGCATCACAGATTTCATTGGACAAATTTCGCCTCCTTTACCAAAAACAAGAAAAGAACTATAGAAAATATAAAAAGAGAGAATTGCCAACAATTCCACCTTATTTTTTTTAGAAGTTTTAGTAGGGATAAAATAAAATAAAAATAAAATCTAAAAATAAAAGAAGCAATTAATAAGGAATCTTAAAATGCTCCGATGGACTTTTCCTGATGTAGGAATTACATTAAATTAATTGAAGTATCTTTAGCTTTAACTACAACAAGCGACGAGAGATTATGTTTGAGAAGTAAACAAAAAAAAATGTTGCTAATTAAATTTGCTAAAATCGATATATATTGTTATAAATATATGTAAGATATTGTATATGGTAAAATTAGAATGTATTAATCACTGGAATTTGTTTAATCAAGAATAAATGAAGAATGATCGATTGAGTTTTAATTTGATTGGCATGGATATTAATATTACTGTAGGAGGACATGAGTTTGAGTGCGCTGAAGTGCATTATCTCTCTATTTATGGGTTGAGGAGGGACTATAGATAGTTTTAAGCATTATGTAAAAAATAAATAGATATAATCAAAATTTATAATAAGATTATTAAAAAATAAAGTAAAAAAGACTTTTTATGTTATTTCATATTTATTAATTTTGAATATTTTTAAATTTACATTATATCTACGTTATATTTAATTTATCACTATTTTAATTAAAAATAATTTAATTTTTTTATTTAAAAACAAATAAATGTTACCATAAGAATGATTTTATCTTTTTATATAAAGTCGAAAAACAATTTAACTTAAAATAAATTCATAAATAACAAGGATTCAACTTATTACATTAATTTTTTTTAATTTAATGTTTTAAAAAAATTGATTTAACTTTTACATATATATTTTTATATATAATATAAATATATACTTTTTTTTTGTTAAGCTAGGTGTACAATAATCTTAGTTGTGTTTAAATTTAAGGTAAATCACATTAGTGGTCATCTTTAGTATTTTTTTTTATCATTCAATTATGAAAAGTTATAAAATAGTCATTTAACTATTTGATTTTATCATTTTTTGGTCACTAGTCATTAAATGGCTAATGGAAAGATGATGTGGTGACTTAAATTTTGCATAATAACAACTTTAATACTCAACATTTATACATTATATAAATTCAGTCTTGATTCTAAAACATAAAATACTTTGTGTAATTTGAGTTTTTTTTTTGCAGTTTTTTCTTTTCTTTGGGGCCATTTCACTTAAAAAGCTAAAAAAAATTATCAGCCAAATTTGATAGAAAATATACCGAAAATAGAAACACCCAAAAATTCATGATAATGATCTTCATCATTTTTCATTCTTTTAAAATTAACCATCAATGTCACAAATAGAGCAAAATTACAAAAGAAAACAAATTATACAATGTGCAAATGTTTAGAGTTAATTTTTTTTAGAATCAAAACTAAATTAATACTATTTATAAATATTGAAGGTTAAAATTGCTATCGTTTCAATTTTAAAAACTGCCAACTTATTAATTTACCATTAGTAATTTAATTGCTGATGACTAAAAAGGAAAAAACCAAATAATTCAATAAAAAATTTATACTTTTTAATAATTAAGCGAAAAAAAACTATTAATTAGATTATTATTAGTATAATGGACCCGTAAATTTATGAATTAGCAGACCACAAATTCAGGTGGTTGAGTAATACGAATGACATAACCTTTGTGATGTCACAAAAGTGAAATTAAACTACCTTTAGCATCTTTATTTCAAACATCAAAACTTCTTGATCACCAACCACTATCCTTTTTGTCACACAAAATTCAAATGGATAAATCACTTACTTAAATATATACTAGTTTTATAGTACGTGGGGTAATTTTTATATTAAAATTTATCATATTTATTAAAAAATTTATATATAAAAAGATAATTTAATAATTTTTTAATTAAGTTAATGTGGGAGCAATTTATGATACAAAAATTATGATATCAAGTAAGGATGTAGGAAGAAGGTGGGCCAAAGTATCAAGCTCTTGGCCTTTGGTATATTTTAAAATTAGTAACCTTTGAAAAATTTATAATTTGATGTTATATAACCTATATATGTCGGTCCTTTTCCAAAATTCACTGTGCAGGAAAGGAAGTTTGGGGGACCATCCATTGCCACATTTATATTTATCCTTATCTTAAAAAATAGAGTGTTAAAAATTTTGAAATTTGATAACCCTGGATATAAAATTCATAACTTCGTGTCTTATATCAAGTTGATTAAGGCAATTGAGTAGGGTGAAAAAGAAGCATGGGGCCATCCATGGCTACATTTACATTTGATCCTTATCCAAGTAAACAGGCCCTTTTGCTTTTTAATGTTGCACGCAAGGTACAAATCTAATATTCCAGCTGTATCTTATTCCATTTTCCCATCACTATATAAACCTCGCAATGCTCATTTAACAAATCACACATCAACGAAAATTTTACTTCATACATATATTCAACAATGGCACAGGCTTCTAGATCGCAGCAACTTGTCCGTAGCGAGCGTCGGATGTTCGCCGCATCCGACGACAATGCCATGATGAAGCAAATTCTGTCTACTCATGCCCCCGATGGTCGTTTAGTTGATGTCAAACCCATTCTCCTAATCATTGACAATGTTTTGCGTCATATCACTCCTGAAATTGATCAAGCGTTGACTGTAAACCTCGATTAACTTTTGATTATTTCATGTTTATTGAATTTTAAAGATAATGTTGGTTTTCCTTGTCTTGTAGGCTGGATCGGGACGTATCGATTCCTTCGATGATCCGACTAACTTGTCTGCCATTGATGGCGTGCTGGATGCATTGGCTTATATCGTGCACAAAATCTCCTGCGAGGTTATAATTTGGGCTGTTTTTTCGAAACCCTAAATGGAAATAAAATTAATAACCATAACATTACATTGTGGCTGTAAATGCGTTTTTGCAGATATCGTGCAAGTGTGCTGGAGGAGGGGATGCTCATGCAACAGCAATGGTGATTCTCAACATGCTTTCAAGCTATTCATGGGATGCAAAAGTGGTGCTAACGTTAGCAGCTTTCGCCGTGAATTTCGGGGAGTTTTGGCTGATTGTTCAGCTCTGCACTACAAACACACTGGCTAAATCCGTGGCACTCCTCAAGCAATTGCCGGACGTTTTAGAGCATTCTCAAACACTGAAACCCCACTTCGATGCACTCAACAAACTCATCAAGGCAATGATCGATGTAACCAAGTGCATCGTTGAGTTCATTGAGCTACCTTGTGAGTATATTTCGAGCGAGATGCCACCGTTGTCGACAGCTATGGCTAGTATCCCCACGGCTGTCTACTGGACCATTCGGAGCGTTGTGGCTTGTGCTGCGCAGATTACAAGCCTCGTTGGTTTGAGACAGGAGTGAGTGAGCGAGCCATGACACAAATATGATGAAACAAATTAATTACTAATAATGCAATTCTTTTTTTCGCTGATTTCAGGTTTGTCACATCCACTTCGGAAGCATGGGAACTGTCAAGCTTGGCACATAAAGTTAGCAGCATACATGAACACCTTCGAAATCTCTTACGTCTTTGCTATCAGTGTATTGGTGAGTCATGGTGATAACTTGTTCATTGATCAGGATTACTTGTACATACATATATATATAATTTACTCAGTGAGCTGACAAAATGCAGAGGAAAAGAAGCAGGAAGAAACTTATAAAGAATTCATCCGTATTATTGAAACACCTCAAATGGAAATCTCCAAGATTTTCAGAGTAATCTTCCGCAAGGAAGATCCTCATCCTCTCTTCAGTCCTACTGAGAAGACCAGGGTCTGTTTGATATTTCCAAGTTCAAACCATGTTTCCATAAATTCATTGAATAATGTACTTTATTATTCTTATATAAAATCAACAGGTTGATATAGATGTGTTGAGAAGAAAGCATGTGTTACTTCTGATTTCGGATCTGGATATCTCCCTTGACGAGATTCAGGTTCTGGAGGTTCTTTACAAATATGAAAGGGCACCGTCGTCTGAGCTTAGCTACGAGATCGTATGGCTCCCGATTGTGGATAGGTCAACTTGGAACGACAGCTATCAGCAAAAGTTTTTGAACCTGCAGTCGATTATGCCATGGTATACAGTGAACCACCCTTCCGTTATTGAACCAGCAGTGATTAAATACACCAAGGAAAAATGGCGTTTCGTGAAGAAGCCGATTGTGGTCACACTGGATCCACTAGGAAAGGTTACATGTACTAATGCACTCAATATGATGTGGATATGGGGAAATGCAGCCTTCCCATTCAGCACTGACAAAGAAGAAAGTCTTTGGAAATCTGAGTCTTGGACAATTGAACTACTTGTTGATGGCCTTGAACCAAACTTACCTAATTGGGTACATCCCTCACCTACCTTTGTATATGTATATATATACACATAAATACCTTCATGATTTTGCCTTTGTTGTTATTATCAGATGAAAGAAGAGAAAGTGATATGTTTCTATGGCGGTGAAAAGATGGAATGGATCGAATCTTTCACTTCCGCAACAAAGAAGGCTGCACAAACTCTTGAAATTGGGTTGGAGATGGTTTATGTTGGAAAGAACAACGCCAAGGAACGGGTGAAAAAGATTAGTGGTTTAATTACCGAGAAGCAGCTTAGTCACTCTTGGCAAGACGCGAGTGTGTGGTTCTTTTGGAACCGGTTAGAGAGCATGTTGTACTCCAAAACCCAACATGTGAAGACCAGTGATCCAGATATTATAAAGCAAGAAGTGATGACGATACTAGGGTACGATGGCAGTGAACATGGATGGGCAATCTTCTTTTTAGGAACGACTGAAATGGTAAGAGCCAATGGAGAGAAAGTACTTAGCAGCATGCAGAGTTTTGAAGAATGGGAAGAAATGGCGAGACAAATGGGGTTTATCCCAGCACTACGCAAGCATCTGGAAGGGATTACCGACGATCATCACTGTACTCGATTGATCCTTCCAGGTATCAGTGGCGGGATAGCGGAGAGGGTGGTGTGTGCTGAGTGCGGACGCCCCATGGAGATGTATTTCATGTATCGCTGCTGTGTTGAGTGATATGCTAAAGAAATTGAAGAACAATCAGCATAGTTTGATGTTTGTTTGGGTATTAATATTATATTATGATCATCATATCTAGAGAGTCCACTATATAGTAGTGTTTGTGAGATTTCTACAAATATTTAGGACTCTTTATCATGCAACATCGGTTGTTGAGGGGGCCTGAGCTCGTTATCTTAATATTATATGTGTGGTTTGTTTGCATGATTGTTGTCAGGTTATTACTTTAAATAATGATATCTATCAGTTTGTGGTTTTAATTTTCTGTGTTCTCTTTTAAATAATCGATCCATGAAATTCAAAATAAAAAATGTCAAAAACTTGGAACTTTTTTTTTAAGCTAAAAAGCTTTTACTCCTGGATTCGCTTTATTGGTAATCCTTTTCTATCTCAACTTTTAAGCCATAAATATTAAAATTATATATTTGTTATAAATTAAATGGATGTCAATAATCCCTAAACATATTAAAGTAATGAGATAAAATTCTTTATCAGGAGATCATTAAATGGAGTAATTAAGAAAACTTAATTCATTAAATGTAATACATTTATTAATTGAATGTAAATGAGCTTATAAATAGCGCATTGTAAGTGAAAATACGACAATGAAAAATTCTCTTGTATTTTCATCCACTTTTATTTATTGTTTTATTAATTTTTCTACAATACGTTATCAGCACGATCTTCTACGAGTTTGTAGTGAAGTTCACGTCATTTCAAGTTTATATAATTTGCCCGTACTGCCATTAAACTATATACGGTATACATATTTTCATAATTCTTTTATTTTATTTTCTAGATGAAATATTTGTTTTGGGTAACATTTGCACATTTATTTTTACAACTAAAATTTAATAATGATAATTATATATACATATTTTTTTTATTAAAAGAAATTTCAATTAATTTAATTTGTATTAAGTTATTATTATAACTATTTCTCTTTATGCCAATATTTGACATATATATTATTTATCAAATTTGGTATATATAATTGAATTATTTTACGATTGAGAATACTTATCATTTTACTAATATTTTTTTTTATTTTGATTCAAGTGATTATAATATCAAATCTTGCCAAACTTGAATTTGCGGCCTTAGACATCTCAAGTAAGAATTATTTGTCATGAGTATTAGATGCTGAAATTCACCTAGATGCTAAAGGTCTAGGAAATACTATATTAGCAGATAAAGAAGCATCTAATCAAGATAAGGCAAAAGCAATAATTTTCATCCGTCATCATCTGCATGAAGGATTAAAAGTGAAATATCTCACTGTAAAAGACCCTATTGAGTTGTGGAATAATTTGAAAGAACGATTTGACCATCAAAAAACTATGATACTCCCTAAAGCTCGTTATGATTGGATGCATTTATGGTTGCAAGATTTTAAGACTGTAAGTGAATACAATTCAGAACTTTTCAAAATTAGTTCTCAACTAAAATTATGTGGAGAAAACATAACTGATGAGGACTTGTTAGAGAAAACATTTTCAACCTTTCATGCTACTAATGTGCTCCTGCAGCAGCAATACCGTGAAAAAGGATTTAAAATGTATTCTGAATTGATTTCATGCCTTTTGATGGCTGAACAAAATAATGAGCTATTGATGAAAAATCATGGAATTCGTCCCATGGTTCTGCATCATTCCTTGAAGTGAATGTAGCAATACACAATCATTATGAAAATAGAAAATATAGAAGTCGCGGCCATGGGCGCGGACGTAGTGGGGGAAGTGGTCAAGGACGTATTAGTAATCGTTATCATGGTGGTCATAACAATGATACTTCTAACCACCAAAAAAAGAATAACAATGAAAGACAAGAAATAAGTGGTCAAAATAATCCTTCAAAGATTGTTGACAATATATGCTACTGATGTGGTATGAAGGGGCATTGGTCACGTACCTGTCATACGTCTGAGCATTTAGTGAAACTTTATCAAGCATCTATTAAAAGGAAGGGAAAGCATATGGAGACAAATTTTATATCCCAAAATGATGAAATAGAGGCAAAAGATGAAGATATTCACTATAATACTAAAACTGACCATGCCTACGAGGATGATAAATTTAATGACCTTAATAATATAACTCACCTAGATGTGGCAGATTTCTTTGAGAATCATTAGAAAAATTGATGTTATTTTGACATTTTTATGTTGTTTTAAGTATATTTTATTTTCTTGCATAAAAAATAATTTATATATTTAATAAATATTTGCAATGTTTCTCATATTATATTTTGTTTGTTTTTATGAAGTATATGAATATCCAAAAAAATTTCGATGGACCCAAAATCAATGAAGACATGTGTCTTGCTAATAGTGCTACAACACATACGATACTCAAAGATAAAAAAAAATTTTCTCATTTGAAAATGAGTAATGCCCATGTTAATACAATATCGGGTAGTTCAAAACTTATTGAAGGCTCTGGAAGAGCTATTATATTATTACCTAAAGGTACAAAATTTATCATTGATGATGCTTTATATTCCACTAAGTCTCAAAGAAATTTATTGAATTTTAAAGATATTCGTCTTAATGGATATCATATTGAGACTATGAATGAGAAAATGTTGAATATCTATATATTAGAAATGTTGAATGTGGAAAGAAATATGTTTTGGAGAGGTTACCTACTTTTTCGCCAAGTTTATATTATACATATATTAGTGCAACTGAGTTACATGTTACTACAAACCAGAAGTTTGTAGAACCACATAATTTTACTATTTGGCATGACCGATTAGGCCATCTTGGATCTATTATGATGCGAAGAATCATCGAGAATTCAATTGGACACCCATTAAAGAACCAAAAGATTCTTGAATTTAAGGATTTATCTTGTGTCGTTTGTTCTCAAGGAAAATTGATTATTAGACCATCACCAGCTAAAGTTGGGATTGAATCTCCCGCATTTCTGGAACGTATTCAATGTGATATATGTGGGCCCATTCATCCACCATGTGGACCATTCAGATATTTTATGGTATTAATAGACGCATCTAGTAGGTGGTCACATGTGTGTTTATTATCGACTTGCAACCTGGCGTTTGCAAGACTACTTACTCAAATAATTCGATTAAGAGCACAATTTTCAGATTATACAATCAAAATTATTCGTCTTAATAATGCTGGTGAGTTTACATCCCAAGCTTTTAATGATTATTGTATGTCAATTGTGATAAAAGTTGAACATCCTGTAGCTCATGTTCATATACAAAACGGTTTAGCTGAATCGTTTATCAAACGCCTCCAACTAATAGCTCGACCATTACTCATGCGAACAAATTTGCATGCAGCAGCACTTCTGAGCTTAAGGCCAACAAGTTATAATAAGTACTTCCCACTACAATTGACTTTTGGTTAGGAGCCAAATATTTCCCATCTTATAATTTTTGGATGTGTAGTATATGTTCCAATTGCTCCACCACAACGCATAAAAATGGGTCCTCAAAGGAGGTTGGGAATATATATTGGTTATGAATCTCCTTCTATAATTAAATATGTTGAACCATTAATTGGAGATTTATTTACTGCACGATTTATTGATTATCATTTTGATGAAACAACATTCCTAACATTAGAGGAAGAGAAAATACAACTGGTAAAAGAAATTACATGGAATGGATCATCATTATCTCAATTAGATCCTCGTACAAGTCAATGTGAACAAGAAGTTCAAAGGATTATACATTTACAAAACATTTCCAATCAACTGCCAGATTCATTTACTGACCTAAAGAGAATTACAAAATCTCACATACCAACTGAAAATGCTCTAATATGAATTGATATCCCAATAAGGCAAATTGTTAGTGCAAAAAAAAAGTAATCCACACCTGAAGCGTGGAAGGCCAATCGATTCCAAAGATAAAAATCATTGTAAAAGGAAAGGAGTAATTATTCAATATGGTAATATTGTGGAGGCAAGTGCCCCAAAAGAGACTAAAGATATAACTAATGAAAAAACCCCAGAAGAGGTTCAGGTACCTGAAAATGGTGATAACGAAGAAATCTCAATAAGTTATATTACTTCAGGAAAAAGATGAAATCGAAAAAATATAGTTGCCGACAAAAAAATTGCTTATAATGTTGCTATGGAAATAGCAAAAGAAAATGAGGATCCTGAGCCTAAATCTATTGAGGAATGTAGAAATAGAAAAGATTGGCCAAAATGGAAAAACGTAATTCGAGCAGAATTAAATTCACTTTCTAAACATGAGGTTTTTGGACCTATAGTCCAAACCCTTAAATATGTAAAGCCAATAGGGTATAAATGGATATTTGTACGAAAATGAAATGAGAAAAATGAAGTCGTAACATATAAATCACGACTTGTAGTACAAGGATTTTCGTAAAGACTCAACATTGATTATGAAGAGGCATATTCTCCTGTGGTGGATGCAATCACGTTTAGATGCCTTATTAGTCTGACAATATGTGAAAAACTTGACATGCGTCTAATGGATGTTGTTACAGCCTATTTATATGGTACACTTGATAGTCAAATTTATATGAAAATTCCAGAAGGATTTAGAGTTTCCTGGGAAAATTGCTCAATCAGATTAAAGAAAAGTTTATGTCGATTGAAACAATCTGGACGTATATGGTACAATCGTCCTAGTGAATATTTGTTAAAAGAAGGTTATAAAAACGATCCAATTTGCCCATGTATTTTTATAAAAAGGTCTGAATCAAACTTTGTGATAATTGCTATTTATGTTGATGATCTAAATATTATTGGAACTCCTGAAGAGCTTTAAAATGCAGCAAATTATTTAAAGAAATAATTTGAGATGAAAGATCTCGGAAAAATAAAATTTTATCTTGGCTTGCAGATCGAGCATTTAAAAGATAGAATTCATGTCCATCAGTCAACTTATACGAAAAAGATCTTAAATAAATTTTATATGGATAAAACACATCCATTGAGTACCCCGACGGTTGTACGATCGTTAGATGTGAATAAAAATCAATTTTGTCCTTGTGAGAATGATGAAGAGTTTCTTGGTCTTGAAGTACTATATCTAAGTGCCATAGGAGCATTGATGTATCTTGCAAATAACACAAGACCTGATATAGCTTTTGTTGTAAACTTGTTAGCAAGATTTAGTTCTTCTCTAACACGTAGACATTGGAATGGAATTAAACATGTATTTAGATATCTTAAGGGGGCCATTGATATGGGGTTATTTTATTCAAATGATTCAAAATCCCTATTAGTTGGTTATGCTGATGCTGGATATTTATCGGATTCACATAAAGGTCGATCTCAAACAAGATATTTATTTACATGTGGAGGTACTTCCATATCATGGTGTTCGAAAAAGCAAACATTAGTTGCTGCCTCTTCAAACCATGCTGAAATAATTGCAATGCATGAGGCAAGCCGAGAGTGTGTTTGGCTAAGGTTATTAACCCAACATATATGTAATTTACCTTTACAGGAAAATATGCCAACTATCTTATACGAAGATAATGCAGCATGTATAGCTCAATTAAAGGGTGGTTATATCAAAGGTGACAGAACCAAACATATTTCACCAAAATTATTCTTAACTCATGATCTTGAGAAGAAAGATGACATAGAAGTTCAACAAATTCGTTCTAGTGATAATTTAGCAGATCTTTTTACCAAGGTATTGCCAACTTCAACATTTGAAAGACTACGAAACAAGATTGGAATGCGTTGACTCACAGATATAATGTGATGTCGTCATTAGGGGGAGTCTAAAACACGTTGTACTCTTTTCCTTTAACCAACGTTTTGTCCCATTAGGTTTTCCTGGTAAAAGGTTTTTAACGAGGCAACTTGTAATAGGAGATTATGTACTCTTTTTCCTTCATTAGGTTTTTATCTCACAGGGTTTTTCCTAATAAAAGTTTTAATGAGGCACGTTCTTATTTAAAAGACATCCAATGGGGAGTGTTGTAAATTAAATGAATGTCTATAACCTCCTAAGCATATTAAAGTAATGAGATAAAACTCTTTACTTCATTTATAATCAGGAAATCATTAAATGGGGTAATTAAGAAAACTTAGTTCATTAAATGTAATACATTTATTAATTGAATGTAAAGGAGCTTATAAATAGCACCTTGTAAGTGGAAATACGACAATGAAAAATTCTCTTATATTTTCATCCACTTTTATTTATTGTTTTATTAATTTTTCTATAACAATATTAAGTTTATACAATTTTATAATGTTATATATCAATTTTAATTTGATGTATTTGTATATATTAAATTTTAATTTTCATTCAATTTTCACATTTCATTAATTCCATTATTTATATGACACAATTTTCTATTAAATTATCTATAAATCATGGACATAACATTTTATAAGGTTAGACCAACAAACAAATTTAAATTCTTTCCATCTATATTAAAAAATAAGAAAACATTTTTCTTATTTTCCCAAAAAATCTATTTTTTTTAGTCTTGGGTCAAAATAATTTAAATTTATTGGTTTGTTTTTTAACCTAATGCTATATTAGCAATTTACACATGACTTAACTGAAATTTGTGCCACATAGATAAAAGTGTTAGTAAAATTTGAAAATTAAATCAAAATTAAATTTGATGTATACAAATGCACCAAATTAAAGGTAATGCATAACATTGCAAATTGTATCAAAGTTAATGTATAATTTTGATATTCAATCCCAACTTTTAAGTGATGGAAAGTTTACGTCGACTTTTTATTAGCCTAATAATAAATTTAGCTCTAAAATGTTGACACGTTCCGTCAATTTGATCTTAAATTTAAAAAATTCAACAGATTCTATTAAGAAACATCTGAACCTTTTCTTACTCTCAACAATGCACCTTTCCCCCGACTCTCTCATCAACCAGCACAACCCATCACTATTTGGATCTCATAGGTTTATGTAAAATTGTAACTTGAGAGCTCCATCTATTTTTTTTAATTGGGTAAAGTTAAGTTTTCGTTTTGATCACTTAAATACAATTGTGTTTTTGGTTACCAACCATAAGATGATTAATTGACATAATAATAAAATTAGCATTTAACATTTACACATTATGTCAATTTGGTCCAAATTCTAAATGATTTAGCCTTCAATATTTACAAATAGTGTCAATTTGATATCGATTCTAAAAAATTAAATATATATATATAAATACAAAAACTAGATTATGGAATAGCCTTGAATTTTTATAAAATAAATTTATATATATTTTTATGTAATAGGTGTATAAATTGGATTACACTAATGTTATTTTGTTCTAAAATGCAAATCCAATACAAAACATTTAGGGTAGCAAAACTCAAGCTTAAAAAAAGTAGTAATATATTTTCATCCATTGAGATATTTAGAACACTAGTATACAATCCATTATCTAAATTGACCCATAAATCTCAAACAGATTAACCCATAAATCCAAAGGCATCATTGGAAAGCAACGACCGACTCCCAAGAATCGAGTACTTATAAAAGCCTAAATGCTGCTTTTCCTTACATTGTACTTCATTGGCATATGCCTTGCATCCACCTCCCAATGCTCCACCAAAATTCTCTCCACAATTGATTGTGCACCATCACTCACTAAAATGATCTTCCTTTGCCAACCAACTTCTAATCCATCGCACTGTGACACTTCCAATGTTTCGCCCAAAGCCAACTACTTGGTTTCCTTGACTATTCAAATTATTATCACAAGCTCAGTCGGTATTATCCCCTTTGGCACCTTTTACTCGTCTCCATGAAGCAGCCAGAGAAATTCTAGTTATTTCTCCATAGAATTTGATTTCTTTTAGATTTAGGATTAAATTAATAATATGTATAATTATTATAAGATTAAATTTGTTATTAGGCCAATAAAAAAAGGTCTATTTCAATTTTTAGCTTTCCCTCATTCATCTAAGTCAACCAATTAGAGAGTAATTAAAATATTTAATTTTGAAAAACTTAAGTGACTAAATTTAAAAAAAAATAATTGTTGGGTAACCAAGATAGAACCAAATGTATAGTTGGGAACCCAACTTTAATGATAAAAATATAAATATTAATGTGAGTTAATTTTTTAATATTAATAAATATAAAAACATATAAAATATTAATTACTTTTTAGACATTTAATAAATACTAGAAATTATTTCAAAGCGTGTGTTCCACATGTATTTAGAACATAGACATCTATTTAAAAGTAACATAAAAAAAATTCATTAATACAGGTTCAATTCCTAAAAATGTTAAAAGTTATTTTTTTTTAGAATTATTATTAGTGTACTGGTTAAAAATTTGTTTATAAAATCCATTAAACTCAAGTTCAATTCTAGACATAATAATTTCATTGCTTTTATTTAAAAATTATTTAAAAGTATTTATTGCAAAAAAAATTATTTAAAAGTATAAAAAACAAAAATATAATAATAATAATAATAATAATAATAGGGTCTATTAGTTATTTTTTAATCAAGTCGATACTTGAGTAATCTGCGATATCAATTTAATAAAAAATTTTAATAACAATAATAATTCTTTATTTTAAATAAGTTGATATTCAATTACTTCATGACACAATTTAATTAAAAATTTTATTAATAGTATAAAAAAAGAATAATCCAGAAATTCAAATTGATGGGGAGGCAAATGGATGATATCTCTTGCTTTTCCTTAAAAACATATAAAAAAATTATTTTAAGAAAAGAAATGTCTTTTTTATATTTTAATTATTTGTTTTCAAGTCTCTTTTTCTACCCCCCACTATGGGAGGGACGGGTGTGTCAAGTACAGATATAAGCTTCAGCATCAGAGATCATAAAATGATCTAACGGCTTAAAACAAAAGAAAGACTTATAAAAACACTCTTGGGTTGACTTGACTGACCTCACCTGCTGGAATTGACTTGTAAGTTTCCCTTCTACTAGCCAAGTTTTTTCCACGTATTGTCGTGGGTGTCGGGTAATCGTTGGAGAAAATTTTACACTATACTTCTTTTGATGAAAATGACTTGATTGTTCCACGGAAATAACTAAATCCCTTATTTTTCCTTTCTCCATTGACTTTGATGTTATTTCCATTTTTTACTAATCAGGCCATAAATTAAATCGATATATAGAAATTAAAATAATCATGTTTTATTAATCTATACTATAAATTAAGATTTTTTTGTAGGGAATTAATTCATCTACACAATGAACAATAAAAATAACTAAGAGATTAAAAAAATCAACTATATATTTAACGTGGAAAAACTTCTTAAAAGAGGATAAAAAATCACGCTCAAAATGAGATTTCATTATAATAATAGAAGAGTACAAGAGAAGGGGAGAATCAAAACAAAAAACCAGAAACCCCAAGAGAAAACCGTTCAAAAAAAAGAACAAAATTCTCTCAATCTAAATATTTCTGTTGTGTAAAACCTAAATAACTAAGACCTATTTATAGGCTGAAATACGTAACATATATGACTAGAATATCCTTAGGTTAATCACAGTTTAAGTGGGAAACTAAATTAAAGTTTAATTGAGATAAGAAAATCGAGAAACTTGAGGAGCATGTCATCACATTATGACGTGGTGTTTGGCTATCGGGAAGAAGAAGGATCCCGTCATCGGGATGAGGGTTTTCTTCTCGTTAGGACGAGGGCTTTCTTCTCTTTGTGACGTCTGTTGCTCATCGGGACGAAGAGCTTCTTCTCGTTGTGACGTCACACACTGTTTTAGTCAAAATGTGAGGCATACTTCCACAAATCTTCACCTTTACTCATATTTGACTTAACTCCTTTGCCAAGCCCTATTATGGGTCTAATATGATCTTCGTTAGATACTAACCAAGTCTAAGCAATGCTCAAACTTTAAAACTGGAAGACTTTTTTTCAATATGTTAGTTGGATTGTGTTCTGTGCCAATTTTATGGATCTATACTGTCTTATCGTAAAATTAGGCCTAGGAGTTTGGGGGTTAAAATGAGATTTTTAGCTCTAGTGTTCTTGGGAATTTCGTAATATGGTAAACCAGAAAGGTTTTCATCTATGGCTTTTTGAAAATCAAATCAATTTTTGAAAATATTGTTGAAAAGACTTTCAATTTTAAAATAAGAACTAATTTGTAAAAAGGGCAAAGTTTTGAGTGGTTATAAGGCAATTAAACCAAATTTTAAAATTCAACCTAATATTTCCCCCACCTAAAGTAAGTTCACGTTAGTTTTTTTCCCCTTTGTTTGGTGTTGTTGTCCCTTGTTTTCAAAAGCTCTTCCCACTTAATTTTGATTTCCAAAACTCTATTCCTTTGAATTCTATCATCACCCAATCCATAAATCTCTGTAGAATCTCAAGAAAAACACCCAAAGCACCATTGATTTTGTCATCTCTCAAGTTTGTGGGTTTTTTAGATTTTTGACTAAACTTCTGTTTTTCTTTCATCAAATGTAACAATTTATCTTTCTATTAGTTTTAGATGTTATCTGGTCTTTTAAATTGAGTTTTTACCCATTAAATCATAAGTTTTAAATAAAAGTCAAAAATTAGATTGTTAATGGTGGATTTCGAGATTTTGAGTAAAAAAGTTGTTTCAAAGTGTTCTTCAATAAGTTTTGATGTGAATAGAAGGTTTTTAAACTGAGTTTAAAGTTTTGTTAAAGATTTCTTAAGTTTTAATGAATTTTCGTGAAAATTGTCATAACATGTTAAAAAATTTCAATACCATGATTGGGTAGTTTTGTGTAGTTTAAAGATTGAGAATTAGTTTAGGTGAATAATTGGATGAATATAATCAGATTTAGACAAAAAAGATTAAGTATAAATGGAGATACAAAAAAAGATTAAGTATAAATGGAGATAATTGAGTTTCAAGTTTGTTATGTCGAAGGTTTCGGTTTCAAGAGAATCTAGCTTAGACTTGTGTTTTTGCTTGATTTAAGAGAGCCTTTGACTATGTTTTGTTTGTGCTTGTTGTGTTATTTCCTTGTTGAAGCTTCGAATCCGTTAGGACATTCTACGAGTTAAGGAAAATCTAGTTTGAGCTTTCGATGACTAGGCAAAAGCGTGAAAGGTGAATGTTTAGAATTGTTGCTTGTGGATACGATTCATTGTATTAATTGAGGATTTAGAAGTAGCCTAAGCCCCTATTCTAAATTCCAAGTGTAAGCTTTCTTATACTATTAATTTAATATGTGATTATGTGTTATCAGATTGTGGATTAAAATGTGGTACTCTAACATGTAAAATAAGCTTATGATGGCTATTGTGAAAGAGACGATTGTGGGCATGTTATATGTGCCAAATGGCAATGATTATGTTGTGCTTATAATGTGAATATGCAGTGAAAAAGTGCAGAAAACGATAAGTAATATATGTGTTTAATAACAAATATTTTGGCCTTATGATCTTTTAGACCGTTGGATATATTTGGCATGCCATAGGATTATGATTACTCACCTATATGTGTTGTATTTTTGGGGCATTGAGGCCCGAAATAGATTTGGAGAGATAAAAGAATGTGAGCTTAAGCTTAATTCAACGAGATATGTTTGGTATGTTGGAGAGTGCTAGCTATAAGCTATACTTTTATGATATGTTTGACTCTACGAGTCATTTGGTGTGTTGGAGATCCGTGTATCCGATAAATGGTGATAGAGCCCACTTTTATGTTTCATAGATTAAGTGTCAAATTATCATTAAATGTGTTTTTGTGTATTGTGATATATGCCTAAATGAGTATGTGATTACTATGCAAATGAATCAATGAATAATGTATGAATTAGTAATATGACACTAAATTTTGAAATATTGTAATTGTGTTATATGGTTGTTTCGATAATGCATGATGACATGTTTGTGTAGTAGTTATTCTGATTATTCACTGAGCTTGTAATGCTCATCCACTCTTTTTAAAACCTTTGCAGACTATTAAGCGTTGCAGTGTGAGTGGTGCGAAATATTTTCCAAGGGACTAATCCAAGTAGTTAGCATTTGGGTATGTGTTATTAGTTATTATTTTGAGATTGTGGGAATAAGGCAATGTGGTAGAACTGTTGCATAAATATTGCCATGACGTTTTGGATGTTTTCTTAGGTTTACTTGTTCTTAAGATTTAAGAATTTGGACTTTGATATGTTGATTCTTGCTCGAGCATATTTTCGATATTTAGAACTGTTATTATAATAGTTTTGACAATTGTTTGACGTGAAAAAATATGCATGTTGAATAGACTTAAGTTTGATTAGACTAATTGCTTTAATATGTTGTATTTTTGCTGTCTAGAACAGAGATATCGATATTCAAGTTTTAAAAATGATACCTCCATGATTTTCGAAAGTGAAGGAAGTCAGAATGGTAATTTAGTATCAATAACATATCACGGGTTTCGATACTCAACGTAATAAAACTGATACTTTTTGAAATGTACCGATATTTTCTTGTGTTTTAATTTTAGGCAAGAAACAAAATACTGTTTTGGTACTGATTTTTCAAGCAGTATTTGTAACACCCCTATCCCGTATCCATCACTGGAATAAGGTTACGAGGCATTACTGATCAATACACATCATTCACGTACATTTATGCCTTCGATATTAAAATCCATTCATTTCAATCAATTTGTCCCTTCTAAGGTCCTATGAGACCTTAAAACATGCTTAGAAGTGGTCCGGGACTAAACCAATAACATAAGCAAAATTTGAGAAACTTATAAAATTTCCCAACATTTAAAGGTCGCACGCCCGTGCGAACAGGTCGTGTGCCTCACACGGCTACCAAACACACCCGTGTCACAGGCCGTGTGAAAACAGGGCATACATACTGACTTGCACCACATGGCTGAAGGCACGCTCACGTACTATGGCCGTGGGAAAACTTGGGAGGTGACTTGGGTCACACGGTGGGGCCACACGCCCATGTGCCAGCCCTTTTGCTACACATGGCCAATAGGCACGCCCATGTGTCTAGGCCGTGTCAAAACTGTAGGGTATACTGACTTAATTCGAAAGAGTACCCTAGGGGATACACGGCTGTGTAACATGACCATGTGTCACACAGGCTGAGACACACGATCGTGTCTCTGCCTGTATGGACAAAAATAGGCCATTTGAAAAGTCAATTTGCGACCCTTTCCACAAGCACACTTAACAACCAATATGGTACCATTTCAACATATATATTAACATCCAAAACATGCTATTCCATACACATTTCATGCTATCTATACACAACTATTCCAACTTCTCAATTCCACAACCAAGACATACCATATCTATATGCCAAAATTATCAAACCTACTTAACTTCTAAATACATTTTTCTCATCAAATTATCATCTATAACATGACACAATTTGCACCATATCATCATCTCAAAAACAAACCACAATATGCCAATCTTCAAGCATTACCACATCAATTAACATCTAACCAAAATAACCAACACATAACTACACCAAACAAGTCAACATTTAAGGCATTAAAAACATCACATATATAACACTTATCAAACACAATTCAAGCCAACTTTAATAGTAAGATTTATACCAACATTTACAAGCCAAATCTCATGGCTAATATCATAGTTCAAAACACACAAAATGACACTAGTTTATACATGTCATATACCATATATAAAAAGCTTCAAAAATACCAACAAATAGTCGATAGTGTGATGATGGTTTCCGATGATCCTCGAAGTTCGAGCTAGCTTCGAAAATCTATAAAACATGTAAAGGACACACAAAGTAAGCTTTAAAAGCTTAGTAATTCATATACAAATAAAGCTATCAAAAAAATTGGCATATCAATTCAAATATGCTAAGCATATTTAATCACATATATGATCACAAACCTTTACTGTGGTACACATATTCAATCTCACCATTGAATTAATCAAATACTTCTCTTTTCAATACTCGTATAAATCTCGTACGTATCTGAGTCACTTAGCTCATTCACATATTCTTTCTCGTCTTAACATTTCTCGTTGAACCATTTGGAATTGTTAATGATACTCGAAAATCACATAAGTTCATACAATGCCATATCCTAGATATGGTCTTACACTTAATCATATATCGATGCCACTATCCCAAACAGGGTCTTACACGAATCAATATACGATGCCAATGTCCCAGACATGGTCTTACACACAATCACAATACAATGCCAACGTCCTAGACATGGTCTTACAAGTAATCACATCTTGATAACCTAATGTCATGACATTCGTATCCTATGCTATTCCAAAGGTTCATACGGGACTTTCAGATGTCGTAACTTCGTAGATTCTTACTCGTAATTACTCTTTCAACATTCATAAAAACTCAATGTCAAGTAAACACATATAATTCAAATTAAATGCATTTATTTTCATATAAACTTACCTCGTAGTCGGAATAAACGGATTTGATCGACTATTCGACAACTTTAGATTTCCCCCGATCTAAATCTGATTTCTTTCTTTCAGGATCTATATGTATTCAAAATTAATCTATTTAATCACCAATTCAAATTAATTTCATCCACAAACACATATTTAAGCCAATTTACTCTTTGGCCCTAAACTTTCACATTTCTTACAATTTAGTCCCTATTTTATAAAAACACAAATTATACAAAATTTGACAAAACCCATGCTTCACTGACTTCTCTATAGGTCCCTAGCAACATATATTTTTCATTTATTTCACATTTTAACCCTTCAATATACATTTTTCACAATTAAAACCCTATTTGACATTTTTGTTAAAAATCACTTAACAAAACTTCAATATCTATCATCAATCTTCTATAATTCATCAACAAACATTCAAAAGCACAAGCATTCATCAATGAAAACTCACAAATTCATCAAAAATTTCAAAAATTAGGGTACAGGATAGCTAGATTACTAAGCAACGATCACAAAAACATATAAATCATTAAAAACCGAGCTCAAAACATACCTCAATCAAGATGAAAAATGGCCGAACCCTAAATATTCTTCCAAGCTTTCTTTTCTCCTTAATATTCAGCCAAGGAAGATAAAATGAAGCTTAATTTTTATTATGTTTTAATTAATATAAATTAATTACTATTTTACAATATTACCCTTTGTTATAAACATTATAATCCACATGATTCAAGCCCATTTATGTCCATCTCCACTATCAATGGTCTATTTACAACATAAAGACTTCACATTTAATAAGCCATATCAATTAGACACCTTTATCATATAGAATGCAACTTTTGTATTTTACCCAATTTAGTCTTTTTTCTCAAATTAGCCACTTAAACGATAAAATTAGCATACAAAACTTTCACACATACATATTCACATGTTGTAAACTCATAAAATAATATTAAAATAATTTTCTAGCCTTGGATTTGTGGTCTTGAAACTACTATTCCGATTTAGCGAAAAACGGGCTGTTACAGTATTGATACCATATAAGGAAATTATCTATACCAAGGTTCCAGTATCGATACCTACGTGAATAATTCAAATTTTTTTAGTGGTTTAAAAGTATGATTAATTGTTGTTTTTAAGTTTGCTTGATGAATGTTTAGCATGTTTTAATAATGATTAAAGTATGTATGACTTAAAATTCTTACAAATATTAAAATTGAAGGTGTTTACTTAATAATGAGACCAACTATAATGCGTATGATGTGTGACGGTGGAGTGGCGACCTAATATTCAGGCTCAGCAACCAAGCTGAGTATAGGGTACTATATGAACATCCCTTTGAATGATTATCTCTCGAACAAAGTGATAACAAATGTCTATGTGCTTTGTCCTTTTGTAGTGCATTTGATATTTAGTGAGATGTATAGCACTTAAACTATCACAATATATAATTGTTGCCATTTTTTTCACTTACCAGTTCACAAAGTAGGCCTCTTAATCAAATTGCTTTTTTTATAGCTTTGGTAATTGCCATATATTCTGCTTTAGTAGTAGACAAGGCTATTGTAGCTTGAAGTGTAGCTTTCCAACTGATGGCACAATCTCCAAAAGAGAATAGATAACATATAAGAAACCTCATTTGATCTAAGTCCCTTGCATTATTTGAATCAACATATCTAACTAAACCCTTTTTGCTTCTTCTGAACTCTAAGCACATGCTAGTGTCATGGACTTAGATTTTTCCCACGTGATCCGTACGGCCTTAGGCAGTACCTTCGCTCAAAAATGCCTAAGTCAGCCTAACTCACAACAAATGAAGATTCAACAGAATTCCTTTAAGGCACCCACGAAGAACAGCGAAAGAAGAAAATAAGAACGAACTTGAAAGATGAACAAAAGCCACAGAAAAACAAGAACACTTGAGAGAAAATTTTAAGTGAATACTATCAAAATTCTATTAATAACTGAATGAATTACAATGAGGGGGAGAGACCTCTATTTATGCTGAGCCTCCCCAAAATCAACCGTACAGATCAAAGTACATCAATCGCTAAGATTAAAAGCTATCTAGATATCAAATCTCTAAGATTACAAAATCATATCTTCTAAAGATTACATTTAATGTCTAGGATCACATGTCTTTGAAGATCACCTTCCATATCTGTCAAGCTTTAGAGATGGGCTTTCAATCTCTCCAAGCAATGGACCAATCTAATTTGGACCAAATGACCTCCTTCAAATGCAATGGATTGTACAAGTTCATTATAGTTGCGAGCTCACATGCGCAACCTATGACATTCTCCCCCTCTTGTTCTAGCTAAGCCCTAGCCGTGTCCTCTTCATAGAATTGGTCTATCTTTTCTTGGAATTGCCATAATACCTCGGTAAGTTCCCAACTTGCTTCACTATCGGGAAGTCCCTTCCATTGAACTAAGTATTCATGCCGTGACCGATGGTACTTTCGTCTAATCACATGATCTGCCTCAATGTTTTTAACTTCACGGTCACAAGAGATCTTTATCCCCATTGGTGCTCATTTGCACTTACCTCGATTCGAATCCTCTTAATCCCTATGGAATGGGTTAAGCATGCTTACGTGAAACACTGGGTGTACTTTAAGCATTGCTGGCAACTCAAGCTTGTAGGTCATCTTGTCTACTCTCTTTACAACTTGAAATGACCCCTCATACCTTCGCACAAGTCCCTTGGACAAACCTGTATATCGCAAAACCAAGTGTAGTTTGGTAAGGACTGAGTCACCCACCTGAATTACACATCTCTTCGATTCTGATCGACCCAGTTCTTGTTGTACTTACTTGTCTTGTGCAATGAAGCTCGAGTCACGTCATTCTTCTCTTGCCAACCCTTCGCAAATTGATAAGTTGTCGAATTTGATCCTGTATAATGGGTTACAGCAGCATTGGGTGTGAGGGGCTGTAGGCCCACCACTATCTCGAACGGACTTTGATTCATGGCCCTACCTCACTGTAAGTTGTATGAGAATTAGGCCACATCCAACAACTTTGGCCAATCCCTTTGTGTGACACTCACATAATACTGAAGATATGTCTCCAACAATGCATTTACTCATTCGATTTGCCCACAGTTTGCGAATGAATGCTCATGGAAAAGTTCAAGCCTAAGCCCATTGACTTAAACAACTCTATTCAGAACTGGCCTGTGAATCGCCTATCTTGATCACTGATAATAGACAGTGGCACTCCCTAATATTTCACCATATGTCTAAGGAATAAACGAGTTGCCTCGTTAGCAGGGCACTCCTTGGTAGCTGAAATAAATGTCGCATATTTCGAAAACCTGTCCACCACAATAAGAATACTTACAAACCTATAAGAATTAGGCAAACCAACAATAAAATCCATGGATACACTCTCCCATGGTCTTTCTAGAATGGGCAAGGATTGTAACAAATTGGTTGGAGTCTTTAACTCGACCTTTTCTTGTTGGCATACTAGACAAGTTTTCACATAGGTCTCCACATCATCACCCATGTGAGGCCAATAGTAACGATCCTCCAAAAGGGCCACGGTACGGTGCATACCTAGATGCCCTGCCCATCTCGAGTCATGACACTCATTCATGACTTCCTTACGCAATTTCCCATAATGAGGCACATAGAGACAGTGTTCATGAGTGTCATGACTGTTGGCAAATTTTTCATGATGTTGGCACTCCCCGATTTATACTTCATTATGAAATCTAACTCAGCTAGGAAAACCTGCCAACGAGCCTGTTTGGGAGACAAATTTTTCTGGGTTAGAAAATAACTATTGGCAACATTATCGGCAAGGACCAAGAACCTGGAGCCCAATAAATAATATCTCCATGTGCGCAAGTAATGTACCACAGCGGTCATCTCCTTTTCTTGGACTGTGTACCTCTGCTCTTACTCATTAAGCTTTCGACTATCAAAAGCAATTGAATGTCCATCTTACATCAGTCCCCCCCAATAGCATATCTGATGCATCTGTGCGTACGTCATAAGGCTTCGAATAATCTGGCAAAACAAGTACGAGTTCCTTTATCATCACTTGCTTCAATTGATTAAATGCCCTCTCACATTGCGGATTTCAATCCCATACCTTCCCCTTTTTCAACATGTCCGTCAAGGGTTTGGTAATTTTGGAGTAGCCTTCGATGAAGTGTCGATAGTAATTCACCAACTCAAGGACAGATCTTAACTCTGTCACCTTGGTTGGAGGCTCCCACTTAACAATAACGCGAATCTTACTCTCATCCATTCAGATCTTGCCACCTCCCAAAATGTGGCCTAGGAATGACACTTCTTATTGGGAAAATGAATAGTTCTCCTCTTTGATAAACGACTCATTTTCGCTCAAAGTTTGGAACACTTCCCTCAAGTGTCCCATATGCTTTTCGAGAGACTTATTATACACCACAATATCTTCAAAGTAAACAACCACAAAACAATTAAGGAAATGTTGAAGTACCTTATTCATTAGGGTGCAGAATGTAGCTGGCACATTCGCGAGTCCGAAGGGCATGACAAAGGACTCATACGAACCATACCACGTCACACAAGCGATCTTTGGCTCGTCCCCCTCAGTTATCCGAACTTAATCATACCTCGATCTTAAATCTAATTTGGTAAACCATCTCGTACTACCAACTTGATCAAAAAATTCACAATAAGAGGAATAGAGTACCTGTTCTTCACAACGATCTTGTTTAGAGCCTGATAATCGATCCACATTCTCAACAACCCATCATGTTTTTCTGAAACAACACTGGCGCACCATATGGAAATTTAGATGGCCTAATGAATCCCACATCTAAAAACTCCTCCAATTGTTTCCGCAACTCTTCTAACTTTGGCGGAGACTTACAATATGGGGCCCTTGCTGGCGGCACCATATTGGACACTAACTCGATCTTATGGTCCACCTCCCTCTTCGGTGGCAAAATTTTGGGCAACAAGGCAGGTATCACATCCCGAAAAGGCTGCAACAATTGGCACACTTCTTTCGGGATCTCACCAACGGACTTAACGATTTCCTCAATCTTCAAAAAAATTCACAATAAGAGGAATAGAGTACCTGTTCTTCACAACGATCTTGTTTAGAACCCGATAATCGATCCACATTCTCAACAACCCATCATGTGTTTCTGAAACAACACTGGCGCACCATATGGAAATTTAGATGGCCTAATAAATCCCACATCTAAAAACTCCTCCAATTGTTTCCGTAACTCTTCTAATTTTGGCGGAGACTTACAATATGGGGCCCTTGCTGGCGGCACCATATTGGACACTAACTCGATCTTATGGTCCACCTCCCTCTTCGGTGGCAAAATTTTGGGCAACAAGGCAGGTATCACATCCCGAAAAGGCTGCAACAATTGGTACACTTCTTTTGGGATCTCACCAACGGACTTAATGATTTCCTCAATCTTCAAGGTGGCTAAATAGGAGATTTCATCTCTACGTACTCCTTTAGCAAATTGAATTACTGTCATTGTTTTTTCTTCTAAGCTTCTTTTCTTTATCATTCTCACCATGCATTGATGGTCCGAATTCGAAATCACCATGTAATTACTCGAAGGAACAATAAGCGCATTAACCCATTCAAGGAAACTTAATCCAACCACAAAATCATAGACATCAAGTGGTATTACCTTAATGGATGCTTTGTCGATCCAATTGCCAAGTTGGAGATCCACTTCCTTTGTAACCCCCTTGATTGGAACACTTTTTGAGATCACTGTTTTAATCCGACTAGACGCGTGCTCTATCTTGAGGCCAAGTTTACGAGCAGCCTCTTCGGACATGAACAAATCTGACGCACCTATGTCGACTAGTGCATTCAATTTTCTACTGGCTACAATGATGTTTACAAACATCAGCCCATGACTCGTCTTATTTTTGACACCCCCTAGTATCGAACCAAGATTGTTATCTTTCATATTTGACTCCACTTTTGCTTCCATAGTAAAGAGTGCGGCCTTCTTTGGACAGAATGTGGGCCATCATAATGAAAGCAACTTATAGGCCCACATTTCCTTTTGTCCTATGGCTTCCTACCGTTGTCGTTCCTAGTGGGCCTTTCTTTGACTCCCCACTATTTCCTTTTAGATTGAATTTGGGCTTAGAAGACTCGGGCTTGTCCTTCTTCCCCCTAAATTTAGAAACGATTATGCTACAAACATAGCCTTAGTAAGCTCTTGGACTCCTCAGTATTGCAACTCTTGCTTTGCCCATGGTTTCAACCCATTCAGTGTCTTATTGCGTAAGCCAGCACAACTTTGCCCGAGCCTCATCCTTGGCATACTCTGGATAAAATTGTTTCTTTGAACTCACACCGGAACTCCTTTCAAGTCTCAATTTCAGTCACACCACATCTCATATCGGTGGACCTACGATGCCACCACAACAAAGTAACGTCAATAAGATACATAGCAGCAGTAACTACCTTAGTGGTATTGTTCATGATGCCTTTGGCATGAAAGTATTGCTCAATTCCCCATAAAAACTTGTCCACATCTCTTGCAGACCTTATTCCCTTAAACTCCTTGGGCTTGGGAACATCCACACTGGGCTTAGGTACGACAGCAGCTAATCTTCCATTACCCAAAACAGCTTTGTAGATTGTGAGTTCACCCTCGAGCTTCGCAATCTCCTCTTTTAAGGCCGTCATTATAGCCCCAACGACATCATCCCTACCAGTAAGCTTTTCAACATAGTTCGGCACATACTCTTTAAGTTGCTCCTTCATGGACTACAACCCATCAATGAGCTTATCATCAATATCATCAATCCTCTCATTTGAATCTCCCACGGATTCCTTGAGAGTAATGACTTGATCCTCAAAAGCCAACAATATGTCCCTTGAACGATTAGCTTTCCTAGCCCTCCCACGGGTCTCTATTCCCTTAACATTCTCAGCAATATTGTTGGACATCTGTCAATGATGCCTTCAAACGCTAGCTCAGATATGAACTGTCATAGATTTAGATTTTTCCCACGTGATCCGTACGACCTTAGGCATTTCCTTCGCTCAAAAACTCCTATGTCAACCTAACTCACAACAATGAGGATTCAACAGAATTCTTCTAAGGCACCTATGAAGAACAGCAGAAGAACAAAATAAAAACAAAGTCGAAATATGAACAAAAACCACAAAAAAACAAGAACACTTGAGAGAAAAGTTTGAATGAATACTTTCAAAATTCTTATAATAACTGAATGAATTATAATGAGGGGGAAAGGCCTCTATTTATAGCTTAGCCTCTCCAAAATCAACGGTACAGATTAAAGTATATCAATGGCTAAGATTAAAAGCTATCTAGATATCAAATCTCTAAGATTACAGAATCTTATCTTCTAAATATTACATTTAATGTCTAGGATTACATACCTGTGAAGATCACCTTCCATATTTGTCAAGCTTCGGAGATGGGCTTTCAATCTCTCCAAGCAATGGACCAATCCGATTGGGCCAAATGACCTCCTTCGAATACGATGGATCGTACAAGTTCGTCATGGTTGCGGGCTCTCATGTTCAACCCATGACATTAGAAATAGCTCGTAAATATATAAGTATCCACTCAACTACATACTAGTGTAACTTACCTTGTTTGGCCATGTATCTACTAACAACACTAACAACATGTGAAATAATGAGACGAGTACATACCATTATATACATCAAATTTCCAACTGTGCTTGAATAAAGTACTCTTGAGATGTACCTTTCTTCTTTTTTATTTTGGGGAGAATATGAAATTGTCAATTTAAAATTTGCAGTACTTATCGATTTTGAGTCTTGCATCTCAAATCATTCAAGGATCTTCTTGAATAAGGTACTCTTTCAAATTTACTAATGTTTACAAAGGATATTTCTAAATACATTTGATTTCTGAAGTTAATATATTTTTTTCTAAATAATGACGAATAACCAAGTTCTCTAGTTTTGAAGAAAAAGATAAATGATTTTGAAATGTGATTTGATTTATGAAAGTTTGAATAGCAATCAAGCTTTTACAAATAAAATACAGAAATCATTGATTTCTATAATTTTCATGTTTCTGCGAGATTAAGTTACATGTTTCTGTGAGATTAAGTTAAATATTCTATTTCACTAGTTCTGAATGATTCATCAAATGGTTTAAAAAGTATATTTGGAAACTACGAAAGTTATTTTTTTGGGGCCATTCCGTTTGGCAATGTAGCTTTCCGAATTTAGCCGTAATGATTGGGTTAGGTTTAAGACATTACAGTAAATCCATAAACAGATTCAAGATCTATTCTTCTTGGACCTTATTTGATGTACTATCAGTCCAGAGAGTCACATCTATGCCTCTAGCTTCTGAGAGTCATCTGCTTCAATGCCCAAGATAAGGCATCTCCCCAATTGGACTTGGTAGACGGTATATGAGTCTTTCAATCGGTTGCTCATTTCTGATTAGACCAAAGACATGTTTAGGTTTGTCTACTAATACAAGTTGTCTTTTCGTATTACGATCCACCACGTAATACCGCTTAGTATTAGTTAAAATTAGACAACCAATGAGCAACACTTGATTCTATTTTTCTTTGCATGCAAAAACCATATGACGACAATATATAAAGTATTAATGTAATTCATGAACAATTTTATTAACAAAATGTTCAAAAAATCACAAGTGTACTTAAATGAAAACACTACACTTAGGGCACTAGATCCAACAATAGCTTGCCAAATTTACTACTTCAAACCAAAACTCCTTCCCTAGACCTACATTTGAAAGTATGCATCGGGTCTTTTCCAACAAGGTTTTTTTCATTCTTTCTACAGCTCCATTCTGTAGTGAAGTACCTACAGTGGTGCGATGTCTCTCTATCCCTTCCCATTTGCAGTAGTTATTAAACTTATATGAACGTAACTTAAGTCCATTTTCTGTACTTAACCCTTCACGGACTTCTCGGTCTATTTTTTTATAGCATCTTCCATTGCTTGAAGATTTTGAAAACTTCATTTTTCTGTTTCATAAAATAAACCAAAAATTTTCTAGAATGATCATTAATAAAATTTAGGAAATATTTATTACTTCCTTTTAAGATGTCACGAGTCGGACCCTATAAATCGAAATGGATGTAGTCAAGAGTGTTTTTTGTTTTGTGTACTATTAAATCGTAATTTACTCGCTTCTACTTCTTATAAGTGCAATGTTCGTAGAAACCTAACTTACCAATTCTAATGTCTTCAAGAAGACCTTGTTTACACATTGTTTTCATACCTTTCTCGCTTATATGATCAAGTCGCATGTGCCAGAGTTTGGTTGAATCAGAATCTGTAGATAAAGAATTACATCATGTCTTCGTAATGTGGTGATGATATTGGTTCTTATTCTATAATTCCAGCTACACCAGTAACCATTGATCCTTGCAGAACATATAGACTACCCCCTTTTTTTGTTCTCTCATTACAGCGAGAGCTCCACAATAAACTTTTAGGCCATTTGACTCAATTACTATCCTGAAACCATTAAAATCCAAAATTCCCAATGATATGAGATTTTTCTTTAAGTCGAGTACATACCTAACATCTGACAGTGTTCGAATTATTTTGTCGTGCATCTTGATTTGTATTATTCCTATACAGGTTATCTTACACGAAGAATTATTCCACATCAGCACTACTGCACAACTAAACTATATGTGGAGAACCAATCCCTATTGGAAAACATGTGTTAGAGAACACTGAATCTAGAATCCATTAAGAAGCAAGCTTGGAGTTTCGTTCGTCGACACTAATAAGAATTCGACACCTCTATCTTTGGCTACACTAATATCAGCAACTTTGACTTTCTGCTTATCTTTCTCGTCATTTTCAACATCCCTCTTAATCTTATTGTAAAGTTTGTAGCATTCTGACTTGATGTGGCCCTTCTTCTGAATTTAGATCTCGCCTTAGACCTGTTTTGATCTGGCTTTCTAAATTTTTGTCTACCCTTTACAACTAGAACCAAGGCTTGCTCATCTGACCTTTTGTTTGGGCCTAACACATTATTGAGTTTATCCTTGCTCAGTAGATTCCCCTTTACTTTCTCAAATGAGAGATGATCTCTCCTATACATCAGATTTCTCAAATAATAATAACATGGTCTAATCCTCGTTGCTAATATCTACTTCGAGATTCTTTAGGTCACTAAGAAGGATAAGAAACTCACTAGTATGAGCTCTAATAGACTCACCTTCTGCTATTCTAAACGCTTAGAGGCATTGTTTTAACATTAACTTGTTGGCTAATGATTTAGTCATATCCAAGGCTTCAAGATTCTTCCATAATGTATACGTTATTTTCTCCTTCAAAACCTCTTGTAACACATTATTTGTTAGACATAATTAACTTTTGGATAGAGCTTATTTGTCTAACCTATCCCATTCTAACTGATCCATTTCCTCAAGCTTCTTCTTTGTAACAGTCCTCTCAAAATCACTTTGAATCAGTAGTGCTAACATACGAAATGGCCACAAACTAAAATATACGATTCCTTTAAACTTATCAATATCAAACCTTGATATTGCCATCTCTAAACGGGTTAAATGTGAAAATTGAACAAGCTCTAAGACCAGTTTGTAAGGAATTAACCTGTGTATGCAACAAATAAGAAAAATAACTAAGAGATTGAAAAAATCAACACACAAATTTAATTTTGAAAATTCCTCAAAAGAGGATAAAAAGAAAAGAAAACGAGATTTCACTATAATAATATAAGAGTACAAGAACAGGAGAGCATCAAAATAAAAAAAACTCGAAACCCTAAAAGAAAAACCCTTTAAAATAAAGAATAAAATTCTCTCAATTTAATTATTTTTATTTTGTAAAACATAGAGTTACTAATGTAGATTTATAGATTGAAATTTGTAGCATATATGACTAGAATATCCCGAGGTTAATCAAAGTTTAAGTGGGAAACTAAATTAGAGTTTAACTGAAAGAATAAAATCGAGAAACTTGAGGAGCACATCGTCACATCATGACGTGGTGTTTGGTTGTCGGGATGAAGAAGGATTGTGTCATCGAGACGGAGGCTTTCTTCGTGTCGTGACATCGACTGCTCGTTAGGTCAAAAAGTTTTTTCTCGTTGCAATGTCATACATTGTTTTGGTCTAAATGTGAGGCATACTTCTACATTTTTATTGAGTTGGTGTTATGAATCAATTAAGTATCAATTCAAGTGAGTAATATCTAAAATATCACTTCTTTACAATGTAAATTATATTATTTTAAGGTGCTTTTATCTTTTTACAGTTTTTATATAAAAATAGAAAATGAAGGATCCACTTACACTAGTGTAAATGTACTTTACTTTTACATCTTTACGTATAGTTTTGTACGACTAATATTTATATGATTTAACCGTTAAATCTATCAATATAATTGTACTTGTCATTCATATAAATTTTTGAATTGATCTGATATCTCTATCATATCGATTTAAAGTTGTATATATATTAAAATTTTTATATTAAACAAATTTTAAAAAAAATTTAATTTACGCCAAATTTAACATGCAAAATCCATATAATTGAAATATGACATTTAGATAATTTGATTAAAAGCCATGATAATTTGATTTTAAGCGAGGAAATTGAAAGTGTTAAAGATATGTGACCCAAATTCTTGTTAAACAAAAATAGAAGTGGTAAGATAAGGGGATTGACTACATGTCACATGTTTCATATTTTAGTGCAATGGGATCTCTCATGTATGCTATAGTTTGCTCATGTCTAGATTTATTATATGCAGTGCAGTGGAATCCCGGTAAAGAACATCGAAAAGTAGTTCAGTGGATTTTGAGATACTTACGAGGTACTACCGATGTTTACTTACAGTTTGGAAGAAATAGAGATGGAGTCATTGGGATGTTAATGCTGATTTTACCGAAGATCTTAATAAAGAAGATCTCACAAGTTATGTTAATGTTGATTTTGTCGGAGACCTTAATAAAATAAGATCTCTCACAAGTTATGTCTTTATATTTAGGGGCTGTGCAATCAGTTGGAAAGCCACTTTGCAAACTATTGTTGCTTTATCTACCACTGAAGTTGAGTACATGGCAATTACTGAGGCTTGTAAAGAAGCTATTTGGTTAAAGGGGCTCTTTAGTGAACTCACTAAAGACCTTTAAATCAGTACAATATTTTGTGACAATCAAAGTGACATCTTCCTTACGAAGGATCAAATGTTTCATAAGAGAACAAAGCACATTGATGTTCGGTATCATTTTGTTCATGATATTATTACTCGTGGTAATATTGTTGTGAGCAAAAATAATCCTGATAATATGATGACTAAGTCACTTTTGATTACCAAGTTTGAGCATTGCATAGACTTGATTGGTGTTCATTGTTGAAGATAAACCCTTAAGGGGTTTCATGGAAGAGATGGAGAACTTGTTTGTTGAGAGTTCGTGATAAAGAACTTGTTCGTTGAGAATTCGTGTCAAGGTGGAGACTATTAAAGATATGTGACCCAAATTCTTATTAAATAAAAATACAGGTTGAACAAGTCAAATTCGTTTAGAAGTATGCTTCCTCTATTTAATATTGATTAGAATAAGGTGTTTTAACCTTATTGCATTACTTCTATTTGACTTTGATTAGAATATGGTTTTACAAAACCTAGAAATAGGCGTAGTCATTGCTCCTCTTGTATCATTCGAATTCGACATAGTGAATTTTCTTCTCCTCTGCCCATGGGTGTTCCCAACATAAAATATGTGTGTTCTATTTTTTCTCTCTTTTCTTCCAATTATCAACATTCTATTTCTACAGAAAGTTTTAAAGGAAACTTAAAATGGAGGATTTTGATATCTAGTTCGATAATTTTATGAATAAGGGTGAGTTCCAAAAAAAAGTTTAATACAATATATATATAATAAATTAAATAAATGTGTGATAAATAAATATCATAATATTATTTTATTTTATTATTGGTTGAAATATGTTCTTTCATGTTTCTCATTGAAGAACTATAGATTTAATACTTTGTTCTTTTTAGTTACTTTTAGCTTATAAAATAATAACAATCTTCCTCCATTCCTTTTTCAGTAATTTTCTTTAAATGTTGTTTTATTAAAAATGGCTAAATGTAGGAAGCCATTTATATTACTAAATTTTAATTTTTAAGGCTTAAATATAAAATTGGTACCTGAACTTGTCCACTTATCTCAGATTTGTACTTTATGTTTTTTTTGTCCCAGGTTGGTACCCTAACTTTTTTTCCGTCAACTAAATTGGTACATGGGCCTAACGCCGTTAGTTTTTTATGATGTGGCAGTGTTGGCCAATCATGCTGAGCCACTTGGCATCCTGTTTGGAAATAATCGAACCCTTTCTTTTTCTGGAGTGGAAAATTGAAATGGATTTATTTTTTTTCCATTAATTATTTACCATCAATTACCTTTTCACCCCAAAACTTACTATCCATACACCCAAAATTTCTACCACCATATGAAAAAAATTGTTTATCATCTTAGATTAAAAAACCTTCATCACTAGTTCATCATCAATTACCCTAGTTTCATCTCACTAAAGTCTGATTTGAATCAAGATTACCCTATACATCGACCCCTAAATTTCTCCAACCATTTTAAAAAACTATTCATCATCTTAAAGTGAAAATTTTTCATCATTACTTTCATCATTGATTACCTTAGTTTCATCTCACGAAAATCGGATTGGAATAAAAAAACCCTAATTTTATCACAGACACTTATGCATCCTACGTAGGAGGGGAAGTGCTTGAATAGGATTTTGACCTAGATTTCATGTGTTATTACACTTTGTGTGAGATGCTAGTGGAAGCTGGTGTTGGAAAAAAAATGGTTTGAAAACAATTTTCTTGCACAGCAAAAAATAAAAACTTTGAAAACAGACTCGATTTGGGATATTTATACAATAAACCCTTCTTCAAAATCATACAAGTGATTTAGGATAGACAGATCCTTGTCGTTCCCGACTTTCAACCAAACGATCTTCTTCTCTATTCTCATGCCACGAATTGCTTTGAGTATGGGCTTGAAAAAAACGAATCAAACACAGAAACTAGAAGTTGTTTTCTTGTCTTTTGTAGTAAAAGCAAAAATTCTCATCTCAAATAGAGATCGAGAGAATCGTTATTCCAAAAAATATATTTAATGATATCTCAAAGTTCTATCAATAGCCATACCGATGTCATCTATTTTTTGGGAGAGAAGGTAGAAACATTGTTGAATTAGAAAAGTTTATTTCAAATAGAAAAACAATTCCTACTTGGTAGGATTAAGGTGGGAGCACACCCTTAGTATTCCTACTAGGGTTTTCGCCCCATTATATTCTATGAGGGGATTTTGGGCCACTCTCACATCGGGTCTAATAACGAGTACTTCTCGGGCTTTTAAACCAAATACTTTGTAATCTGATCCAACCCAATTCTATTTTACTATTTCGCAAAATAAACTTCAATATTTCTATTTCAATAATTTTTTTCATCCCAATTTTACCCTCAATAACAATATGATGATTTTGCTCTTAGTAAAAGTTTTGAGAAAATATATTTAATATTTCACCATTCAACATGTTTACTATGGTTGTATGGTTTTTTCATTATCGAGCTTTCAAATAGCTCAAAAACATAAACTCTCTCTTATGATAATTTTTTAGAAACCTTTGTTCATTTCTGAATGAATTCATTTCTCTTTTCCATTTTTTTTCCATTGTGAAGAAAACCACATTTATTTCCAAATGATTTCGTTTCTCCATTTTCATTTTCATTTTTATTTTGGAGAAAACCTTAATCATTTCACCATTTCTATTAATTTTTGTTCATTTGATTCAACAAGCAATTCATTTCTGGTTTCAACGAGTTAGCGGAGGGACCAATTTGACATATGCAATTTAGGCTCAAATGATTTATAATTAAGTTTAAGCTTTTCGCCTATTAATTATAAACTCATTTAGTCATGAAGTCATTCCACTATAGTATCATGACTGAGCTCTCTCCAACAGCATACCATTACGAAAGCAACTTGATCAATGCTCGTCCAAATGACCTTGTCATAAGTGTGTTACCCTCATAGGATATCCTTAATCTTTTTGGGATAATATCTGTTCTCTCAATATGATCATATTTTAGCTCATGGTAATCATTGCAGCTTCCTTCATTAAAAGTCAATAGCTATCAAATAGTGATCAAGTCATCCTTCACAAATACGAACGACCAATGACAACTTTTACTTTTCATCAACCATGTAATTCCAATAAGAGGATACCATTCACCCATATCTCAGGTTATGAATTCCACTGCTGTGAATGATGCTACATACAACACAAGTCACGCATCCAACACACCAACTTTCAGTTCTTTATCTATTTAAACTTAAGTTTTTACTTTCATCAAAGTGCACGAGTCACGTATACATAGTCCATCATCCACTTAGGATTTAGGTATGACACATAATGAATGCCACAAGTAGATAAATCCATAAAAGGATTCAGGGTCTACTCTTCTTGGGTCTAGTCCGATGTACTATCAGTCTAGTTGGTCATATCTATGTCTCTATTTTCTAGGAGTCATCCGCTCCAATGCCCAAAATAAAACATCTTCCTAATTGGACTTGATAGATGACATATTAGTCTTTCAATGGTTTGCTCATTTCCTATTAGACTAAGGACATGTTTAAGTCCATCTACTAATACAAGTTGTCTTTTCATATTACGGTTCGACCATGTAATACCGCTTTGTATTAGTTTAAACATTAGATAATCAATGAGCAACATTTTATTCCAATTTTCTTTGTGTGTAAAAACCATATAAGGACAATTATATAAAGCATATTAATGTAATCAATGAATTTGTTTTATTAACTAATCTATTCAAGAAAATTACAAGTTTACAAAAGAATATAGTACACCCAGGGCACCAGATCCAATAACCGAGTATACAGCTATCAAGAACTTTATATACTATGAACTTGGGTTAGATTTTAAAAAAGGATTGAGGGTTTTCTATAATAATTCATTATTTACAACAATGATTGATCATATTAGAAATACAAGGTCTATACATATATATGTTCAACCTGAGGTATACAAACTCGATGTTGTTGATGATATGATGTTACTGCGTTAGGTGAGGCTAAATTACCAACTTGTAATAAAGAAGTAAATGTGGGGCTGGGGAAACATTTATCGATTTAGGTAAATAATCTAATGCGAGACCATAAGTTTGTAGGAGTAGTAAATTGTGGAGAGGTGTTAAGGGTAGATTTTGAGGATGAAGAGGTGAGAAATATAAAGAATTGGTGTAAAAGTTATAAAACCAACAAAAAGAAGCAAATAGTGGCAATAAAAAGGGTTAACGACATGGGTGTAGAGTTAGGTAAAGGTAGTCAAAGGAAGAATAAATATGCTAGGAGAGAAAAAAATAATGAGGTATCACATTAATCTAGTGGGAAAACAAATTATGTTGATTCAACATATTTGGGGATTTATGGAAGTGATTCAGAGGGTAAGGTAGCATATAGAAGAATCTAATGTCTTCTTTTTTTTTTATCCTACTAACCCAATCCCACATTTAGAGGTTGGTATGGTGTTTGATGGGCTAGATGAATTCAAGGTTGCTTTAGCAAAGTATCTATTAAGCAAAAGGTTTGATATTATTTATCTTAGGAACTAAAAGGAGAGGACTAGAGCTTGGTGTAGGGAAGATGGGTGTTCTTTTACAATATATGTTGGTCTATATAATAGTGATGGATTTTATAAGATTAAAGCTTTTATAGATGCCCACAAGTGTTAAATTACTTTTAAAAATAAAAAGGCAACTTCCAAGTTTTTTGGGAAACATTTCTTAAATACACTTAGGGTGATTTCAAAACTGAAGTTAACTGAGATGCACAAACTATCTAAGGAAGAGTTAAAAGTTTATCTGAGTAAGGGTACATGCAGCAGGGCTTTGAGATGGGCATTTGAGGAGGTCAATAGAAGGGTAAGCTATGAGTTTAATAAACTATGAGGCTATGCATATACTCTTACAAAAGCCAGATTTATATCCCAATATGGAGCTGATGGTTGAAAGTCCGAATCCTCCTAAAGTTCCCAAGTTTAGGAGATTTTATGTAGGTTTTACTGCTTGAGGAATGGGCTTAAGAAGTGTTGTAGACTATTTCTTTGTCTGGATCGATGCTTTTTGAAGGGAAATTTTAAGGGGGAAATCTTATTTGCTACCGGTAGAGATGACAATGGCCAAATCTACCCTATTTCATGGGTTGTCATGGAGAATAAAAATAGAGAAACATGGTGTTAGTTTCTTAAACATCTTATTTCATATTTACAAATTGGGGATGGTGTTCAATTCACCATGATGATCAATAAATAAAAAGTATGTTTGGGACCGTACTAAACTAATTTATTCCTAGTACGGTTAATTTATTAAATAATCCATGTAATACCATTTTTTTATTTTGTACTTAAGGATTAAAGGAGGAGATAACTGAGTTGTTGCCAATGGTGGAGCATATAGTCTATGTAAGGCATTTATATGCCAACTAGAGGAAAGAAAATCTAGGAGGAGATCTGCGACAAGCAATTTAAGCAGCATGAAAATCATACATAACTGTTGACTTTGAAGAAAATATTATTAAGATTGATCATATTAAAAATAGTGCCAAGGTAAGTCTACTTAGGACTGATCCTAAATAATAGTCAAACGTATTTTTTAGGGGGGAAGTATATATGTGATGCAATCGACAACAATTTTTTTGAGTCTTTTAATTCAGAAATTGTAAGAGTTAGGTCAATGACTATAATGTCCATGTAGAAGATATTAGGCAGTATGTAATGGGAGGATTATAAACAATTTTTCCAAATGTAAAACTTGGAATAATGCATTTGTCATAAGATATATGCAAAGTTACAACAGAGTAATGAAATTAGTACATACTGTCATGGTAAATGGAATAGAGGAAAAGGGTTTAAAGTGGCAAACTTTGATGATGTTGCAGTTGTCAACTTAAGTGAGTGATTATGTAGTTGTAGAAGATGGAACCTCACTAGCATCCCATGTCCACATGTTGTTGCATTAATTTTGTGGAAGAAAAGTGATATATTTGATTATGTATATGTCAAGTTTAAAAAAGAAATGTATGAAAAGTTGTATGGCTTTGTATTGGTTGCTCCCCTAAGTGAAAATATTGGTATAAAACCGATATGGGACCAATTTGTCCCCCTCATCTCAAGGAAAATTCCTAGTAAACCCAAAATGCAAAGTAAGAGAATATTGTGAGAATAGTGGAAAGAAACTGTCTCAAAAAGGGATAAAGATAAAGTGTCAGAAATGTTTCAAGGTTGGACACAACTCAAAAAGGTGTCAATCTTCACCTATTGTAAGTGTTTGGTCTCTTAAAAATTATAATGCATTATAATTTTTGAACTTCTAATCCAACTCCAACATGTTCATTTTGTAGACTGCAACTCCAACAGATACTTCTTCACTTGCTTTTATTCCGATAGCACCTACTACAACAACTTCTACTCCAACAGCTGTTTCATAAGCATCCACATTATCACCACCGAATCCAATAATATCACCCATATTTGTAACAAGAGGAACAACACATCAACAAAATCCAACAGTAAAACCTATAACTTCAACTCATAAATTTGCAAGTCCTCTACCTCATATTGATGTTGACATCTCATTCAAGTATCCAATAGTTAGGGAATTTTTTTTCAAACAAGCCCATATATAACCTATATTAACATATTTCTTTCCTTCTTTAGGAGCAAGAAGTGTTCACTATATACAATGATTCTACAGAAATTCTAGTACCTTCTCGTTCAGCTATCAATCCTTCAATAACTATATCTTGTGTGGTAAACCTTTTCAAGTCTTTTACTTATTATTGTTTCATTGTTTTAGACTAATGTTACAACATCTACTGTAGCAACCACCAACTCCTTCCACTATGCAAACCTCTTCAACAATAAAATACTTACAAGACATAGTAGCAAAGAAAAATAAGTTCTACAAGGAATTAGGTTATACACAGATGGGAGGTCTAGAATGCAAATTTTGAATGTAAGTAACCAAAAATAGAATTATTGAAATATTAACCAAATGTTGTTTAAGTTTATTTAAGCCTTTGGTGACAATTTTTATTATTATGTGCTATTGTAACCTGGTATGAGAGGGGAAACCTTGGTAATTGCCCTAACTAACTACACTAATAAAAGGAAGGAAAGTAGCAACATTCAAACTGCAAATGGCACTCAAGAAAGTAAGAACATAAAAACATCTAAGTCCAAAGATCTAGCCAAGCAAAATCTTAAACATTGGAGATATTGAGTCAAAAAAGTGTCTCTACACATTGTACATGTTTTCTAGTTTACACATTTTGTCCACAAGGCTCATAGGATCCAAATGTTGATTGCTACATGTTGCAATTGAATGAGCGCATGGAAAACCTCGTCTTCTTCTTAACAGAAATCATAATTTTCTATGCACATCTCTATATTGGATTGTGCATCTCGTCTCGAACTTCTCATATCGACATTTAACCACGTCAAATTTTACCCTATTCTTGATGTTGTATCGCTTCACTACCACGAAAAACTAATCTTTAGTGGAAAACCTCCTTCCCACACTTCCAAGTCTTCAGAATCCAATGAACAACTCACGTTGCCTGGCCTCCTATGTTGTAGTTCTGTAAACTTTAACCCATCCTCTACAGATAGGTTCATATTATGCATACGGGTTAAAGGTGAGTACGTCCTGAACTGTGGATCTTTTTTAACATCTTTATCGAGATCTTCACCTCCTTCATCATCTTCTAGTTTAATAAGAACTTGCAATGGTTAAAAAAATAATGTAATTTCTGAACCATCGTGTAATGAACTGATAGTTAGGGGTGTCGAAAAGTGCATTCTCGGGACTGCATTCCCGTAAATCAGACTCGTAAATATTTATAATTAGGTTTCGATTAAGTGAATTTTCATGAATTAAAAGTTATTAAGTATAAGGACTAAATCGCGTATAGGGTAAAAGTTGAATTATAATTTTCATGAATTAAAAGTTATTAAGTATAAGGACTAAACCCATATTGTAATTTTTAGTATTGCTCAAGATTTTATATGTTGACATTATTGAATAGTTTAAGTATTAGGGATTAAATAGATAGATTTTTAAGTTAGAAATGGAAAATGACTAAATTGTGGAATTATTTATTTATTTTGAATAATAGGGACTAAATTGTGAAAAAATTTAAAAGTTTGGGGTTGAATTGGAAAAGAGGAAGCTAAATGTGGTCTAGAGTGAAATTAGCACAAAAATATGAAGTTAAACGTGATGATTAAAATATGTAATTTTTATATCTTAGGAATCTCGGTACCTAGGGCTACCCGACCCATATTGTAATTTTTAGTATTGCTCAAGATTTTATATGTTGACATTATTGAATAGTTTAAGTATTAGGGATTAAATAGATAGATTTTTAAGTTAGAAATGGAAAATGACTAAATTGTGGAATTAATTATTTATTTTGAACAATAGGGACTAAATTGTGAAAAAATTTAAAAGTTTGGGGTTGAATTGGAAAGGAGGAAGCTAAATGTGGTCAAGAGTGAAATTAGCACAAAAATATGAAGTTAAACGTGATGATTAAAATTAGTCTAGGTCTAGGTTTACGAACTAAATTGAAGAATAAGCAAAATATAGTGTGAAATTTGAAATGTAATGTGGAATTGAAATGTATAATATTAATATGATTTAATTGTTTTATTCCGTAGCTAACGTCGTACCAGAATCCTCGAGTAAAAAGGGGAAGGATAAAATCAACGTCGAATAGCTCGACCATGATGATTTATGTTTCTATAATCCGAATTAGATAGTAGATTATTGTATATATATAATTGTTTCATATGGTAAGCAATTAAGGTGAGTTACTTTGGTACTTGGGAATTGAATTAAATTCATTATTGAAATGAAATGGATTGATTTTGTATATTATAAAATATATTGATCATGAATGTATGAGTATAGAGAAAAATGTGATCATTATCAAATTGAATATATACTTATATGTGATGATATATATTCATGAAATTGAGACATTGGTTGTATTGAAAAGTGAAATGAATCTTTATTCACTGCATCGGGCTGAGTCAGATATAGATGGCATGCCATAGGATAGGAAGAGTTCAGGGATTACTTCGACCTCAAGTCGATGAGGCACTGGGTGCTAATTTGCTTCGGTTTAACCGATGAGACATTGGGTGTCAATTTATATAGCACTGGGCGCAGTTATTACTTTGAATTTATTCGATGAGGCACTAGGTGCCAAACTGGTGTGTTGGTTGGATCCGTGTATCCGTCTGAGTCGTGTCATGTTAATACGGGAAAGTAAAATAATAATTTATGAGATGAGAAAATATTGAAATGGAAAATATGGGAAATGATTATGAGATGAGGAATGAAATATGAAATGATGAATCGAGATGTGAAACTTGAATGAATTCAAGTATTGATCACAGGTATGAATCATGCCATTGCATGCGATGATGTTTTCAAATGTTAAATGAATTTCCATTGATATATATACTTATATATTTGAACATGTGAAAATCTTAGTAGATATGAATAATGAATGAGAAAAAAGTATACTATTGAACTGAAACACATGAACATAGCTTACATGTTGCATTTTGCATTTTAAATATTTATATCAAGTTTATGTTATTCGAATTATAGAAATACCACTGAGTTTTACTCAGCATGCGGTTTTGTTTTCTCTGTGCAGGCTAGGTACTGTTCGAATTATTACCGACTCAGCATCAAATCACAAATCCCAAGCTCAAGTGTGGTGATATTTCATTTTATAATGGCATGTACCTAGGGAGTCTTTTGTTTATATCGTTTATAAGATGTTAACTTAGTTGCTAACGAAATGATGATTAAATGTGTATATGGCTGAGGTAGAGAAAATGTTGGTACGCTAGCCTAGTTTATATTTTGGTATATGATAATTTAAAGTTGGTAGCTTAGAATAATGTTTGGTATATGCTAGATTCATATTTGGTAACTTTAGAAGTTTGGAAGTTAGTTCAAATATGGCAAGTGTGATATGAATGAAAGACTTGAATGTTTGATGTGCTGTTTGTGTATTTGAACATATAAAATCTGGTACCAATAAGGGTACATTGGTTAGGCATATTAGGTGATGAATTTGGTGTACTTTGGGCATGTTTAATTGTGTTTTGAATAGGTTAAATGATTAGCAATTGAGTTGTTTAGTGTCCAAGTTAATAGGAAATGGTAAACTTGTGATTTAATGCATATTTTAGGTCTACACGGCCAGACACACGACTAGCACACAAGCGTGCGAGGCCATTTCGAAAGGATACATGGTCTAGCACACGGGCTTGTGGCTTGGCCGTGTGACCTACGTCAATGCATTACATGGGAAAAGACATGGACTAGGACACAACTGTATCTCCCTACTTTGAATGCCCACATGACCAGACACACAGGTATGTGACTTGGCCATGTAAGTCATACGGCCTGGCCACACGACCATGTGATCCTTGCAGTTAAAATTTTTGTAATTAGTTCCTAAACTTGCAGAATTGTTTCAAATTAGTCTCTGCCTATTTTTGAACTATTTTTAAGGTCTCGTAGACTCATAATAAGGGTTGTAAGAATAATTTTACTTGGAATTCGGGTGGTTTAGCAAACCTAAATTAAGTGTATTCCACTAACATCATCGAAGATAGATTAAAAAGATAATCGTAGACGAAGTATGGACTAATACCCTGATGCTAAAAATTGGAATAGTCTTATATGTATCCGTATTCGGACATTCTTGAAAGGATAAATAGTGATAAGAGTGTAGACAGTGGAAGACCAAGTTTAGAAATGCATAGCATAATTTATTATTCAAATGTATAAGAATCTAACATGAAAGTATCTGATAAATCGTAAATTATACATATTTTTACCCCATGTTTAAAGCATTTTATGGATGATTTCTCATTAGAATTGGTGAATTCGATGCTCCTAATGCTTTAATTTCATGCTTTATACTTAGGAGAGCATAGAGAGTGAAAGGAATGAGAAACAGGCCAAAAACATAGAAAATGGGCCAAAGTACAAACTCAACACGGCCTGGACTTCCTCACACGGGCATCCTACACGGTCGTGTCAATCTGGCAGAATCGAAGCACGACTCACACTGGCAGACCACATGGCCGTGTCAATTTGGCAGGCTCGAACACGGGCTAAAGTAATCGCACACGGGCGTGTCCCTGCGGAGCCCAAGTTGAGTCCAATTCAGAAAAGGCTAATTTTGAGGGCTAAAAGACATTCCAAAGCCTATAAATACACCCTAGAAGAGGAGAAAAAAGGAGACGGGGAAGAGGAAGTAAGGAATTACTCCAAGGAAGCCGATTGATCCATCTCAGAAGCCGGATTCATTATCAAGACTAAAGATATCTCCTCAATTTTCCTTCAGGAGTTTTGGGTTTTCTTTATGTTTTGTATTCTTTATTCTTCTAAGATGTTTTCTTATTTAGTTATGAACTAAAACCCCTAAATACCTAAAGGGAATGAAACCTAAGACGAATCTTGTTATTATTTTCTGAATCATATGATAAATATTTAAATTATTCTTAATTATGTGTTCTTAATTCTTGTTTTGATATCCCAGGATACTGATTCAAGATAAGCTATTATTCAGAGGAGGAATAGACCCTGGCTAAGAATACATTTATCATAATTAAGCAGAGTTGATTGCGCGCCTAGAAATAGGGTGACAAGATTTTGCCAGATTAGGGTGAAACCTAATAAGGGGATCCATAGATCGAGTTAATGCAACTTTAGAGTGTTAATTAGAGAAAAGTCTCGGTTATTCAATCTAGGGATTAGACATTATTAGTCTTGAATAGGGATAATAACATAACTTAGGGATCTCTACGGAATAAGTTGAATGAATAAATCATCCGCTTAGGAGCCAGAATAACAAGAAAAGTCTAGGTGGATTTTTCCTTAGGTATTGTCTTAAGTCAATCGATTTTTCCCAAAAGTAGTTCCTCAATTCTTTTCTCTGTGCGTTCTTAGTTTAGATAATTAGTTAATTAAAACAAAAACCCCTTTATTCTTAGGCTAGATAATAAAAAGGCAGTTATTACTAGTACTTTTAGTTCCTTTGGGTTTGACAATCCGGTCTTGCTAAAACTATACTACTGTTCGATAGTTACACTTGCCTATATCGCGATAATAGTTAGTTCAAGAACGAGTAATTATAAATATTTAAAACCTATCACGAAATCACGCGATCAAGTTTTTGGCACCGTTGTCGGGGATCTGAAATATTAGGAACGCTCAATTTTTATTACTTTAGCTATTTATTTTTCTTGCAATTTAATTTTTTTATTATTTATTAACCTAGTCTTTCTCTCTCTTGGCAGGTTTTTATAGTTTATGACTAGAAGAAACCCTTCGGGACCATTACTTTTCGACGAAGAAATGGATCGTACAGTTTGCAGAAATCAAAGACAAATAAGGCGAAGCTTACGATACACAGAGAACGAGCAAGAAGACAATACTCAACCCCCAATCGAAGAGATGGCTGAAAACCAAGGCAATCAGCTACCTCGTGCAATTGCGGCTAATCAAAATCCTGCTCCACGCACTATATATGATTATGCTAAACCTTCTTTAACAGGAACTGAATCTAGCATAGTTAGACCTGCTGTAGCTGCAAATACTTTTGAATTAAAACCTAACACTATTCAAATGATACAGCAATTTGTTCAGTTTGATGATTTGCAGGATGAAGATCCCAACGCTCACTTAGCAAACTTTCTGGAATTTTGCGATACATTTAAAATCAATGGCCTTTCTGATGATGTCATTCGCTTTCGGCTATTTCCTTTTTCATTGAAGAACAAAGCTAAACAATGGTTGAACTCGTTACCACGAGGTTCAATTACTACTTGGGAACAAATGACCGAAAAATTTTTACTAAAATATTTTCCGCTGGCTAAAACTGCTAAATTACGTAATGATATCTCTTCTTTTGTGCAAATGGATTTAGAAACACTCTATGATGCATGGGAGAGACACAAGGATCTTTTGAGAAGTTGCCTTCACCATGGGTTACCGCTTTGGCTCCAAGTACAAACATTCCATAATGGTCTAAATCCTTCGACTCGGCAAATGGTTGACGCAGCTGCTGGCAGAACCATCAATAATAAAACTCTAGAAGATGCCTATGAGTTTATAGAGGATATGTCACTAAATAACTATCAGTGGCAAGTCATGAGGACAAAGCCAACGGAAATAGTCGGCGTTTATAACGTCGATTCAGTCACTATGCTCTCTAATCAGGTAGAACTTTTGAATAAGAAAATTGATGGTTTTCTTAATTCTTCACAGGTTCAGCCAGTAATGCAGTGCGAAGCAAGTGGAGGTGGAACAAACCATTCGAAATACCAACCTATTGGCCACAACATGGATAACGAGCAATTAAACTACATGGGTAATAATCCTCGACCTCAAAACAACCCATATAGTAACACTTACAATGCAGGTTGGAGGAACCACCCTAATTTCTCGTGGAGCGGTCAAGGAAATCAAAAACCACAACCACCTCCAGGCTACCAACAACCACCCTACCAGTAGGAAAAGAAGCCGAACCTTGAAGAGATGCTCTCCAAATTTATTTCGGTGTCAGAAACTCATTTTTAGAACACTGAGACAACACTTAAATATCAACAAGCATCGATCCAAGGGCTCGAAACTCAGATAGGCTAGCTTTCCGAACTAATCTCCGAACGACCACAAGGTAGCTTGCCAAGTAACACTGAACCCAACCCAAGGGAATAGCTCAACGCAATTAATATCCAAGATGACGAAGGAGTCGTTGAGCCTGAACTAGAACCGAGGCAAGAAACTGTGGTAAGCAAAGGTCAAGGTGAGGTAGAATATAATAAAAACAAACCAGTGCCTGTCGAATATAAACCTCGTGTGCCATACCCTGACGCGACACGGAAAGGCCGCTCAGATGAACAATTTGGTAAATTCTTTAAACTCTTGAAAAAATTACTTATTAACTTACCGTTTATTGAAGCACTATCACAGATGCCAAACGCAATGAAATTTTTGAAGGATCTTTTAGCAAATAAGTGGAAGTTGGACGAGGCGCCGCATGTGGAGCTAAACGCAGTTTGCTCGGCTATTCTCCAAAATAAACTACCCAAAAAACTAAAAGATCTAGGGATTTTTACGATTCCTTGCTTAATTGGTAGTTTAGATGTTAATTATGCATTAGCTGATGTAGGGGCTAGTATCAACGTCATGCCCTACAAAATGTTTAAGCAACTAGGTCTCGGGAAACCCAAACAGACTAGGATGAGCATTCAATTAGCAGATAAAACTATAAGATTCCCTAAGGGTATTATTGAAGATATGCTAATTAAAGTTGATAAATTTATATTTCCCATTGACTTTATTGTTCTAGACATAGAAGAGGATAGCAACACTCCCTTAATCCAAGGAAGGCCCTTTTAGCAACTGCTAAAACAATTATTGATGTTGGCATAGGTGAACTCACACTCCGTGTGGAAGACGAAACAATCACCCTTCAAGCTCGCAATTCTGGCAACACATCGGGAATTGAAGGTGATCGTTTAACCCATTCTCCTAGAACTGACAATATGTTACAACCTACTTTATAGAAAATGAGTCTGAATGAAGCACATGAGTCATTCTTAAGCAATAGTATAGGACCTGTTCATGAAGATCGAAGATTACAAATCAAGGAACCCAATGAATGGAGGACGCTCAAACCAAGAACACCCGACAAACTGAAACTAGGCCAAAATGAGTCCGATATCTCTCTAAATCAACTTAAGGTTGGTGATAAGGTCTTATTAGATGTCGTAAATCCCCACATTGTCACTACCACACTGAATGAGGAAATCCCTCTTACGATACTCAGTATTTTTCCATTCGGTACGGTGGAGGTGAGTCATCCCAAGTTCAGCACTTTTAAGGTAAACAACACTCGGTTAAAACCTTATTTTGATGAGATTGATAGCAAAAATGAGGAGAATAAACTTCTCAAACCACCATGATTATTCAACAGAGAGGTGAGTCGAGCTTAGACTATAAATAAGCACTTCTCGGGAGGCAACCCGAGCACTAGCAATATTAATTTCTTTAAATTTTCGTATTTAACTCCTAACTTACTAACAGAAATCTTGAATACAGGTGTTTCTACAGAGACATGGCCAAGCACACGGGGATGCTTAAGGTCGTGTGAAAATAGGGCAAAAGATTTCTCCAACACGGGCTACGATTAAACGCCACGGCCGTGCAACATGGCCTTGGTCAAGCCCGCCAAAATAACACGCGCGTGCCACACGCCCGTGTGGAAGAACCGTGGGTGAACCTGTTAAAACAACATGGTCGCGCAACATGCTCGTGTCTACCACCTGTGGTCGAACCTGTCAAATTAACACGGGCGTGGAGCTTTCACACATGGGCATGGGAGAAGCAAACAAAGCTAGACACAGCTGTTCGACACGGCCATGTGAACCCACACGCCCGATGAACACGGGCGTGTACTAAATGTCAGACGCGCCTAAATTTGAAATTCGTAAATCACCCAGGCTGAAATTGGGGGACATGGGCGTGTGCCATGGCTGTCTGCCCCAAAATCTATAAATGCACTATTCACTTTCTTCTCCATTCAAAAAACCCTAACCCTAACCGCTGCAACTCCACACTACCCCTTGCCACGCCCGTGCGATGCCTTCAACTTCGTTTTTAAAGCTCAATCTCTCTCCCTTAGCGTTTATTTACTCCTTTCACTTCTATTTTACTTATTACTAATGCTTATATTACAATAATCTCCATTCCTTTTGAACTATTTTTCATTTTTGCTCAGTACTTTATCATTTAGTTTGCATTTTTAGGTTAGTTATTATACATTTCGAATTAAATCAAGTTATTAGGCACACCTCATATCCATGACATTACTATGCTTATTTTCATGCTATTACCATGCCAATATCTATCATTTAATTTGCATTCCTAGGTTAGTTATCATACATTCCGTGTTAAATTGAAATTAGAAAACTTCATACCCATTACATTTTTATTCTCATTCTCATTGTTATTGTGGCTGAGTTTGCTTCATATTAGTAGTCTTAAAAGAAATAGTTAGTTCAAATTCATGCTTTTTACTTCCTCTTCGAATATGTTTACCTATTATTATTCTTTATATTACAGGCTTTTAATGACGTCACGAGGAAAGAAAACCGTCATACCTACTTCAAAGAAGAGGAAGGGAGCGTCCTCTTCTACGGGTCCAACCATAGAGATTCGTCACCCTCTATTGCAATTCCCCCGAGGTCCCCAAGAAAAGCTTTTCCAAATACTTCGGGCCCGACCCTTAATTATGGGCCGCTGCATTGACTCGGCTACCATAGAACAAGTTCAAATGGCTGACACGATTCGGGCACTCCTAACCACCGACCCTTGGGAGCTATTCTTCGGGATTATCGAGTCGACATACCTCGAGCTCACGATGGAACTATGCTCAACGTTCCATCTTCAGACCGTAATGACCAGATACGATGATCCCGGTATGGTTCAATTTTTCCTAGGCGGATTAATCCTCTAGCTAACCGTCCCAGAGTTCAGTGCTACACTAGGCCTATATACGGAAGAGTTTCAGGAGGAGAATGAACTACATGCTCTCAGTCGCCACATACATTTCTCTCCCTCAAAGTGCTGCACACGTTGGCCCTTAGCACGGCCTCTTACAATCCTAGCCGCTTCAAGACATCAGTTCTCCCACAATCCTTGAAGTATTTACACGCTATTTTAGCTCACACGATACAGGGAGGTGAGAGAGCACTGGCGTCATCAACACCCACGACATCTACTTCTTATGGTACATGTCGCAAGGGCACGTTATAGACCTTGCCTATTTTATCGCCCTTGTGATTCAGCACCAGACGGAGCGGCATCGGAAGAGGGTCATCTTCATTGGCCCCTACGTGACTCAGCTGGCGCGACACATTTCGGGCTCCTCAACACCGCAGCCCAAGAATCATCGCTCACCCTCATTGGCCAGATGTCTCCACAAGGCATCTCAAGCATGCTTAGCATGAGGATGATCAAAAGGCACCGAGGAACCTACCCTCCCCAGTATCGTCTCGCACAATCTACCGAGGAGGAGGCCTACAAGGACAATCCTGATGATGTCCCCCCACAGCATGAAGGCCCACCAACTCAGCCACCATCACCCTCTCGTCTAGTTCATACGACGGCTTTATATGCTGACATCTCTGAACGCCTCACCCGATTTGAGAAGCAGTGTTTTCAATGATTTGATAACATTGATGCTACTCTACAGCAGATTTGTCAGCACCTCCACATCTCATCGCCAGTCCCACCTCGCGAACCATCCAGCGATGAATATGTTTAAAAATACTAATTTATTATTTTATATTTTTAATTTTTATTAGATTTTAGAAATTTTAATTTCGGTTATTTCTTTTTGAGTAATTATTCTTCCTAATATCCCCTAAAAAGTTCCTGATTTTATCACAGTTATATAGAGCTCTTAAGCTCATTATCACATAGGAGATAAAACTCCACCGGGAAAGGTTCTCCACGACTGCCATGTCCTGCTTGACCATGACCATAGCTACCACTAGATATAATATTCTTGTGGCGCAGGACTTGTGGATTAATGAACCTCTATGACCGCCGGAGTATCCTCCTCTACTCTCGAACCAATTACTCTCCAAAACTCCAGTTCGAGGAATTCATCATACAGGAAGTATCACTTCTCTCCCTATCTTATTTTTATATTCTATAATATATATCTTTGTGCATTGAGGGCAATGTACATCTTAAGTGTGGGGGGCATTCATTTCATTATCAGAAAAATCCCTGAATAATCACCTTGTTCTCTTGAAAAGCTCTCATATCATATTTAGGAAAAATTTTAATTGATTTATGATTTTGATTGATATATCTTGAATTAAAACATAGGAATTTATACATTGATTGTTTAAACTTTAAGACATTAGAGAATCAAGCATTATAACTTGATTTTTATGAATTTAAAATTATAGGTTGTTTTCCCAAGTCTAGGTATTACTTTGAATTGGACTTCACGAGTTTAAACATCAAAAAGCCATAATTTTTGTGAGATTTTTGAGCCTTTTGAGCATTTATTTATTCTTTTATGCTCACTTTTATTATTGCTTTGAGTGCGTTAGTATTGAACTGTTATTCTAGAACTTGCTTGATTATGCATGTCGAGACCACACCATTTGATTTAATATGTCAAAATGATTAAGGCACTTAGGATTCACCCACTCATTCCATGAAAAGCCTACCTCCATGATTAACCCCTAGTAAACCCCCTTGAGCCTAACAAGCCATTTCTTGTATTACCCTTAATATTAACCCTTAACCCATTATTGTTGAAATCCTCTAAATTAACCCCAATTTTTGTCAAGATTTGATTTGAATGGATTGCTTAGCTATGTCTTGTTCTTAATACTTAGTCTATGTTATTTAACTTGTTCTTAAAAAAAAACCTATGTATATATATTAGTAAGTCTATATTCTGAGAAGAAGCTTTGCTGTACGTAAGTGAAGATTAACTCTTTTTCTAGTTAAGTAATTTTTCAATGCAATCTCGATTCTAACCATTTCTTTTAGCTTGTGACCACACCCTCTAAGCAAGCCTCACTACAACCCTCTAAAGACCTTTTGATTGATGTATCATATTAAATTATAGTGGTGGAGATTTGATTTTCCTGCAAGCCTATGGGAATAACTTTTCATTATTGGCTACTGAGTATTTCATTGATTATCCTTAAACACCTCGAGTGATTTGAGTGAATCTTTAGTGAGGATGTGAAACTCTGTGATATTCCGAATCAAAGGTAATTACTTAAAAGAGGAGAGACACCTATGTTTGCATGATTAAATATTCAACTTGGAACGTTTGAAACTTTTATGTTCTTTTAGTTGAATTCTTAATGTATGATTACTTATGGATTAATGTGAGATATTATCGATAAAAATTATAAGTTGAAAAGAATTTATTTTGATTATGAGTTGAGAATTTTGCTTGAGGACAAGCAAACGCTTAAGTGTTGGGGTATTTGATAAACCGTAAATTATACATATTTTTACCCCCATGTTTAATGCATTTTATGGATGATTTCTCATTAGAATTGGTGAATTTGATGCTCCTAATGCTTTAATTTCATGCTTTATACTTAGGAGAGCATAGGAAAGCGAATGGACCGAGAAACGGGCTAAAAACAAAGAAAATGGGCCAAAGTACGAACTCAACACTGCCTGGACTTCCTCACACGGGCATCCTACATAGTCGTGTCAATCTGGCAGAATCAAAACATGACTCACACCGGCACACCACACAGCCGCATCAATTTGGCAGGCTCGAAAACAGCCTGAAGTAATCGCACACGAGCGTGTCCCTGTCGAGCCCAAGTTGAGTCCAATTCGGAAAAGACTACTTTTGAGGGCTAAAAGGTATTCCAAAGCCTATAAATACACCCTAGAAGAGGAGAAAAAGAGAGACGGAGAAGAGGGAGTAAGGAATTACTCCAAGGAAGCCGATTGATCCATCTCAAAAGCTAGATTCATCATCAAGACTAAAGATATCTCCTCAATTTCCCTTCAGGAGTTTTGGGTTTTCTTTATGTTTTGTATTCTTTATTCTTCTGAGATGTTTTCTTATTTAGTTACGAACTAAAACCCCTAAATACCTAAGGGGAATGAAACCTAAGACGAATCTTGTTATTATTTTCTGAATCGTATGATAAATATTTAACTTATTCTTAATTATGTGTTCTTAATTCTTGTTTTGATATCCGAGGATACTGATTCAAGATATGCTATTATTCAGAGGAGGAATAGACCCTGGCTAAGAGTACATTTATCATAATTAAGCGGAGTTGATTGTGCGCCTAAAAATAGGGTGACAAGATTTTGCCAGATTAGGGTGAAACCTAATAAGGGGATTCATAGATCGAGTTAATGCAACCCTAGAGTGTTAATTGGAGAAAATTCTTGGTTATTCAATCTAGGGATTAGACGTTGGTAGTCTTGAATAGGGATAATAACATAACTTAGGGATCTTTACGGAACAAGTTGAATGAATAAATCGTCCGATTCGGATCCAGAATAACAAGTAAAGTCTAGGTAGATTTTTCCTTAGGTATAGTCTTAAGTCAATCGATTTTTCCCAAAAGTAATTCCCCAGTTCTTTTCTCTGTGAGTTCTTAGTTTAGATAATTAGTTAATTAAAACAAAAACCCTTTTATTCTTAGGCTAGATAATAAAAAGACAATTATTACTAGTACCTTTAGTTCCTTTGGGTTCGACAATCCAGTCTTGCTAAAACTATACTACTGTTCGATAGGTACACTTGCCTACATCGCGATAATAGTTAGTTCAAGAACGAGTAATTATAAATATTTAAAACCTATCACGAAATCACGCGGTCAGTATCAGATTGTTGTGACCTACCCCTGCATATTATAATATTATTTGTGAGTTTATATGTTGATTATGATTGGTTTAATTATTTGATTAGTTAGTAATGCTCGTGACCCTAATTAGACGGCAGAGAGGGGTTAGGATTGTTACATTTAATGGTATCAGAGCTTGCAGGTTTAGCTGATCTCCAACTAAATCGAGTTCAGAATTGAGTTTAGAGGTACATGTCATAATTGAGTCGAATTGAGTTAAGATTTGATGCTAATGATAATTGATTTTGTTTTATAGTTAAAATATGGAAAATGAATCAGATAATAAAGTGGAACAAGAGTTCTACTCTAGTGATGAGCATAGTGATGATTGTGAGGAAACGGAGTTGGTAACTCTGAATGTTAACTCGACAGGTGCTCAACAACCTAATGTTGAGCAAGATAATAATGATGAAGGAGGTGATCACATTTACTTAGAGTTATCGCTGATGCACTTTAGCAGGTTGTGAGAACTACATCTGCTACAGCGCCTGCACCTACCTTTCGATGGGCTCCGCTAAAAGAACTACGGAGATATGGTACCACTGAATTTTTGGGGTTGAAAGGAGTTGATCTTTCCGTAGTTGAAATTTGGATTAAATCACTTAAGTGCATCTTGCAATAACTTGAATGCAATGTGTTGTTTGTCTACTACAATGAGAAGTATATACCTAGTGGTAATTACTGTCACGTCACATATCCGCAGATCAGGCTAGTTGGGAATTTTTCCAAATATAATTCCAAAAGAAATATGTTGGCGAACTTTATATTGAAGATAGAAGAAAAGAATTTTTTATTCTGAAAAAAGGTGGAATGTTTGTGGTTGATTATGAATGAGAATTTTCGCGATTTAGTAGGTACGCCGTTGAGTTTGTATCGATTGAACTTTATTATTGCAAGTGATTTCTGCGTGGTTTACACGATGAGTTACAAGTACAATTAGTATCGCACAGAATTACTAATTTTACAGATTTAGTTGAATGAGCAAAGACGGTAGAACAAGCCTTGGGACTTGATAAAAAAAGCTGAGGTTACTCGCACTTATGGAAAGCGTCATGGAGCTGCTTGTTCAAATCCATTACCAAAGAGATCAAAATAATTTCGTGGTAGCTGGAGGTCAAACTTTAAGTCAAATACAGCCGATAGAAATCATGATATAAAACCAACTGTGTCCATGGGTAGTGTGCGAGGTCCAATTAGGGATACTGATATTCTGATTTGTGAGCACTGTGGGAAAAAGCACCGTGGTGAATGCTGGAAGTTAACTAAAGGTTGTTTTCATTATAGATCCATGGAACATTTTGCTAGAGAATGTCCGAAGAATGAGAATGCTACACATGTTATTTCTTAGAGATCTGTGCCTCCTCCTAGGGGTCGCGGGTCAAGTCGAGGTGGTTTATTTTTGAGAGGTAGTGTTAGAAAGGGAAATAATGTTGTTATTCATTAGTCGGAGGCCAGAGTGCCAGCCCGAGCTTATGTTGTGCAGTCACGTAAGGATGACAATGCTAATGACGTTGTGAGAGGTATCTTTTTATTACATTCAAAACCTATTTATGCTTTGATAGATCCAGGATCTTCGCATTCGTATGTTAATACTGAATTGGTTAAGTAGGGAAGTTTAAAGTCTGAGATGTCTAGAGTATCAATAGTGGTGTCTAGTCCGTTTGGAAAATCCATGTTAGTGGATCAGGTGTGTAGGAGATGCATGATAGTGATACAAAATATAACATTCCCTATTGATTTGTTGATAATGCCGTTTGGCATACGGAGCATGGGGTGATTCTAGATTTCTGTAAAAACAAGTTTGTTGTTTAGAGTGGAGGCGGTGGTACGATTAAGGTGAATGGTGTTCGAACGAGTGGTTCAACTCGTATCATTTCAGCAACTCGAGCTGAAAAACTTTTCAATCAAGGCTGTGAAGCTTTTCTAGCCTATGTTATCAATTCGAGTTCTGGTGATAGTCAGTGCAGTAAAATTTAAACTTTTTTTAAATTCCTTGATCTGTTTTCTGAAGAATTACTAGGATTACCACCAGATCGAGAGGTTGAGTTCGCAATTGAAGTGCTTCCTGGTACGGCTCCAATGTCAATGTCCCCCTATCGTATAATACCCACTTAGTTGAAAAAATTAAAAGTACAATTGGAAGACTTACTGGATCGTAATTTTATACACCCTAGTATATCGCCTTGGGGAGCTACAATATTTTTCGTCAAAAAGAAAGATGGCTCAATGCAACTTTATATTGACTATCGGAAATTGAACAAACTGACAATTAAGAATTGATACCCCCTACCTCGTATTCATGGCTTATTCGATCAATTAAAAAGAGCTTCTTTCTTTTCAAAGATCGATTTAAGATCGAGTTACTATCAGTTGAAAGTGAAAGATAGTGACGTACCTAAGACATCGTTTCTTCCGCTTTATAGCTACTATGAATTTTTTGTGATGCCTTTTAGGCTGACTAATGTTCTGGTGGTATTTATAGATCTCATAAACCGTATTTTCCAACCGTATTAGGATCAATTTGTGGTAGTTTTTATTGACGACATCTTGATCTATTCGAAATCTAAATCCGAGCATGAGCAACACCTCAGAATTGTTTTACAAGTGTTACGAGAGAAACAGTTATATGGAAAGCTTAGTAAGTGTGAGTTTTGGAAATCAAAGGTTGTATTTTTGGGTCATCTTATCTCGGCAGATAAGATTAGAGTTGATTCAAAAAAGATCGAGGCAATTTTTTGATGGAAAGCACCGAGGAATGTGTCAAAGGTTCGTAGTTTTCTTGGACTGGCTAGTTATTATCGAAGATTTGCAAATGGATTTTCGAAGATAGCTTTGGTGATGACAAAGTTGTTACATAAGAATGTTGATCGTGTGATTCATAACAAGTAATAAATATTTATAATGAAGATCAAACCTAGACTAACTATTATCACGATGAAAAGGCAAGCGCACCTATCGAACAATAGTATAGTAATGGCAAGACCGAGATATCGTACCCAAGGGAACCAAAAGTACTAGTAATAACTATCTTTTTATTATCTAACCTAGAAATAAAGAGGGGTTGTTTATTAAACTAATTAACTAATTAAACTAAAGTAAAGAGAAAAGTTGGAAAAAGACTTAAAGAAAATTAATTTGATAAAGACGACACCTAAGGAGGAATCCACCTAGATTTCACTTGTTATCTGACTCTGAACCAGACGATTTATTCACTTGACTTGATCTGTGAGACTCCCTAACCTATGTTATTATCCCTTTCGAGACTAATAACGTCTAACCCTCAGTTCAATTAATCGAAATTTCTTTCTTAATTAAAACTCCTAGGGAAGCAGTAAACCACTCTATGGACTCCCATATTAGGTTTCACCCTAATCCGGTAAAATCTCATAACCCTATTTTTAGGCATTCGATCAACTCCGCTTAATTATGCCAAATACTCTTAGACATGGACTTTTGCTCCTATGTATAAGTACATCAAATCATAAATTAATACCCGAAATATTAACTCAAGCATTAAGAACACATAATTATGAACAAATCAAGTATTTATCATACAGTTCAGATAATAATAACAAGATCCATCATAGGTTTCAACCCCCTTAGGTATCTAAGGGGTTTAGTTCATAATAAGATAAGAGTACATCTCAAAAGTATGAAAATAACAAAACATAAAGAAAACTCTAAAACCCCTGAAGGAATTGAGAGAGAGATCTTCAGTCGTGGAGTAGCTCCGGCTTTTGGGATGGATCGTCTGGCTTCCTTCAAGTAATTTCTGGAGTGTGGTTTTGTATTCTAAAAAAGTTCTGGAAGAGAGGCCCCCTTCTAAGTCATACTTAGGGTGTTTATATAGACTTTGGATTGGCTTTCTTCCTCCCTAAGTACCCTTTTCCTTGTAAAATACAACTCCTTAAAAAAGGGACACGCCCGTGTGCCACGGCCGTGTGACGTCTTTACCAGGCCGTGTTCGATCCGTTAAATTGCACACGGCTGTGTAGGTCAATGGCCAGGCCATGTGAATCGTGAGAGCCTTGGTCGATACCCTCGAAAGACACGGGCATGTGAGCTGCCTGTGTGGCAAGGCTTAGGTCGTTTCATCTTCTCGATTTGGTCTGTTTTGTCCCTTTTTGGCTCATTTTTTTCTCCTTTTGACTCTTGGTGCTCTCCTGAGTACAAAACATAAAATAACCGGATTAAGAGCACCAAAATCCACAAATCTAGTAATAAACATCCATGATTATGCTAGGTATTTGGGGTAAAAACATGTATAATTTGGCATTTATCAAATGTTCAATTCGTTTGGGACGATCAGTGTCAAAAAAGTTTTGAGAAATTGAAGCAGATGTTGACTGAAACGTTGGTTTTGATGAAGTAGATGTTGAGTGAAGTACCGATTTTGACTTTACCAAAATCGAGAAAAGCTTTTGTGGTCTATAGTGATGTTTCATTGAGCGGTCTTGGTTGTGTTTTGATACAAGATGGGAAAATGATAGCTTATGCGTCTTATTAGTTAAAAACGTATGAACGCAATTATCCGACGCACGATTTAGAGCTAGCTATTTGGTTTTTTCTCTAAAGATCTGGAGACACTACCTATACAGCGAAAAGTGTCACATCTATATGTATCATAAGAGTCTCAAATACCTCTCGTATCAAAAGGAGTTGAATTTGAGATAGTGTCATTGGGTCGAGCTTCTGAAAGATTTTGATTATGTTATTAATTACCATCCTGGTAAAGCTAATATTGTAGCTAATGCGTTGAGTAGAAAAGTAGCAGTTGAATTAAGAGCACTTTTTGCTCAGCTCAGTATCAATGACGATAGAAGTTTATTGGCTAAACTAAATATCAAACCGGTGATGTTTAAATGGATCAAGTCAGCACAGTTAGATGATGACAAGTTGGTGAAGAAAAAAAATGGTTCAGAATGGCATATTAGAAAATTTCAGCATTAATGACTGTGGTTGCTTGAGATTTCATAATTGAATTTGCGTTCTGAATGTTTCAGAATTGAAAGAGTTGATACTTTGTGAAGCTTATGATAGTTATACTATGGCAAAGTGGAAGTGAAGTACTCAATTTTTAGTAACCATTCCCTAATTTGGTTAAGAATGATATGTGACAAATGGGCCTAAAAAAATCAAAGAAAATGGATAAGTGGTAGTGAGTTTATACAAGGGAACTCACCAATGACTGTGGTTGATAGGTGAACTTAATAATTGTGCATATTGTATAAGTGTATAAATATTTGGTAAGATTTATGTTTTATGCCTATGAACTTACTAAGCTTCTACAAGCTTACTTGAGTGTATTCAATGTCTCTTGTAGATTGACGTGGAAGTATACGGAGGATCGAATCAACACAGAGGATCACACTATCCAGATTATCTCCGGTAGCTTTTGTAAATTTCCTTTTTGATTTATATGGCATGTATAAGGTTTGATGATTATATAAATACGAAGACTTGTTTAATGAATATACATTAAAGTAAAGAATGATGAATATGTTAAATGGTATAATTATAATAGAAGTATAATTTGGTATCAAATTGGTTGAAATGAATTGGTTGGTTGGTTGGATTGGTCTCGGTTTTAAATTTTGCTTTGCATCTTGGAGAAACGAAAATGTATCGCGATTTGCGAGAATCTTATTAGAGGCCAGGAATGAAAAGAGATGTGGTTAAGTAAGTGGCTAAATGCTTGACTTGTCAATGAGTTAAAGTAGAACATCAGGTTCCCAAAGGACTACTTTAGTCTATTTTTATTCCTGAGTGGAAATGGGACCGTATTACGATAGATTTTGTAACCGAGTTACCTTTACTGGCAAGTAAGAAAAATATTGTATGAGTGATTGTTGATCGACTTACGAAATCGACTCATTTTATTACGATCAGGACTGATTGGTCACTTCAAAAGCTTGCTGAAGTTTATATTCAAGAAATTGTGAGATTGCACGGCATCTCTGATCAAGATCCGTGGTTCACTGCGAGATTTTGGAAATAGTTGCACGAATCCCTTGGGATGCGACTTAATTTTAGCATAGCTTTTCACCCGTAGACTGACAGACAATCTAAGCGTGTTATTCAGATTTTGAAAGACAACTTCGTACTTGAGTTATTGATTTTGAATCAGGATGGGAGCGTTACTTACCTTTGGCTGAATTTGTATACAACAATAGCTTCTAATTAAGTACTCAAATGGCTCTGTATGAAGCTTTATACGGTCGTAGGTGTCAAACCCCTACTTGCTGGATAGAATTAGGTGAAAAGAGAATGATCGGGCCGAAATTAATTCGAGAAACGGAAGATATTGTTAAAAAAATTCTAGATAGATTGAAGACAACTTTTGATAGATAGAAACCATATGCATATTTGAAACATTGAGATATTGAATATTCTATGGGCGATAAAGTATTTCTTGAAGTTTCGCCTTGAAAGAAAATTTTGAGATTTGGCCGAAAAGGGAAACTAAGTCCTCGTTTTATTGAATCGTATGTGATCACAGAAAGAGTAGGACCAATTGCATATCGTTTAGCTTTACGTGCAGAATTACAAAAAATGCATGACATTTTTCACGTTTCAATGCTTAGAAGATATTGGTCAGATTTGTCTCACATTATTTCGACGGAAGACATTGAGATTCAACCCGATTTGTCGTACGAAAAAGAACCCGTTAAGATTTTGGCGCGTGAAGTGAAAGAATTGCGTAATAAGCGAGTTCTGTTAGTGAAAGTATTATGGCATAGTCATAGTGTCGAGGAAGGGACTTGGGAACCGGAAGAGACGATGAGATCTTAGTACCCCCACCTCTTTTCAGGTAAATTTCGAGGACGAAATTTAATTAGGGGGAGAATTGTAATGACCCGATAGTCTAGGGCGTCGAAAAGTGCATTCCCGAGACTCTATTCCCGTAAATCAGACTCAGTTAGTTGTATAATTAATTAGGTTTCGGTTAAGTGACTTTGCATGAATTAAAAGTTATTAAGTATAAGGACTAAATCGCGTATAGGGTAAAAGTTAAATTATAAATTGAAATAGACTAAAGGGCCTAAAATAAAAATTAAACCATTTAATAAATGGTTCTGTATAGGTGGCTGAATGTGGTTAAGTAAAAATGCATGTATATATTATATATTATATATTATATATTAACATTAATGTATATATATTTATTATAATAATAATTAAAATTAAAGTTATAAGAAAAGAAATAATAAAAGTAAGCGGAAACATGCAAAATTAAGAAAGAAAAGAAAGAAAAAAAGAAAAGAAAAGAGAAAACCCACGACCTAAGGGTTTCAAGCTTTCAAATTTCAATTGGTTAGTCAATTTAGTCCCATTTTCTTGTAATTTTTATATCTTTGGAATCCCGGTACCTAGGGCTACCCGACCCATATTGTAATTTTTAGTATTGTTCAAGATTTTATATGTTGACATTGTTGAATAGTTTAAGTATTCGGGATTAAATAGATAGATTTTTAATTTAGAAATGGAAAATGACTAAATTATGGAATTAATTATTTATTTTGAACAATAGGGACTAAATTGTGAAGAATTCAAAATTATGGGGTCGAACTGGAAAAGAGGAAGCTAAATGTGGTCTAGAGTGAAATTAGTAAAAAAATATGAAGTTAAATGTAATTATTAAAATTAGTCTCGATTTAGGGACTAAATTGAAGAATAAGCAAAATATAGTGTGAAATTTGAAATGTAATGTGAAATTGAAATATGTAATATTAATGTGATTTAATTGTTTTATTCCGTAGCTAACATCGTACCAGAATCCTCGAGTAAAAAGGGGAAGGATAAAATCGACGTAGAATAGCTCAAAAATCACTGTTTGTGTTTCTATAATCCGAATTAAATAGTAGATTATTGCATATATAATTGTTTGCATATGGTAAACAATTAAGGTGAGTACTTTGTTACTTGGGAATTAAATTAAGTTCATAATTGAAATGAAATGGATTGATTTTTTATATTATAAAATATATTGATTATGAATTTATGTGTATTGAGAAAAATGTGATCATTATCAAATTGAATATGTACTCATATGTGATTATATATATATTCATGAAACTGAGACATTGGTTGTATTGAAAAGTGAAATGAATCCCTATTAACTATATCGGGCTAAGTCGAATATAGATGGCATGCCATAGGTAGGAAGAGTTCAGAGATTACGTCGACCTCGAGTCGATGAGGCACTGGGTGCCAATTTACTTTGGTTTAACCGATGAGACACTGGGTGTAATTTTATATAGCACTGGGCGCAGTTATTACTTCAGATTTATCCGATGAGGCACTGGGTGCCAAACTAGTGTGTTGGTTGGATCCGTGTATCCTTCTGAGTCCATGTCATGTTAATAGAGGAAAGTAAAATAATAATTTATAAGATGAGAAAATATTGAAATGGAAAATATGAGAAATGATTATGAGATGAGAAATGAAATATGAAATGATGAATCGAGATGTGAAACTTGAATGAATTCAAGTATTGATAAAAGGTATGAATCATGCCATTGCATGAGATGATGTATTTTAATGTTAAATGAATTGCCATTGATATATATACTTATATATTTGAACATGTGAAAATCTTAGTAGATGTGAATAAGGAACGAACAAAAATTATACTATTGAATTAAAACACATGAACATAGCTTACTTGTTCTATTTTGCATTTTAAATATTTTTATCAAGTTTATATTATTCAGATTATAGAAATACCACTAAGTTTTACTCAGCGTGCGGTTTTATTTTCCGTGCACAGGCGAGGTACTGTTCAAATTATTGCCAACTCAATATCAAATCACAAATCCTGAACTCAAGTGTGGTGATATTTCATTTTGTAATGGCATTTACCTAGGGAGTCTTTTGTTGATATCATTTATAAGATGTTGTTAACTTAGTTACTAGTGAAATGATGGTTAAATGTGTATATGGTTGAGGTTGAGACTATGTTGGTATGCTAGCCTAGTTTATATATTGGTATATGATAATTTAAAGTTGGTAGCTTAGCTTAATGCTTAGTATGTGTTTAGCTTCACATTTGGTAAATTTAGAAGTTTAAAAGTTAGTTTAAATATGGAAAGTGTGATATGAATGAAAGACTTGAATGCTTGATGTGTTGTTGGTGTATTTGAACATATAAAATCTGGTACCAATGAGGGTACATTGGTTAGGCATATTAGGTGATGAATTTGGTGTATTTTGGGCATGTTTAATCATGTTTTGAATAAGTTAAACGATTAGCAATTGAGTTGTTTAGTGTCTAAGTAGATAGGAAATGGTAAACTTGTGATTTAAGGCACATTTTAGGTCTACACGACCAGACACACGGGCGTGTAACTTGACCGTGTGAAACACACGGCTAGTACACAGGCGTGCGAAGCCATTTCGAAAGGGTATACAGTCTAGCACACGGGTGTGTGGCTTGGCCGTGTGACCCAATTCAATGAGTTACACGGGCAAGGACACGGACTAGGACACGGCCGTGTGTCTCTACTTTGAATGCCCACACATCTAGACACACAGACGTGTGACTTGGCCATGTGAGTCACACTACCGTGTAACCTCTGCAGTTAAAATTTTTTGTAATTATTTCCTAAACTTCCAGAATTGTTTCAAATTAGTCCCTTCCTATTTTTTAACTATTTTTAGGCTCCTGTAGACTTGTAATAGAGGCTGTAATAGTAACTTTTACTTGGAATTGGGGTGATTTAGCAAACTTAAATTAAGTGCATTCCACTAACATCATTGAAGATAAATTAAAAATATAATCGTAGACGGAGCATGGACTAATACTCTGATGCTAAAAATTGGAATAGTCTTATATGTATTCGAATTCGAACATTCTAGAAGGGATAAATAATGATAAGAGTGTAGAAAGTGGAAGACTAAGTTTAGAAATGCATAGCATAATTTATTATTAAGATGTATATGAATCTAGTATGATAGTATCAGATTGTTGTGACCTACACCTGTATATTATAATGTTATTAGTGAGTTTATATGTTGATTATGATTGATTTAATTGTTTGATTAGTTAGTAATGCTCATGACCCTAATCTGACGACGGAGAGGGGTTAGGGGTGTTATCTATCGGTACTGGTCTGCCAGATTGGATCGATATCAGATTCACTGTCATCTTCATTCTCAGACCCACCAACATCTTCTGTGTTGGATGTCCTCTCGCCGGTGGACGTCGTAAGGAGTACATCATCCCTTCTCGTATAGCTATCGAAACATCCAAAATCATTTGTCGATAGCCAACCACTGAAAGTAGACATCATTCCTTTATAAGAGTTCCCAACATTAAACATCGGTTGACTGAAGTTCAAATCAATACCACTAAATGAGTGACATGCATGGGTCGTGTATTCCATCCTACCACTCCAACCTGACTGTTCGATGTTTTGCCTGCCACGGTTGAAATCTAAGGCCGAGAAAATGAGTATCTTCTGATTGATGATTCCGAGATATCATGATGGGAAGTTCCTAAAAAAGTGGTGAACACACCAGACAACTGTGCCGTTGGACTATTAGCATGTTCTTCCATTCTGTCTTCTCGAACATGAACATATGTCGATATCTGAGGGCCTTGGTCTCCCATTGAGAACTCGTCATATAACTCAAGAAACGGGGATTCACCGTTTAGATGCGTCTACACCATCGCCTCTAACCCTCTCGCACCTCTAATATCAAAATCGTCATATCTAATAAGTTGTCTGACGCACAAAATCGATATTAAAGGGACGATACTTTCAGTTAGTTGATCCAATGATTTTCCACATAATTCTTATTCGTAGTTCTGACAATTGTCTGTTCTAGTTAAAAGTCAGTCGCACTGTGTTTTCTAATAAAAAAATGACCTTGTTCTCAGTGTCACACATTTCACCGTTGTAATAAACAATAGCATTAATCCGTCCACTCATTTTCAACCAAATAACCTGTCAAGACGTTCAAAACAAAAATATTATGCAAAAAATTAATGAATAACAAAAATCAATTTTTACTTTTATGCAAATTGCGTCATTGCTCTAACTTATACCTTCTCTATGAACTTCTCTTCTTCTGATCTCTCTGACAACTGGTTATTTGCTCGTAAATGGCTTATGTTACTTAAGGCTAAAATATGTTTCATTTATAGATCAGGGGACGAGCTCAAAGTTGATTCTGAAAATTCCCACCGGCTAGTGAGGGTTGAAATTTGTAGAAAAATAACGCTCCAAGCAAGACACACTATCAGCAAAAGTATTGAAAGTGTGTCCAAGTGGAAGCGTTTTCAGTGCCATGTAAGTTGAAAGCGCTTCCAATTGGATGGTCTTTCAGTACTTTTGCTGATAGTGCGTCCTACTTGGAGCGTTATCTCTCTACAAATTTCAACCCTCATTTGGGACAAAAAAACCATCGTATATATCCCGAGATATATTTTCAAAACTCATCTCGTCAATATTAATGCACTGTGATAAATAATTTACTAAAATATCGAATCAATCTAGTATTAAAAATGTGCAAAATTTTAAAAACTACTATTGTGTGTCCTGCTTAGAGCGTTATCTCTCTACAAATTTCAACACTCACTTGGGACAAAAAACCCACAATATATCCCGAGATATATTTCAAAACTTATCTCATCAATATTAATGCATTGTGATAAATAATTTACTAAAATATTGGATCAAACTAGTATTAAAAATGTGAAAAAAATTAAAAACTAATATTTCATCCCAAACAAGTACTTCAAGTTTCGATGAAAATATGAGGTTTTTAAATTTCTAATACAATAATAATTATTTAACATTTCAAAAACCCTAAACCCTATCCTAAACCCTAACCCGAAAATACAAAACCCTAGCACAAAATACCCATGAGAAAAACGTTTCCAGTTGAAAGCTTTTTCAGTTGAACTGTCAGAAAACACGTACAAAACACATACATCAGGTATAATGTACATAATTATAAAATAAACATAATTATAATATAAATAATACATCTAAATTAATGCACTGTGATAAAATATGTTATATATTAGTATTATAATAAAATAATAATAATAAATTACAAATTATTTTATATTAGTATTATAATTGTTTTTAAATTATTTTTAAGAAAAAATTATAATAAACATAATTATAATATAAATAATACATCTAAATAATTAAAATGAAAATTATAAAATAAAATTAATGGTTAAAATATATTCGAATCTAAATTAAAATATATAAAGTATATATACATGAAATAAAACTTAACAAAATAAATTTATATAAAAAATAAAGTAATGATTTACATGATGGGATAACCCAAACTTTAAATAATAACTACAATCAAATTAACATCACAAAGCATATTCATAACTAAATCTGAATTTAATATTATAATTGCACGTAACTTTTATTATGACATAATTCTGAAGAAAAACTTTTTTTATAACATAACAACATAAATAAAATAATTGGTTTGGATGATGGTAAAATTATTATTAAAAATTAAATAAATTAATTTTTATGTGTTAAATTAAAAAGTAAATTAATTTTTATTTATTTTTACTATTAAACTGATGAAATAATTAAACTAACCTGTCGTTAGATCAATTGTGAATAATAAAAATGAAGTAAATTTTTAATCGGAAAACTGATTAATTATATAAGTACCTCCACCGTCGTTTGCTTACGGGAAAAATCAACTCAAATGGGCTCCACATACACATTTTTTCCACACGGTATCAACTTATAAAAAAAAACCAAGGAATTAATTATTTAATTATTTAATAGCAGCTATATGAGCATCCAATAATCTTCCACTACCTTTCTTTTCTCTCCCTCCACCAACCCCGCCTTAATCCGCCCTAAATGGCGTTCTCTCCCGGAATACCCCACCGTCGTCGTCACTTCCTTCGCTTCCTCACTCTCCTCTCCCTCTTCTTCATATCCCATTCAAGGCTAACTCTCGACCGTTCAGACTCCAAAGCTCTTTCCACACTTCTCAAAGACTTGGGCATCGCCAGTCAACGGTTCCCCGCCACCGATCCTTGCAGAGCCGCCGGCGTTTTCTGCGAGAGAAGACTCGCCGACGACAACACTTATGTCCTTAAAGTCACCAGGCTTGTATTTAAATCCCAAATGCTTGATGGGTCTCTGTCTCCTGCAATTGGGAAGCTGTCGGAGCTGAAAGAGCTCTCCGTTTCCCACAACAGGATTGGTAACCCAGTTCCACATGAAGTTTTTCACTGTAAAAAACTCGAAATCCTCGACATTCGAAACAACATGTTTTCCGGCGAGATACCGTCGAATTTGTCTTCTTTGGTTCGTCTCCGAGTTCTCGATTTATCTTCCAATGAGTTCACCGGTGACTTGGCCTTCTTGAAGTATTTTCCCAACTTGGAAAATCTTTCCCTTGCCAACAATCTGTTTTCCGGGAAAATCCCATCATCTATACGTTCGTTTCGAAACCTTCGGTTCTTTGATTTCTCAGGGAACAATTTCCTTGAAGGTTCAGCTCCATTGATGAGCCAAGTTGATGAATCAACAGTAACTCAGTACCCCAAACGGTACACTTTTGCTGAGAGGAAATCAACAAATAATAGCAGAAGCAGAGCTCAAGCTCCATCACCAATTGGGAGCAAATCAGTAACCAGTGAAGGTCCTATCTTATCACCAGTAACTCAACACCGACACAAAAATAATAGTAAAAAAGCAATGGAATGGCTGTTGGGATTCTTTGCTGGAGCTGTAGGTGGAGGCATATCTGGGTTCGTCTTCTCTGTTATGTTTAAACTGGTGTTGGCAACCATTTTAGGAGCTGCTAAAGATCCTGGTCCATCCATATTCAGTCCATTGATTAAGAAAGCTGAGGATTTATCGTTTTTAGAGAAAGAAGATGGGTTGGCTTCATTGGAGATCATAGGGAAAGGGGGGTGTGGAGAAGTATATAAAGCTGAATTACCAGGAAGTGATGGCAAAATGATTGCTATTAAGAAAATTATTCAACCCCCAAAAGATGCAGCTGAGTTAACTGATGAAGACAGCAAGCTTCTCAACAAGAAAATGCGTCAAATCAAATCAGAGATCACCACAGTAGGCCAAATTCGACATAGGAATCTCCTTCCGTTGTTGGCTCATATTTCTCGACCCGACTGTCACTACCTTGTGTATGAATTCATGAAGAATGGAAGCTTGCAAGACATCTTACAACAAGTATCAGAAGGCACAAGGGAGCTAGATTGGCTTGCGCGGCAGAGGATAGCAAAAGGAGTGGCTGCTGGGCTTGAATATCTTCACATGCACCATAGCCCTCGAATCATTCATAGAGATTTGAAACCAGGGAACATCCTTCTTGATGATGAAATGGAAGCCAGGATCGCAGATTTCGGGCTTGCAAAAGCAATGCCTGATGCACAAACTCATATTACCACTTCCAATTTGGCTGGAACTGTGGGGTATATCGCACCTGAATATCATCAAACACTTAAGTTCACTGATAAGTGTGATATTTATAGCTTTGGGGTTATACTTTGTGTTTTGGTGATGGGGAAGCTACCATCTGATACGTTCTTTCAACACACTGATGAGATGAGTTTAGTGAAATGGATGAGAAACATCATGATTTCAGACAACCCACAACAGCCATAGATCCTAAACTGATTGGAAAAGGGTTTGAAGATCAAATGATTCTGGTTTTGAAGATTGCGTATTTCTGCACTTTGGATGATCCAAAGGAGAGACCAAACAGCAAAGATGTCAGATGCATGTTGTCTCAAATCAAGAGTTAAGTTTAAGTCGAGGAAAGTTTAGAATAATGTTGCAACTGACAAAGAATGTTGTCAGATTGTTAGTTTTTTTTTTTGTTTTTGTTTTTGTTTTTGTTTGCTGCTTATCATCTTTATATGTAACCAGTTGTAGTAAAATTGTAAGAAATATATATAATCTGGGTTTTGGACGTACCCTGCTAAATTTAGAAACAAATCCTGCACTCTTTTCCTTGGTCAAAGTGCATGCCTCTAAAGTAGCATGAAGGACATTCACCCTTAACATACAACATTCAACTAATTTAAAAAATGTCCAACATGCTCAAATATCAATATTTAATATTACAATCGAAATACAATCAGTCTAACTCGTTTGTATACTCAAAATTTATAATGGCCTTTGTTTGCAAACCCTTTATCCTATTTGGAACATTTAGATAATGTAGCACTAGGGCTGTCACTTTATTTCCTTTGGAATTTGATTGGTTGTTTGGGAATGGGAATTGGGGACAGGGCCACTAACATCGTGAAACATGTTATTTCCAGGGAACATCATGACAGCAATATAATACTAAATTTAATAACCATAGAATAGGTTTGACTCAATCAAACTTTAGGAAGCTTCATAAAAGAGACAAAAAGGTTCAACTAGGGATGAAGGGGGTATAGTCTTTTGAAGTTTTTATTTTTTATTTTTACATTGAAGTGGCTGCAAGAATTTAATTCATTTGATTGTTTTTAGTTTATATATTCTTTTTTATATTTGATTTAAGTAGTAGTCTTTAAATTTTTTAATCCTTGTTTTATAACTTTAGGATTTTAAAATTTAGATTCTGAATCAATCTCTTTCAACAACACATTAGTTTAATGGTTAGTTTATATCATATTATATCTCCACTCTGTATAAAAATATTCTAATATAAGTTTAGATTTTTTTTTTATTATACGTTTGTAATTGCAATTCTTATCATAATTATTTAGATGTATTCTTTATAATTACAATTGTGATTGTAAATGTAACTTCAAAAACAACGCCTTATATATATATATAATATTGATAAAGGGGTTGACTGAGTTCGGTGTCACTCTAGATCCTAGCTCAATAATGAACTTACCAAAATCTCCTTTATTTTTCTAACAATAATATCATTTTGATTTTTTTTTTGTCTTTTCATATGAAATCTAGAAAAAAATACTTAGACATAACGGATTGGACCTCAAAATATTATAGCTTTCACTCTATTAACTTCACCATTTCTTTTTTGATACAATTGTGGTTCAAACCTAGACTATTCTTAGAGAAGGTGAACACTCGACCACTAGGCCACAACTTAGATTCAACTTCACCATTTCAATCAAAGCCATTGCTATATCAATTTTTTTATATAAATTTGTTACCTAAGGTTTTCACCCACATCGTAGATATGACATAATTAATCTAGTATTAATTGAAAAATACATCATGCTTAATATATAATTATATTAAAATATAATACAATTTATAATATAATTTAATAATAATTAAAAATATTTTTATGTCTAATTAAGTTTTTATTATTTTTAATAAAAATAAATATTGAAGATAAAAAATAGAATAATAATTAATTAATAAAGGATAAAGTTATCTTTTCAAAAAAATTTCAAATTCAAAATGATTCAAACTTAAAATAAACTCAAAATCAAAATAACCCAATTTAAATAGATAGATAAAATGCAATTATATATATATATAGCAATTCTACATCGTACATGCAAGTAAATTTGGATTGAGCCCAAATTTGAAGCATTTGTGGATTTGTAGTTTGCGAAAAGGCTCATTGATGAGTAGGTAGTGGATATCCCATTGTGCTCCGTTTGAGCATTGCAGGCCCAAGTTAAACGGTTGCCTTTGGACCCACTTTCTCTTTCATGCCTCTAAACCAACAATGTTATTTAGGATACAGGGTGAAAAATAAAATTATATAATAAATATTTAAAAAACTGATATAAATAAAAATGGATTTTGATTCAACGGTAAAATAAAAATGTTTAATACTATATAGATTTGGGTTTAAATTTTATTATATGTATTATTTTTTTATTTTTTAATATAAAAATATAAAAGAATAAAAACAATTTTAGAATAATATAATTTCCTTTATAAAGTAAGAGTATGTTAATCATTATTTAATTAAATTTGTACTCGATTAACTTGTGACATCAACTCATCCAAATGTTTGATATATAATATAGATCTAGTACATGTTTTACGTCCTTATGTTATTGATGATTCAATCAAATTAATCCCGCTTACAAATGGATTAGGAGTGATATTGAGGGCATAGTAAGGGCCTTGATATCCTTAAATTAAGAAATCTCACTTTTGACCCTTTAAATTTTCTAAATTTTTAATTTCGTATGTTATAAAATTGTACTTTGATTTTTAGAAAATAATAAAATTTTGATTTACTCTTTCAAAATTTATAAAGATTAAAAATATATAATTTAGTTTCACCCAATTTTTTTTCCTAATTTTCCTCTGTCATCCTCACCCTTACACACAAACTCGATTATTTTCATTGCCATCAGCATGAAATTTCATCCTCTCCTGGAAAAAGTTTCAGCTTCAATAACTGGAGAGTCTACATAAATTTCACCCAATTATAATTTTTTTTTCAAATTGGTCACCCATTAAGACAACGTCACAATTAAAAATCGATATAATAATAAATTTATTCATCAATTTTTCAATATTATATCGATTTAGTCATTTTATATAAAAAAATTTACTCTCAAAATTTACAAATAATCTCAATTTTATCTTAATTCTAAAAGTTTAAAAAAATATAAAAATACATAAATATTTCGGTAAAAAAATATATTTTAAAATGATTATAAAATTTGATCTGGGTGTTGCACAAAGTTTCTGTGTTGTATAAATAAAACAGAGAATCAAATAAGAAAGTTAAGTTTAATTTGTATAATAAAAAAATCCAAATGCATGCAATGAGGATGTTGTATGATAAGGATGAGGTCGGGTCAACCGGAGAGAGGAATATTTAGGGAGAACACAAAAGTCAACAATCCAGACAAATAAATAAATAAATTTATATTATAACAAGTAATTGACCATTGAGAATAGCGTAAAATAAAATATTTAATTAATGTAACATTTCATAAATAGAGAGATACCTTAAAATTGGGACTAATTATTGGTTGCTTCAGTCCTCACACTCACCCAATGGATCTGTCTTCACATTGCCACATGATCCTGTTTCTTGCTTTACAATTCCTAATATCTATGTTTATCCTACCCAAATTTATTTATTTATCGAAATCTTCAAAAAAATATATATAATGAATTAAGAAAATTCAGTATCCTTACGGACATTTCTATTCTATCACTTGATTCATATAATTAATCTCATTTTAAATTTTTATCGTATCGACTTATCTTTTATATAATGCTTAACACTATTCATAATTCCTCCCCAATACTTAAATAGAAGGATAATTTGCTTCAGCGCACTCAACCTACGTCGTCCTACACTAACAACAATACCGATGCCAATCGAGCTAAAATTGAATTAGTATTGAAGATTTGATTGATGATTGAACGGCCATTGGCCAGTTTTGAGTTTTACAAACAAAAACTGTCCCTTTCTTTTACAATTATAAGCATGAAATTAAGGAGATTAAAGGCTTAATTTTCTGGAAACTGGCCAGTTTTGTGGCGACATAAAACTGTGTTAAAGTCACAAATTCTCTTTAAATATATGTTTTGTAAAGGTCAAATCTTGCATTAGACCTTGTACTTTGTGTAAGTTGTAAATTTAGTACCTCTACCTTAATTTGGTCATTTTCGGTCCTTTTATTTTTAGAATTTGAAAAGTTTAATCCTAACCCAATAGTAACAATTAAATATGTTTAGTTAAATTATGCGTAAAGTTATAGGTCTAGTTCACGTCCACTAATTAGATCATTCTCGGGGGCTATATTTTTTGGATTTCAAATTTTTTGTCTTAATGCAAACAACAATTGTTAAATCTATTAATTGATTTTTGAGAGTAATATGTGAAAAATTACAAATAGACATAGCACTACACATGTGATAATATATTTGACATATCTAACTTTGAAAATAACAAAACTTAATTTAATGAATTTAATAGTTATCATTTGGTTAGAACTAAAAATTTTAAATTCTAAAAGTTGTATAGAGATTGAAAATGACCTAATTAATATACATATACTAAATCCACAATTTATACAAACTACAGGGTCTAATATAGAGCGCAAAGTTAGACCTATCAATTCGATGGATCGGGTTACTTTTAGGCTGTATTTGTAGTATTTTTTAGAAGCACTTTTGACATGAAAGTACTTTTCAAGTAAAATAAATGTAAACAAGTAACTTTTGAAATAAATTTTTGGATTTTCAAAAGCATTTTTTCTCAAATGGAGAAGTTAAAATTTTTAGTTTTTTTCTCCCAAAAGCACTTTTGACAACTTAATTACATTTTCACTCCTTCAACACATGATACTTTCCTTTCTTTGGTTAATTGCTTAAAAATAGTTAAAATTTATTTTTTATATATTAAAATATTAACAACAAATTATAATAAATAATTTTCTATATTCTTATTAAAATATCATAATATTAAATAATTTGAGCATTATTTAAATGGTTATTTATTATTTTATAACACCATGTCTAAAATGAACATTTTATTTATCAAAAGCATTTTTTTACAGTAATAATAAACACTTAAATCTTAAACCAAATTATTCAAAAGTACTTCTCGAAACCACTATTCCAAAGCACTTATCTAAAACAATGCTAAACTAGCCCTTAGTTGGGTGCAATTTGAATTTTTAATTTTTTGGGTTATTTCAAGATGGGTTAGTTTTTTGTTCAAATCATTTTTAGTTTGAATCAATCTCGGGTTTGGATCATTTTTTGTTTGAGTAATTTCCATTTTGAAAGTCAAGTTTTTAGGGTGATTCATTTCGGGTTTGGGTTCTTTGGGATTATGATTATTTAAGGTTTAATCAATATTCACATTTAATTAAATATATCAATTATTTTAAATTGGATAATTTTATATTCAAGTTATGGATAATTATTTGGAACATTGGAAATGATTTTTTTTTTAAAGTAAATTCATTAATTCATTCAATGAATGGAACCATATAATTTAGAGGGAAATAGCAAATATTCGTCCTAGATGGTGAGGACAAGCTCCATCAGCACAACAAATGCTTTAGCCTCAGAATCAATAGAACATTATGACACGTTAACAATTGGTTTTGTCACAACTCAAACACGACATATCTGGAGTGATTGCAAGCACTTCATATGATAAGAAAATCAGTCCCGGATGGTCCAAAGCGGTGAGCAAAAATTGACAAAAGAATCGAGCATTAACCAAACTAGAGATGATGACAACAAAATCATTCCTAAAATCACTTGTAAAACTAAGATTACATGCATAAGTAAGACTAAAAAACGTGCCACAAGAACAAAACAAAAAAAAACCCTTCTAAAACTGAAGACTTATTTAACAATGGAAAAACAAACATATAAAACTTAAGATAACATGGGTCCAAATTGACACGTGAAATCATTTATTATTCTGAAATACTCTCAAAACAAAAGCAAATTAAGAAGTTGACGAAGAGTCACCCACTTTCAAAGAAAAACTACTGGTGGTCGGTGGAGTTTTAGCCAACGACAAACACCGTCATTTGTCCATCATAACTTGTGAAGATAACAAATATACTCACAAAATAGATCTGCAAAATGAAAAGAGAGAAGACATGTGTGGTAAATGAGAAGAAGAAAGAAAGAAAGAAAGAAATGGTTGATTGGAGAGGAAAAAGGCGGGCGATAGCCAGCATGGAGGCTAGTACTATCATTGAGCAAAACAAAAGATAAGAAATAAACGGCTTGGGTCCAAAAAGAGAAATTTTTTTAGAGGTTTTTCTTAACCCATTACAATTCTTTTTGGAAATGAAAAGTTTTAACTCCACAAACAATATTAAAATTTGTTCTGTGTCCTTAAATTGTATTTAAAAATTAATAAATAAATAAAACATGTGACAAAATCTCATTTCACTTATAAAATAAAAACTTCCTATAATTGCCCTCAAATTATTTGTATTTTTACTCATATATTTCAATTAAACCATTAAAATAAAAAAGATCCAATTTCTTAATTTTAAAATAAAATAAAATCAAAATTAAATAAATTATTTAATCATTTAATAATAACCCGAAATGATTTTTGAAATAAAAAATATATATATTTGGTAACATGAAGAGGACAACGCCCTAGGTACAAGGAAACATCAACAAAGGCTACAAAAGGAAGCCAAAAAATTCATCTCCAACAATCTGAACCACCTACCGCGGTGGTTCATCAAACCGATGGACATCATGCCAACCACCACGAACTTAGCCATGGAATCAGCAGCCCGATTTGCCTGGCGGCAAACATTCTGAACCAACACCTTCCAATGCTGATTACACAATTCCTTGATGCTATTAACCAATCCCTTTGAGCTTAAGGATTCATAAGGTGGGCTGATCAAAGTTTCCGAACCTTCCAGTACCCCCTTAGCGGTGGTGCATCATTGGTGCCAGTCGGAGAAACCAAAACCAAAACCTTTTAAGAAATAGAAATTTATCTTTCCATTTTTTATTATTATTTTGCAGTGTATTTTGATCAATTCTCTTATTAATTTTACTTACAACTAAAGAGAGAGAATATATATATAATCATAAGTGTTTACTATACGTACAGTTTTCTAAACTGAAATTGTATATTTTATGACAGAAACAATAATTACAATTTATAAATTATAAATGTCAGCAAATTAATAATTTAAGTTATAAGTATTATTATTTTTATCAAAATTTTAAACAAATAATTACTATATAGTACCTATATACATATAGTACCTATATATGGCTATCCAATTGCCTAATGGTCTCCCACATGTTCCCACTTAACTGGAATGCAATATTATCTACGAAAAGGTGACGGAAAGCTGTCATTGTTGGTCAGCTTTTGTTGTTCATAATTGGCTTTATTCATGTTATGCCCCCAATTTATACCCATTTTCTCATATTAGTACCTAAACATTTTTGTCCTAGATTCGTCAATTTTGCTTCCTTTAACAATTTCAATCCAAAATGTCAAAGGTTGTTAAAAAAATAGAAACCCAATCAGATTGCACCACCTGTTTTTCTATCATAAATATATATAAATTTTTATTAAATATATACATAAACTTAAATATATATATATAAAAAAATCGAAAATCCAAAAAAAATATTATTAAATATTTGTAATTCAAAAAATAAAGATTGATCTGGTAATACTTCTTGTTCTAAACACCAAATTATACATGTTAAATTCTAATTTAGTGAGTGAGTAATTTATATATATATATTTAGAAGGTTATATTTTTGAATTATCTAAAACGTAAGAAACACATACTAAACACTACTAATACGTTAAAAAGAAAAAGAAAAGATAGGAAGGATTGTATATATTGCACATATACTTGCTTTGATTGTAAGAATATTAAAGGTATGTGTATGACCAATTTTGTCTTGATTTCCTCGTACCAAGACAGGTTGAAAGCACTCTAGCGACAAAGATTTGTTGGAAAAACACATGTCAGCCATTAAAAATTCCAGAGAAGCTACACCACGTGAAGTTTCTCAGTAGTGGGTTTAATTAAAAAATCTGTTAAGCAATCAAACATCAACATTATGTATGTTTAGTGGATCAAAGGAAGTGTCCAAAATATGTTTAATTTAAATATATTTAATTTGGGTTGGAATATTTAGTTATAGGTTAAAATGTGCTATTACTCCCTCTACTTGTATATAATTTGAGCTTTGGTTTATATTATATCTCTATTGGACATGTGGACATGTGGCATCACAAGAAGCTATCGGGAAACACTCACGAATAGTTGTTCTACTCATATTGCCTAGCTAGTCATTGAGTAACCAGCCACTTTCATGCTTCACATAAGCACATGTCTTTAGCCACCCGTTATTAGCAGGATCACATTCACCAAGAGAAGACCACTAAGACCTAACAACGTCGCATTACCTCAGGAAAGGGAATGTCAGAGTTGTACATGATAACCAATATGCAACAACCTAATCACCTGGTCAGCCCCACAAGTTCACCTTATCTCGAGATTGTTGATGACATAACGTAATTGTAGAGAAACCTTCCATTTATAAATACCCCAATGCACAATGAATGAGGCCCTCTCCCCTTTCAACAACCATAATAGAATGCCTAGCAAACAAGCACACAATTCCCTTCTCTTCTCCTTCCTCCCTTGTCCTCCTTGGTTACTTCGACTCTCCACTTATCATAGGTGAACTGGCCTCCTTGTCGCCATCACCATCTTCTCCTTGTTATATCCTTGTTGATACCTAGTATCAACAGTCTTTACACTTTAAAAATTAAAAAATCAATCTTTCTATTTCTTCAATATAAAAATCTTAACCCAATCATTATCATCGTCGGTAGTTTCTATCAAAATTTGTCAATTTAACAAGTTTATTTTCTACTAATACTATCTCATGTCATATGAGGATATAAGCTAATAAATATTCCAGGAAAACAAAATTTAACAAAAAAATACATACGATTTTAATGACTAAACCGGAAATTTTTAAATAAAAAATAGAATTTAAGTTTTAAGTTTTTAAGTACAAAGAGTAAGTCATAAAAGTCAACATATTTTAACCTTAATTAAAAAAAATAAATATGGTTTAGAAAATGAAAAATTAGAGTAATATAATGGCAAAGGTGAAGAATGTTTGGGTATACATTGGGGGGATTCAAAGCTACACTTTAGGTCTTTCCATTAAATAAGTTAGAATAATGAACTCAGCTAACCACTTTTGGACGGTGCAAATTGACTGGACATAATCATTTCAACACCATATTATATTATTTGCAACAACACATATTTCATGAGGATCAACTTTTGAATACACCATTCTTAAGGAACCAAAATCAATATTTTTTTATTTATTTATTTTGGTATTATTTATTGTTAAAAAGAAATGTTGCACTATTATTTACTTAAATCAATTTATTTATATTTTCCCAAAATTATATGTAGTCAAATCTTGAATGTATTATATATACATTTATTTTTGTTATAAATTTATATATAAAAAAGTAATATTTAAAATAAATAATATTTTATAAATAAAAAGGAGTTGAAAATAATATAAAAATTTAGAATAATATTAAATTAAAATAAAAAAATGTAAGCAATTATAATAATGATTCATGATAAGTAGCAAATTAAGTTGATTAAATACGAAGGATATTTACATTAAATTAATTAACACATTTAATAACGATGATTAAAAATAATTATTAAAATCTTATATGGTAAAAAAGAATACTTGTTTAGCACAGAATAAACGAATAAATAACATATAATATTTATAAAAAAACATAATATTATGTAATGTCATCATCAATTAAGATGATTTTACATATATATATCATTTGAATATTTCTTTTTGGAATATTTTTAACTTTTTAATGCTAACAATTTCCGTTTTTTTTTATCTATGATTTTTCTTAAATGTTACTAATGGATGCTATTTATAGATTTAAACTTAAATTTTAATTGATACATAAGTCTAACACTAACTAAGTGATAATTAAAAGATAAAATCAATCTCTATTTATATACTTAAACTTCTATTCATGTGATAACTTTATTTTATTAGGTTAATAAATAAAAAAAAGTTTACCTATAAAAATAAAAATAATTCAAAATTTTTTTAAATAATACTTTAACCTTAATTTTTTTTTGAAAGGTAAATTTATTAACTCATTCAATGAATAGAAACATACAATTCAGAGAGAAAATAATAGCAAAGACTCATCGTAAATGGTGAATGACGAGTTCCATCAACATGACAAATGCTTTAACCTTAACATCAATAGAAAATTATGACAGGTTGATAATTAGTTTTGTCACAACTCAAGTATGACATATCTAGAGTGATTGCAAGCACTTAATACAATAAGGAAATCAACCCCGAATGGTTCAAAGCGATGGGCAAAAAATCCACAAAATAATTGAACATTCACCAAACTAGAGAGGAAAACAACAAAATCATCTCTAAAATCACTTGTAAAACTAATATTACATGATAAGTAAGACTAAAAAAGTGCTCCAAAAGCATTCAAAAACTTCTAAAACTGAACACTTATTAAACAATGGAAAAACAAAAAATAAAAAATAAAACTTAATACGACACGGGTCCAAATCGACACGTGAAATGATTTATTATTCTGAAATACTCTCAAAACAGAAACAAATTAAGAAGTTGAGGAAGAATCACCCACTTTCCAAGAAAAAATACTGGTGGCTGGTGGAGTTTTAACGAAGGATAGGCACCGTCATCTGTCTATTACAACTTGTGAAGACAACAAAGATACTCACAAAATAGATCTGCAAACTAAAAAGAGAGAAGACGTGTATAGTGAATGAGAAGAAGAAAGAAATAAAGGCTTGATGGGAGAGGAAAAAGACATGCGGTAGCCAGCTGAAGGCTAACACTGCCGCTAAGCAAAATAAAATATAAGAAGCAAACGGCTTGGAGAAAAAAAAAGACTTTAACCTTAATTATTAGTTATTGGTAGTGAATATGTTTAAATTTTTATTCAAGTTATAACTCTATTTTAGAGTGACTAAAATAATTTAAAATTTTTTAAAAATATTTTATTCAAGCTTTTATTAATACGTGTTGAAACCCACAAATTTTTTTAATTATTTCAACAACAATGGTGCCTACGCTCCACACGTTTTTGGTATTTTTAACCTTAAAATTAATTGATCTAAGATTTCTTACTTCATCCTGACCAAATTAGCTGAATTAAGGTTGGGATATTTATTAACTCAGCTATGAAATCATGAGTAAAAAGTAGAAGATTTGATATACATACAATATATAAGTATACAAACAAAATTATACAGAAAAATCAAGCAAGTTTTATTGAATTCATGGGAATTTTAAAGTTAGAACATATTGAGATCTCCCAAACCCTAATTTCTCCATCTAAACTTCCACTGCATATGGAAAACACACCCTCCAACACTCTTGTTTCAACTGCTACCAACGACTTCACAGGTTTTTCATGTCCCTCCAGAACTATGCTACAATGGAACCCACCACCTTCTTTCCCACCACGTTGCCAAACCCTCACCGTCCGATCTGATGATCCACTCACAAACCATTCCCCTACGTTGATCAAGCATAATATCGCCCCTTTATGATCCCACAATGATTCCACATATCCCACCTCATTCTCATCATCTCTTTTCTCCCACACCAGGATTCTACCATCACTCCCTCCTGAAAACAATACCGATCCCTCGTCGTTTAAAGCAAGCGCATTCACCGTCGATTTATGCTTGTCCAAGGTTCCCACTAAATTATGCCGTCTCTCCGCCATTTCCCAGATTCTAATCAACCCATCGCCGGAGCCGGTGTAAACAGTTCCATTACCGGAAACAGCCAATGTGTTAACGGCGTCTTCGTGAGCTTTAACAGACTCTAAACAACGTTGGTTCTTTACGTTCCATATCTTGAAACTTTTGTCCCACGAAACCGAGTACATTAACCCCTTGGCGTCATTTACCATCAACCCCGAAACTGTATCCCAGTGTTGGATCCAAAGCTTCTTCTTATGACGCCGTACGTTAACGTAGTTCTTCGGCAACATGAAATTGAGGAACTTGTCTTTAACGGTGGGGAGAGTAGAGATATGCTGGTGGTTTTTGTAAAGGGTATCGATTTTCCAGATCCTGATCTTGCCGTCTTGATGAGCGGTGAAGATTTTGGTTTGGTTGAATGCGATGGACTTGACGAACCCGGTGGTGGGATCGTGGTTAAAAGAATCGACAAAGGAGTGATCGGATAAACTATAGACGCTGATTTCGTTGGCAGAGGAGGCGTAGAGGAGGTTAGCGTGGACGGCCAGGCAGTTGATATGGGAGCTCGGGGTTTTGAGAGTGGCGATGCGACGATGTTTCAGTGTTTGAAATGAGAAAATATTAGGGAATTGTGAAGACATGTTTCTGTGCAGATGGAGCAGCAAAAATGGTGTATGATTGGGTATATATAATATATAAAATGGAAGAGTGGGATGGCTAGACAGGTGGGAAGTGTTGATTTGAAATGATGGGTCCCAATAAACTTTGATTTGCGGAGGTCTACATATTTTTCAGTGGACCCTGAAGTTGGTAATCATAGAGGTCACCTTCTAAGTTCTAACTCCATAACAACCATTTTAATGGGAGTTCTGTATTTTAATTTCTTAGGGTTTGTTTCACCGTACATGCAATGAACCAGGATATTTTTGTAAAAGCAATTTCTTTGATATCATCTTCCATTATATAAAATAATTATAAAAGGTGCAATGTTTTATGCAATTAAATATAAATCATGTTATACAAAATATTATAAAATTGGTCCCACTTACATCATATGAGTTCAAATCTTTTTTTTTTCTCTAGTTTATTTGTTTAATTGTGTAATATGTTGAGTATGTTGTGGTATATGAAATATTGCAAGATAATTCTATAATGTTATTTTAGTTAACAAAATATTGTGTAATTAGAGATGAAAAACTTATTTTGGAAAGCTCACCTAAAATCTCTAATCAACGCATTCAATATTTATATTTTAATTTAGTTCTTTTTGAATTTTGAAGTATCAGTTTTATTCAAGTAGTAGTTCAAAATTTGTTATTAGTTGTGGATTTAATTCACGTCCTTCAATTTGATCACTTTTCTTTAGAGATCAAATTGATTACTTTTAATTCTTATACTTTTTTAATAATAGTCATTAAACTATTAACTAAAATCACATAACTTTTTTTGTGAATTTTATGTGTAAATAATTAACGACATAACATGACATTACATTACACATATGATAATATTTTTTCCACATAATATTCTAAAAATACCATAATTTAACTTAATAACTTTAAAGCTACCATTTCATCAAGACTATAATTCCAAAATTAAAAAAAAATTTAACCTTTTAAATATTGTTTAAGTGTAAATTGGTGACAAAGTTTGAATATAAATATAGTTAAAGTAGGGAAGTGTAAATTGCTGACAAAGTTTCAATTTGGTTTGGCATTTCGAACTTGTCTCTTTTATCACACTTTCCATTATATGTTTCAACGGTTGTGTTTTCATCCCCTAAAAGGAACATGGACTAGCCATCCAAAACATATATAGTGAGTAGATGTGTTCCATTTATGGTTCAATTTTGAATTTTTTTTTTTAAATTTTGAGGTGGACTGCATTTCAATATTTGAAAAATATATAATGTTAATATATCTTTATAAAAATATAAAAATTATCTAAATTTATCTCCAACCAATCAAATTAAACGAATAATTCGACCTAGAGAATGAAATTGGAAGCAATGATTAAAGAATTTTTTTAACCAATAAAAAAGGGGAAAATAATACTGTTTGGTTTGTTACTTTTTTAATCTCAAAAAGGGGTTAAAGAAGCTTAATCATAATTAATTAACTAGTTAGTGCAATCAAATGTGATAGAGACACCATAGGATAGGATGCTATAGGTTTTGATTAGCGCTCCCTTAGAATTGAGACGTGTTGCTATTTGGTTCCACTATTCCTATTTGTAAAGAAAATGGGGCATTGGGGTTTCTTAAAAAGTGTGCCATTTTTTAGTTTATGGAGCTACAAAGCACATGTTCATGAATTCTGCACATGACTTCCAAATACAAAATATGTTAATGAATATCAAAAATTCTATTATATCTAATAAATAATTGAAATTACTAATAACACGATACAATGAAATGAAAAATAATTTAAATTACGAATAAAAAAAATTAAGTAAATGCATTAGATTAACGATATTAAATACATTTTAATCATTTTTCTACATCACTTCAAAATGTTATAAAGATGTTAGTGCACCTAGGCATTTGAGAAATTTCATGCTTCTCTTCTCGGTCTCTACTTTTTCTGTTGGATTTCATCTTTTCTTTTGATTTCTGTGCCTTTTCTCTTTATTATGGCTCAATCTAGCAATCTGTTTGGAGGAAGTTATTTGATTTAAGTTTATATAAAACCTTGGAGTATTTTCCACAGATTCATGATACATCCATTATTGTTAAGCCTTCCAGTGATGAGGGGATTTGCAAATGCCAATATTATTTGGTGGCACAGTTTTTAGGTCAATGCAGCGGCTTGTAGATATGCTCTAGAGCAAGCAATGTGGTGTTGATGCTAAATTGGCTAGAGATAATCTGTTTGTTTTTCAGTTTTCTAATTCTGATGCTAGAGATTGGGTTTTAGAGTATGATCCTTGGCACATTCAAAATAAGTCAATGATGTGATGTTGCGTAAATGGGAACCAAATTTGTAAAAGGTGGAGTTCACCCTTGATAAGATGCCTATTTGGATTCAATTAAGTTGGGTTTCTTTGGAGCTTTTTTCTTGAAAAGGATTGAGCTACATTGCAAGTGCCATCGGCTCACCATTTTATATGAATAGTATTGTGCCATCCTACAAAAGGCTTTCATATGCAAATGTATGTGTTGAAGTTTATGTGAATTTAGTGTTGCCCCAGTTTGTTAATGTTGAAGATTTATGGCACTATGGTTTCAAATGGTGTTGAAGTACCAAAGATACCTCCTAAGTGTAATTCTTGTCATTTGTTTAGGCATTCCGATAAGACCAGTCTGCATCACAGTAACGAGAAACAGTGGAGGCCAAACTAGGATGCTAATATTAGCAAATCTGATCTTGATGGTAGCGGTATTGTTATTAAGAGGAGGGGAATTGAAACAATTCATTTTTTCAGTAATGTCAGAAATAGTGATTTCGAGACCACAATTTCAACGAGTGAGTCTGTAAATATTATTATTTAATATTCACGAGTCAAATACAGTGATATATTGAATTTTGATCTGATGATAGTTAGTTAAAGTACAAGTGGTTTGAGTCTAAAATTAGTGGTTTTAGAAAATGATGTATCAAGACCTCGTTTCTATAAACCAAACTCATAAATATTTGTCGAGTTATTATATAGGTAAATTGAGTTTTGGATAGGTAATTTTATCAAAATAGTGATTAATTAAGGTATAAAGATTAAATTATGTAAAAATCATAAATGTTTATCACTATTAAATTTTAACTTATAAAAGGTTTAATTAATGAATATAGAGGGATTTAAGTGGCAATTTAGCCACTTTTTATATAGGTGGGACGGTTAATGCTTATAATTAATAATTTATAAGTCAAATTTTAATGTTAAAATTAAGTTAAAGGTTAATTAGCAAATAATAAAACAAAACCAAAAGTGGACACCCGTTATATTTTCTTTCTTCTTCAACCGTGGGTGTCAAAAAGAATTAGGGAAGCCATGTTTAACCTTCAACTATTCGTCCAAGCTTCCAAGCTTTGCATGGGTATGTTATTTTAGTTTGTTCTTTGTAAATTTTATGTTTTTGAGATTGTCGTAATTCGGTTTAGCTAATTCGATTATTAATTTTTGAAATTGTTAAAATTTCTAAATGTTACCATTGATGAATGCTTGATAAAATTGGTATTATTGGGTTAGATTTAATGCTTAGGTATGAAAAAGGATTAATTTGTAAAATAAAAATTGTTAATTTTGAGTATAGGGACTAAAACGAAAATATTTCAAAATTGGTAAAAAAAATTTGTAATTATTGAATTTAGAGGATTGTACAAGGATGTAATTGAAATCAGATTGTAAAACAAAACTTGAATTTGAAAAATATAGCTATTTCGATTATAAAAACTAAATTGAATAAAATGTAAAACTTTAGGAAAATTGTGTAAAATAGAATTAAGTTGTCATATACCTTGAATAAGATGCTATAAGGTAATTGGCACTAATAACCGGTAATGAATTATTATAGATCAGGATTTAAATCAATTAGAAACTTCTTGTTGGTTGTTGTTGTAGATAGGTAAGTTCGTATGGACTTACTTTATTAATTATTGTTATGTTTGTCTTATTTTGTTTTACTGTTACTTAAAAATGTTATAAATATAAAGTTTTTTGCATCAAATGGATTAAATCGTAAAATATGAAATATATAATAAACATGAATAGATGTGTAGTATTGAATGAATGTACAATTGTTATATAATTGAATGATGAGTATATGAAAATATTATAGGGTTAAAAATGTATTTGGATTGCATTTTGAAATATGAAAAACATGTATACGGCTACAGAAATTGAATTAGTATGAATACGATAATAGTACGGTATGAAATGAAATGTTTATGTGAAACGATGATATGTAAAGAATGATGATACAAAGATTAAAATGTTATTAAAACAGTGTTAAGGCCCGTGTGAACTTAGTGAATGGCTAGTATACAAATGACATGTCATTAAGGTTTATATTCAGTAGGTACTATGTACCGGCTTTGGCTATGTGCCATTAGTATTTAGCAAGTACTATATATCAGTGTTGACTATTATATCATTTTTATACATCAAGTACTTTGTACCTGTAACATCCCAAAAATCAAGAGTTAATAGAATCGGGTTTGGAAATCGAGAGAGAGTGGTCATGCCCTAATTCTTGAGGTCATGCCTTAATTCTTGAGATTATCAATGCGTGTTTAGGAATGGATGAGGTATTGGCTTGTTGGTTAAGTATTAGTGAAACATTTCTTGAAACCTAAGTTCAAGTCCCTTCTCTCTCACTATTTTTATTATTTTGCTAATTTTTCCTCAAACCCTAGTATGTGACATGCTTTGTTTTTAAAATAAATATTGCTAAATCATTTCAAAAAAAGGAAATAGCCTAGTGGTTAATTGATTAATGCAAAAGTATGAAAATTAAATGAGGCCTCAAGTTTGAATCATTTCCCTTGTGAAATAATTAAAATTTGTAAAATCCCTTGTTTTTTTTAATATGTGTGCCATTCATACCCGAACTCTAAGTATAAATATAAATTTTTATTGTATTTTTAAGCTTTTAATTCAATTTTTCCCTACCTTAGCCACTCACCCTCTTTCTCTCCTATTTTCTCTTCAATTTTCTTTCTTTTTTCTATAGTTGTCGCCGCTTACACCTCCCATTTTACTATCTCTTTTTTCTTCTTTTTGTATCAAGATTGTGCTCCATCTCCTTTACTCTATTTCTTACATTTATCCTCATCTAAATCAACCTCAAATATGAAATCTTAAACCCTAATATCGATCCTGAACATTGCCAAGAAAGTGTGATTGTCGTTTCTCTCAACTAGCTTGGGTAAGATCTCTTTTCTATTCAATTTCTTGATTAATCTTGTTAATTAAAAACAAAAATTTTCATATCTAGAATTTGGGGGATTTTAAATTATTTCAAAGGTATTTTTTTAGATTTTAATGAAATCTCAAATCGTTTTAAAATTCAACCCCAATTTTGGCCACCATGGGTGGTGGTGTGTGTGCCTATGTACAAGAAAGGGGTTTTTTTTGTTTCTTGGGTCTTGCCCATATTTTTCCAATATTAACTTGTGCTCTTGAATCCTTTTAATCTGTCTTTAATCACATGTTAATTAGGGAGAGACGTTCTTGATCAATTAGCCAATTGGATCCCACAAATCATGAAGCGTAAGCACAATTAAGGATAACTAGTTTGTTATTTCGACATAGTTGTTAGGTAAAATTTATGAATTGATTAAATGAATAAATTTAATCATTAATTAGCTACTGATTTTTTAGTATATTATTGAATTAGATGCTAACCTGAATGCCCCAAATCATCCGTTAAAGTAAAGAATGATTATACGTACAGTTTGCATCGATGCAGTGTAAGGAATCTAAGTAGTTTGGATTCATAAAATAGTTATAATTTCAATAATTGGTTTTTTTTTGTTTAAGGAATTATTAAGGAAAATTGGAAGATTCGCTAGTGTGCTACGAGGAAGCTAAAAATAAGGTGTGGGTCTTAAACCCATAAAATTGTTTGAAAATGTTAAATATCATGTTATATTTGATAAATTATCTTGCTGATTGGATTGACTTAATATCGAAATTATTGATTTTGTAAGTGGCCGAACTAGGTATGTTTCAAGACTTAAAAGATTGACATGTTGGAAAAATTGCTAGTTTGATAGTATGAATGTTAGATGAGTTTGTAATTGCATATTTGAGTTATGAGATATGAGAATGTTTGACTGAATGATAAAATGTGTTGATATATTAAGCTTATGTATGATTTAAACGCATGAGACATTTGTTATATTGTGTACTGAAAAGGGTGCTAATTATACACAATGAAAATTCTTAAAGTATGTGAAATTGAACAATATTGATTGATACCAACACCATGGTAATTTGAAAGATTGAAACACTATTTCCATTTACTGAAAGTATGTGATTATTGAGAACATGCTGAGCATGTCAAATGAATGTGAAAAGTATTGAGATATGATTATGTATGAGATTGTGTGACATGTTGCATATTCATTGGGTTGGGATTTTGTAGTTGACAGAGGAGTTCCGTAGAGTACCAGTGGCATATTAAGTCCACATTATTCGTCGTTAGTGCACTGCACCTAGAGTACCGAGGGGAATGACGATTTATCACATTTTTATTGGCAGCTTGTCTGCATTTTTACTAGCAGAATTTTCTACATATTGTTATCGGTAATTTTAACCACAACAGGTTTAAGCCCATAATGTTTTGGAGTTCGAATAACAGGTTCTGAGGAACTTGTGGTGTGTAGTGGATGGTATGGGTAAGAACCTTTTTGCATTATATCATTAGCACGACATATTCGAATGTTATTGATTTATGCTATGTATTGTATTTTGTTGTATTGAATGGTATCGAAATTAATGATTGTTACTTGAATGAATGACCATGCTCATACACCATTTGACGTCAATATAGATAATAACTATGTAATGATATGAAATTCCTATGATGGTTCTGTGTTATTCTTTTAATGCTAATATGTTTCACTGTATTTGATATTTATGACTGTTTAAATAACTGTTCCACTCACACTGAGCTTTCATAAGCTCAACCCCCAATAGTGTTTAACTTTTCAAGTAAACCTAGAAATTAGGACCGAACTTGACATTCGGAGAATCACCTTGGACCTCGGACTATTCTTAATAAGTATTAATAAGGTTTTATTCATCTTGGTTTGTAATTTTTAATTATTTCTGGTCTATGGCTTGATAACTTTTCTTTTGGGGATTTTTGCATGCATGGATTACTCAAGCATAATAACCGAATAATGCATGATATTGGGATTAAGTAAAATTTGATATTGTTTCCTAGTTTTCGCTGCATTGCAAAAGAACCGTTTTTGAAAAAAAAATCGATAAGGCAACTAAGTTTCTAAAATGACTTGAAAAATAGTCTTTCCGCTGTATTAGTTTAACATCGAGTTTTTTTAAAGAAGAGCGACAAGCAAATGGTTTTTCTAAAACAACACTATCAACAATAAAATGAATCCTAAGTATACACGACCTAATGAATGAATGCTTTTAAGCTAACTCAAAGTTTAACTACGGTTTTCTCTAAAATGATTTTATTTAAGGTCTTCAAAAGTAACGTAAGTTAGCTTAGCTATTTCGGTGGCTAATGTAGCCTTTCTCAATCTAGTCATAACGTTTAGGCTAGGTTAGGGAGATTACAGTTGTCGAAACTATTTTTTTGAAATAATGGGGTCGACTTTGTTTTGAAAAGGAAAAAATAAGGAGTCGCTACCAATCCTTTTTAATGAGGTGTGATCGGGTCACCTCGTAAAATGGTTATTTTTAATAAACAATTTTGATTTATTAAAACAATGCTTTTTGGTCTATGAAATTCAGAGGGATGGGTTTGGGAGTCGGTTACGCACGAGGAAGGGTTAGTACCCTCGTAACGCTCAAAATTGGTACTTAATTGATTAATTAAAGTCTTAGTGTCGAAAATTAGAAAATTCGAAAAGGATTTAAAGTACGATCCCTTTTTTATTAGTGTTGATAGAAAAACTTGAATAGATTGGAACGGGTATTTAAGGCTTTCTCGTCTCGAGATACCGAAACGTCACATCCCGTAAGTTATGTGACGACATTTCGAATACTCGAATGTAAGTTTGCCTTCGTTTTTATATTCGAAACCTTGTATGTTTAATTTCAAAAGGATATTCGGTCATTTGAATCCAACGAGAAAAATCGGAACCCCGTAAGTTAGGGCGCGACTTCCTTGAATTGCCAAATACAAAGCATTACCTTACTTTAAAATTTTCTCTTTTTAAATAATCATCAAACGTGAGTTTAAAATGATATGGGCTTATTCGAAATATGATACGAAGATAACCGATTATATTTAAACATAGTGCATGGGGGAATAATAATGCAATAATATAAAACAAGTATATGAATTGAGTATATGATAAACAAATGAATGTTATGATAATACTAATGTACTATAATAGTCATAGTAGTATTAACAAACAAATTACAATATAATAATACATATAGATATGAATAAGTAAAGATAAAATAAACAAATAATGGTGAGAATGATAATGACAAAGTAATAAATAAATAAATATAAGGGAAAAAATTTAAAAATATTAGAAGTAAAGAACCAAATTAAAATAAATAAAATTTAAGGCACAATTTGTAATAAGACATGTAAAAATTATAATAATAATGTGACGATGATAATAATAATAATAATAATAATAGAAATGACAATAATAATACTATAAGTAAAAACCTAAATAATTTGATTTTTAAAAGTATACAAAGAATGGGTATAAATAAATAGATGATTAAATAATAATAATAATAATAATAATAAATAATCAAACACTAATAATAATGAAGACATAAATAAAATGAGTGACTAATGAAAGAAAATATAAAAAAATGAATGAATAATAGATGAATACAAAGAAAAATATAAATAAACGAACGAATGAACAATACATAGAAAAGTAAATAAATGAACAGATAAATAAAATAAAAAGAATAATAAATAACAAAACAAGCAAATAAATAAATGGATAAATAAATAAATCGGGATGAAAAGGGCTCAATCATAAATTAAATAAAATTAAAAGGGCAAATTGAAATAAATAAATAACAGAGGGGGTTAAAATATAAATAATTAAAACAGGCTTAACGACTAAAATGGAATGCACAACAAAGAGTGGGGATTGTTGAGGAAATTATCCCTATCCCAAAACGGCGTCGTTCCTTTATAGGATTAAAAGGAAATAAAATTAAAGTTGTAGGGCAAATTTTAAAGAATAAAAAAAACTAAGTTGTAGGATCCCATTCCCCCTGGCGGTATTTCGTCGTCGTTAAAAAATATGAAATTTTCGGCGCTTATATTATTGACAAGACGGTCCAGCTTGTTGACAGAGATATTATCCGCGACATAAGTTTCATTTAGCGCTTTCATCAACGAGCTCCGATATGTCTCCTAGCTTAAAAGTAAGGCTAGCACTGAAATGCGAGTCAGTTGCTTATGTAGCTATTCTACAACACTGTACTCTCTGTGCTTTAAGAATTTCAAGAATTCTCTAACCTCTTTTTCAGTCACCGGCTCGTTAATAGGTGATTCAACTCTATCCGTCTTTTCTTTTTCTTGCTCTACCGCCAAGACTTTTCTTTTTACGGGCTCCATTCTTGAACTCACTGGATCGTAGCGTTTCCCACTACGTGTGTGAAAACCTGTATTATGACCCTTCTCTGAAGCATTAACAGGGTTCTCCTCTCCCGGGATTGTCACATTGCACTCATAGTTCCAAGGAACCTTTTTACTATCCTTATAGGGAAAGGATATGGGTTTCTGGATTACGACTCATGGCGCCATTTGCATTCCCACTTTGTTATTTCTTGGTCTTGAGATGATTACCACCGGTTAGTTGACTTTTTGGATTTTCATCGTCAATTCTCCTTCTAACGTGCATATATTTCCCTCATCGAGGCTTCTGACTTCTTCGTAAAACTCCATTTCTTTGTTGTTCATCATATCCTGCACTAGGGCCCTGAACTCCCCGCATTCTTGGATTTCATGCACCACCTCGTTATGGAACTCATAGTGGTTTCACTTTTCTTCAAACCCTTCTTTCAATTCCAATACAATCAATTCTCTTTTCACCATCTCTTTCCAAACCCTTTTCAAAGAGGTTTTAACTTTAGCAACCTCATATTTGACCTTCTTACTCCCACTTTCATTTATCCCGTTAACCCCTTGTTCGACATAATTGGGTAGTTGGTTTTCTACTACATTGGGCGCTGATGGGTCGTCAAACTTCACAGTCCCCATTTTAATAAACCTTTCAATTAACTTTTTGAATGCAGTGTAATTTTTGATTGAATGCCCAGTGATTCCAGCATGGTATTCACACTGAGCATTTACGTCATACCATTTGGGATATGGGGTTGCATCGGCTTTAAATAGAAAAAAGACACTACGTGTGCATCGAATAGGTTCTAATACAGCTCCCTATATGTCATAGGTATAGACGTGAACTGCAGTCTTTCTATGTTCGTCCTCGTATAAGATTCTTGTCTAGGGGTGCTCTGATGGTTGGTAGTTAACGTTTGGTTGGCTCACTGTAATCGGTTTAGAATGAACTTTGTTGTACGTGCTCATGTTGTTGAACTCGTTCTCCTTTTTCATTGGGGCTGATCTCTTGGCACTTTCCCTTGCATCTATTTTGTCGCTCCTTACTACGTTCTCGATCATTTTTCTGGTCATCACTATATTTGAGAAGCTTTTAATGGCGCTCCCCAGCACATGAGTGATGAATGGAGCTTTTAAGGTATTAATGAACAGCATGGTGGTCTCTTTTTCTAAGAGAGGTGGCTGGACTTGTATAGCAACGTCCCTTCACCTTTGGGCGTATTGTCGGAAGCTATCATTCGGTTTCTTTTCCATGTTCTGCAAGGTGATCCTATCTGGGTTCATATCCATCACATGACTATACTATTTCATGAAAGCTTGAGCTAGGTCCTTCCATGAGTTGATCTTGGTACGACTCAATTGGTTGTACCATTTGGATGTTGCCCCAACCAGACTATCCTAGAAGTAGTGAATCAATAGCTGATCATTGTTGATGTATCCAGTTATTCATCTACAAAACATGGTAATATGAGCCTCAGAGCAGCTGGCCCTGTTATACTTCTCAAACTTAAGAGTTTTGAACTTGGGGGGAAGCACCAGGTCCGGAACAAAGCTCAGATCTTTAGCATCGATCCCACAGTGATAGTCAGCACTTCCCATTGCTTTGAACTTTTCCTCTTACCACCTGCATCAGTCTTCCAATTGTTTTGAGAGCTCCACTCTCGCTCTTTCGGCTTCTACCATGTTATCCAGATCAAAGACTATGGCGTTAGTTGGGTTATCCCCTAGATTAGAGCCCGAGCCTGCTTAATAGTTGCTTGGCATCGAGGCACCGGTCTGAAATCATTAGGGCTTGATTGTAACGGATGGCTTTTATGTATACACCTCAGCTTGTGTCTAAGCGTTTGTCGGGGTAAAACCAGAGGGTAAAGAGGATTTTCATTGTTATCTCCAGTATTGACCATAGGGTCCTTTTCTTTCCAGTATGGACCATAGGGCCCTTTTCTTTCTCTTGTCCACCAGTCATTAGTTGTGTTAGCTAGTTCATCATGTTCCTTTGTGATTCCAGCATTTGGTCCCTCATATCTTACTAGATTTTAGCCAATTGCTCTTGTATTTGTGCTTGCAACTGCTCTTGCATTTCTCATTGGAGCTATTCTAACATTTCTCGTCTTTGATCTATAACCTTTGCTTTGGCGCGAGTACTGTAACGATGTTTAGTTGGTTGATTTTTGTCTGTTTCCAGATTAACTGAAATAATTTTTAATTAATTAAGGTCCTTTTATGAAAATTAATGCATGTGATGCGATGCAAATGCAAATGCATGAATGCAAAAAAAAGGTGTCGACTCTGATTCAATTCCATTTAGAACAATTTTACTAGAAAACAAAATTCTTTACATAGAAATAGATTACAGATACAGCCTAGCCCCTAATGCTCAAAGTTTTAACTTTCCTAAGCAACCAAGCCAATTCCCGGCCCCAGTCTGAATCTAATTCATACTTTACACTTAATACATCTATTTGAACTGCCAAGGTCTGTAAATGGTCGGCCACCTCTCGAATCTGGGCCACACTTCACCCATAATGTAATTTCTGCTCCTAGCCTGATCTTGAGATCAATGGAGTTGCTCATTACATCGCTCATTACTTGCTTTACGGAGCTCAACCCAGAGCTCATTGTTTTGCAACGCAATCTCGAGTTCTTCGACCTTCCTTTTCAGTTCTTCAATCTTATCCAAGCTTGCCTTTAATTCCATTGCAGACTTGCGGTTACGATGCTGATGAAGCGATTTTTCTAATTCGGCTATCCTGGCTTTTAACCCGATCTTCTCAATTTGGGCTTTCGACAGACTCTTTTCTAAGACTTCTTTTCGACCCTAGACGTCTTGGTATTTTCTCTCCCTCTGATCAACTTTGGCCTTCTCTTCTTGGATCTTATGTCACCATTGTTTAGACGTTTTTCCCAACTTCGCGGTTTTCATTGGTAGGCGCAACTTCTTGTAATCCGTTTTTAAGCTATCCAAATCTTCCTCAGCTTTATTCTTTCCTTTTCTCCATTTATCAGTCTCTAATTTCTGAACATCAACATCTAGTCTCAAATGCATCTTTTCTTCTTCTAGTTGCTCTATCTTCTTTCCGAATTCTACGATCCTTCTCTCAAAGTCCTGCTTTATAATTTCTAACTAGGATGGGACTACTTGTAGATATTCTTCCATCGACTGTGCGCATTCTTAATTTGGCTCGAGAATATTATCGTTGATTCTCTTACTCCGCCACCCATCATACTTAGGGGTCTTTATCGGACCTACTGCCAATTTTTTCACCCGGTGAGTCTGATTCCAAGCATTGGACATCTCTCGTACCTTCTTTTTATAATTATCTCCCTTATACAGAAACTCGCACTATGCAAGCCCATGGGTCACTGGTATGAACTGTCTCGATAGGTACTGCATCTACACGAGTAAAGGGGCATATCCTACGGTTCCCCAAATCTCCAATAGAGGAACCCAGTCAAAATCCCCACATCGATATAAGATCTCGTCAGGAACCAACCAAGGGTCTCTCCACTCGACATCCTCTTCTTAGATATTTTGGAGGATTGTCATCTATCTTTCCACTGATATGTCATCCCGTCTTAGTGTAGCCACTATTTCCTTTAATGGTGAGTAATTCTCAAAAAACACTCGATATGACACCTTGTCTACCTTTCAGAAATGGCTATAGAACCAAGCTAGTAGTAGTTGCGCATATCCTATGAATCGACCCTCACCAGCTCTTCGGCATACATTCAAGGACCTAAATGTTTCGACTAAAATTGCGGGAACCGGTGTAACTCTCTTATCCAGTCGGTCAAACAAATCAGAAACTGTCCCGTCTACATGCCCCAGTGCCTTAGGGAAAACCACTAACCCGTAGATACTTAAAGAAAAAACATCCACTCTCTTCTTCATGTCTGGGTGTGCCAAAATCAAGTCTCACAAACTTTTCCAAGGGTTACATTTGCTTTCTCCTTTCTGTTTGATCAGAGTCGTAACCCACTGCTCACTCATTTTGGTGATATTAATTAATTTCTTCACAAAGGTCGGAATATTACCGGCTTTAGAATAGGCCTTGTCAACCTGAATCCTAGGGCATCAAAGTAGGGCGGTATATTCTTCCACTCTGGGCACCAAATCTATGTTCCTGAAGGTGAAACAACTGTAGGCCAGATTCTAAAATTGGGCCAAAGCCCAAAACAGATGCTTATCTATCTTGATGTCGAGTAAATAGGGTAGATCACCGTAACTGTCGTAAAATAGCTGTTTGATTTCATCACCTCATTGGGCCCACATTTCCTTCAATTTTCGAATATCATTCTGTGTCACACTAATACGAGTGAAGTCCCACAACTTTGATGTATACCCCGCTGCCAAGCTATCTCCCTTTTCCAATGGCGTTTTCTCTGACCATATACGGACAGCTGCATTATCCTCCACTTTATCAAGAAATCCGTTCTCCATAACAAGCTCTCTATTTAGTAATCGAACTTGAACCGACACCCTTTTTATGATGAAATTCCATGCAATCACAATCAAAACAACACAAGTCAGTACAATTCATATGAAATTAAAACAAGAAAGAAATAATAAATAGAACACTTATTCGGACGACCTTAATGGTTTAGTGTGGCTCTACCTAGGGTGGGCTCTTATAGGTCACTACATGTAACACCCCCACCCGTATCCATTGACGGAATAGGTACGAAGCATTACCGGAGTTTACTGAACATTTTCAGATAATTCTTAGTCATTTATTATTCATATTTTGAAAATAATCATAACGTCTCTTTATTGGGCCCTCAAAGCCCCAAACATACATTAAAAACCAACCGGAATTAAATCGGGATCATAAAAAAAATTTCACAAAATCTTAAATTTTATTTTCATCTAAGTACTTACTATTTCAATGCTTCTTATAATTAAACATGTTACCATTCAATCAATAGCTTGAAACTTGTCTAAGCGTCAAGCCACATCATTGTAGTATACTTGCACATATTTCATATAAATTCAACATTGATATACTTATTTTCTCGACATTCACACTTGAGTTTAATAATTGTCTTTACTTACATAATTTCCTTGTATCAACATATCAAAGATAATCATATATGTATATGTCATGAAACATATCATTCTCTTACCGTTTCTTCATAAGTATATATCAATCATTTCATTATATCAATATTTCATGCTCCATCATTTCCATATATTTTATGTATATTTATTCTGGTAAAGTTTATATCAAACTTAACATAAATTATATTCCATGTACTTATTCTTATTTCGTTTATCTATCTTCATAATTATTTCATACAACTATTTTGTACATATATTTCCATATGACCAGTTCTTGTAAACATTTCACACAACCATTTTATATAACCATTCGTCATCTGATGCATATTACCTGAATATCAATTGTTCAATAGATGTCATCGCGTCTCCCATCCACGATCTTATTTATCTTTGACATGATGCTATAATGTCTTTCAACTATGGTCTTACTCATTTTCTGTCATGTTGCCATGGTATCTTTCAACCATGGTCTTATTCATTTCATATCACGTTGCCATGGTATCTTTCAACCATGGTCTTATTCATTTCCCGTCATGTTGCCATGGTATCTTTCAACCATGGTCTTATTCATTTCATATCACGTTGCCATGGTATCTTTCAACCATGGTCTTATTCATTTCCCGTCATGTTGCCATGGTATCTTTCAACCATGGTCTTATTCATTTCATATCACGTAGCCATGGTATCTTTCAACCATGGTCTTACACATTTCATATCAGATTGCCATGGTATCTTTCAACCATGGTCTTACACATTTCATATCACGTTGCCATGGTATCTTTCAACCATGGTCTTATTCATTTCCCGTCATGTTGCCATGGTATCTTTCAACCATGGTCTTATTCATTTCATATCACGTTGCCATGGTATCTTTCAACCATGGTCTTATTCATTTCCCGTCATGTTGCCATGGAATCTTTCAACCATGGTCTTACACATTTCATATCAGATTGCCATGGTATCTTTCAACCATGGTCTTACACATTTCATATCAGATTGCCATGGTATCTTTCAACCATGGTCTTACACATTTCATATCAGAGAGCACACTCCCGCGAACCTCATCCTTATAGTGGGATTACCAGTCCAGGCTAAATATCCTGTAATATAAACTTATAGAGTATTGTCGGGATTACCAGTCCAGGCTAAATCCCCTGCAACGACAATTACTCTAATGAGCTTGGATCTGAATTACCAGTTCAAGCTAAATTCAGACCCTAATTCGGATTACCCGTCTGGGCTAAATCCATTTTCCACATATTCTTTGGGAGGGCTATATCAGGGTAGGATCACTCATCCGGGCTAGATCCTTTTTACCGTTAATTCCTTCTCAGAGATCCATCAAAATTTCCTTTCATTCAATCGGGATTTCTTCCCCTTTTTATCAAATATATCAATGTTTCATAAATTTTCATACAATGAACTTTCAAATCATATTCACTTCAATAACATACATTTCAAGCATTTAGGAATATAATTCAAGTTATACAAACTTACCTAGCGAAATTGTAAAAATATCAAGATTCAGGGACATTTTGGTAATTTACCATTTTCCCAATTTTCACTCGATCTTAAATTGACAATTTCATTCAATTTATTAATTTAGATAATAAAACAATTCATTCCCTTCAATTTGGTCATTTTGACATTTTTACAAAATTGCCCCTGAAGTTTTACTTTTATTCAATTTAGCCCTTAAGCCTAAAACATGCAAATTAGCCATGCTAGCTGAATATTCATATATATTTTCCTCCTCCTCCTCTCCATTCCACATCCTTAATGTATATAACACACTTGCAAGTAACATTATTTATGTTTTTTTATTATTTACTTTTATGAATATTCAAGATGTCCATCTGTGTCATAGTCACTAAATTATTCATATCTGGAGCTATAGAACTCAAAATTAAGATCCGCTAATTTTCCCTGAAACTAGACTTATATATCTTATTTTTATAAAAGTTTTAGAATTTTTGGTTTAGCAAATAAGTACAGTTTATTCTTTAAAGTTACCCCTGTTCTGTTGTCTGACAGTTCTGACCCTTCTTCACTAAAAATTAATTATCTCCTTGTACAGAATTCAAATGATAATGTTTATTTCTATTGAAAATAGACTCATTCAAGATTCTAAAAATATAAATTTAAGCCCCTAATTATTTCTATCCAATTTTTTATGATTTTCCAAAGTCAGAACAGGGGAACCCGAATTCATTTTGACCTTGTATCACAAAATTCATTATATCTCATGATTTACAAATTCATTTCTTACACCGTTTCTTCTATAAGAAACTAGACTCAATAATATTTAATCTCATATTTTATTCATCCTATAATTCGATTTCTATAATTTTTGGTGATTTTTCAAAGTTAGACTACTGCTGCTGCCCAGAACTGTTTTAGTGCAAGATATTAATTACCATGTTATAACACCCTTATTTTCTTTTTCTACAGCATTTCTCATCACTTTCTCTTATTTTCTCTTCACTAACATATCAAGAACATAGGACCTTATGTAAGAAAACTCTACTATAACATTATTTTCATGCTTTGTTAATAATAACAAACTTAAAAACATATTGAAATCTTGATGTACTTACCTTTTCTTATTGACTTCAATCTTTAACTTGATTTTTCTCTCTCCTCCAGCTTCTATTTCTTGAATCCAACTTGATATTCTTGCTCTCCATCATTTCCTTGCTATCTTTGTCTCTTGATGGCTATGGAAATTCTTTCAATTTTTAGGTGAAAATAATGAATTTTTGGAGGAAGGACTAAATTGTAAGAAAAGGAAAACTTTCTTTCTTCTTCTTCTTCTCACGTTAGTTGCATGAGAAAGGTGATCATATCATCCTCCCCTTTCTTTCCTTACATATATATATTAAATAAAATAATAATAAAATAATAAAATATCATTTAAAAATTAATTTTAAAGTATTAATAAACTAATATTTATTTATTTAATTTATCTAAAATATCTCCAACATCATCATTGTCTCTAGATTTCTCTCTCTTCCAATTGACCATTTTGCCCTTTGTGATCTTTCAAAATTCCATTATTGAGTCATCACTTAATTTGGTAAAATTGCAATTTAGTCCATCATAATTCTTCACCTCTTCAATTTGGTCCTAATTCATCAATTTTCCTTGGTTTCTAGATCATTCCACCCTTAAAATATTTGCACTATTAGTCCTTCAACTTTTCATATTTACACTTTAATCTTTCAAATTTTGAGTATTTACTCTTGGGCCACAAAACTTTTCTCACTTTTACAATTTAATCCTTTCTTGAATCAATATGTCATAATATACTTCCCAATATTGACATAACTAAAAATTTCCCTTTTTGTCACTTTATTTCCTTATTTTACTATATCACGGATAATATTTTACTATAAAAATTTTCGGGGTATTACACTACATGTGGTTCGGTACTAAAGAAAGGGTACCTGAACTAGCAGATTCCTCGATCTTCACCCATAATAGGTTCATATAGACCAAGTTCGATTTAGGGGAATACATTTCCCTATGGCTATACGGAGAGGAAAATCTCACAAAGACATAAGTACAGATGTACCCTGAAAGCGATCCACTACCCTATATGGAGGTGAAAACCTCACGAATGACTAGTTTCTCACTCCCACTTAAAGGATAAGACCAAGCGGTCATGCAATGCAATATGCAAAAAATATTTAAAAACTCGAACAAATAAAGAAAACATATCAAAATGAACCACAAAAATGAAATACAACAAAAAGGATCATAAATTTAAATCAAATTATTAGTTTTTGACAAAAAGACAAAAAATAATCAATCTTGTGGCTTGACTTCCTTTTTTTTAGTCCCAAGTGGAGTCGCCAAGCTGTCGAAACCATTTTTTTGAAATAACAGGGTCGACTTTGTTTTGAAAACGAAAAAATAGAGAGTCGCCACTAATCATTTTTAATGAGGTGTGATCGGGTCACCTCGTAAAATGGTTGTTTTTAATAAACGATTTTGATTTATTAAAACAATGTTTTTTGTTCTATGAAATTCAGAGGGATGGGTTTGGGAGTTTGTTACGCACGATGAAGGGTTAACACCTCGTAACGCCCAAAATTGGTACCTAATTGATCAAATAAAGTCTTAATTGATCAATTAAAGTACGATCCTTTTTTTATTAGTGTTGATAGAAAAACTTGAATAGATTGGAACGGGTATTTAAGGCTTTCTCATCTCGAGATAGCTAAACATCACATCCTATAAGTTAGGTCACGATATTTCGAATACTCGAATGTAAGTTTGCCTTTGTTTTTATATCCGAAACCTTGCATGTTCAATTTTAAAAGGATATTCAGTCATTTGAATTCAACGAGAAAAATCGGAACCCCGTAAGTTAGGGCGCGACTTCTTTGAATTGTCAAATACAGAGCATTACCTTACTTTAAAAATTTCTCTTTTTAAATAATCATCAAACGTGAGTTTAAAACAATATGGGCTTATTCGAAATATGATACGAAGATAACCGATTATATTTAAACATAGTGCATGGGAGAATAATAATGCAATAATATAAAACAAGTATATGAATTGAGTATATGATAAACAAATGAATGTTATGATAATACTAATGTACTATAATAGTCATAGTAGTATTAACAAACAAATTACAATAATAATAATACATATAGATATGAATAAGTAGAGATAAAATAAACAAATAATGGTGAGAACGATAATGACAAAGTAATAAATAAATAAATATAAGGGAAAAGATTTAAAAATATTGGAAGTAAAGAACCAAATTAAAATAAATAAAATTTAAGGCACAATTTGTAATAAGACATATGTAAAAATAATAATAATAATAATGTGACGATAATAATAATAATAATAATAATAATAATAATAATAATAATAATAATAATATAAGTGAAAACCTAAATAATTCGATTTTTAAAAGTATACAAAGAATGGGTATAAATAAATAGATGATTAAATAATAATAATAATAATAATAAATAATCAAACACCAATAATAATGAAGACATAAATAAAATGAGTGACTAATGAAAGAAAAAAAATGAATGAATAATAGATGAATACAAAGATAAATATAAATAAACGAACGAATGAACAATACATAGGAAAGTAAATAAATGAACAGATAAATAAAATAAAAAGAATAATAAATAACAAAACAAGCAAATAAATAAATGGATAAATAAATGAATCGGGATGAAAAGGGCTCAATCATAAATTAAATAAAATCAAAAGGGCAAATTGAAATAAATAAATAACAGAGGGGGTTAAAATATAAATAATTAAAACAGGCTTAACGACTAAAATGGAATGCACAACAAAGAGTGGGGATCATCGAGGAAATTATCCCTATCCCAAAACGGCTCATTCCTTTATAGGATTAAAAGGAAATAAAATTAAAGTTGTAGGGCAAAATTTAAAGAATAAAAAAAAACTAGATTGTAATAAACAACGAAATCAGAAGGGGTTAGGATGCAAATAGCCCCTACATTTAAAAACATGCGAGTCTTGGAATGGATTGGGTCGAACCATAGGTCAGCCCAAAACGGCACCGTTTCAGGTGCTTAACCCATTAAAACCGTGCGAGGACTAAATTGGAACAAAAATAAAATGTATGGCCACAATAAAGACAAATAAAAAAGGATGAGACTCGATCAAATTAAGCTTCAAATGCGAAAGGGCCTGTCGAGCAATTAGACCATTAGTAAAAAACACGCGGATTCCTTGGGTTGGATCAAGTCGGAGTGCGGGTTGGATAAAACGACGCTGTTTTGGCGCCTAAAGCTTAGGCCCAAAATGACATCATATTGGACCTTATATAAATGTAAATTAACAAAAAAAAATCATTTCTAACAGCTTTTTAAAAAAAAAATCTTATTTCTTCTCTTTTTTCCCTGGGACTGACCCAGAACTCAACCACGGAGGCTGTCAGAATTGGCCATGACCACCGGTCATCGGTGACGTTGACCGTCGCCTCCAGTGGTCGGAGAGGAGAATAAAAGAAGGCCTTTTTAGCCTTTTTCGAACCAAACCCGAAGGTTAGGCCGATTTTGAAAGGGACGCATTTACTCTCCTCTAACCACTTTGATGCCGAAGAAGGCCTTCGACGAGGGGGTAAACGAGACGACTCTGGTGAAAAAGCCTCTTTTATTTATAGTTTATTATTATTAATATTTTTAAAGTAAGAAGAAAAGAGAAAAAAAAGGAACCACCTTTGGTTTTTCTTTTGAAATGCTATCTCTGTTTCAAAGTATTTTTTTTTTGTATTTAATCGTCTGTAAAATATTACATCGGGTCTTAGGGCTTTTTATAGCCGAAAACACAAGTGATTTGAACTTGCTTGCTATTTGGTTTATCTATGCTTTTGTTGTTTCTTGCCATTTTTGTTCTGTTATACTACTTTGTAGGTACCAGAGAGGAAGTCAACGAAGCAGGGGTTACTGTTTTGGTGCAAGATGCCAAGAATGGTGGTCTTCGGGCGATGAGTGTGCTAACTTAGCACGTGGAGGCAGCGATGTACAAGGAAACCCTAGGGCTAGGGTGTCCTCCGAAAATGTTAATATCTCGGGCCATTGGGCCATCTTTAGCTCGGCTCAGATTGTAAAATGGATTTGGGTTTATTGGGCTTGGGCTTGGATTGTAAAATGGACTGTTTATTTATTGTTTATTTTATATGTTTTGGTTATCTAATTTGGGCCTGGGCCAGGCAAAATAGGCCTGTTACAATAGTGCCGTTGATAGATACCTTACCGATGACTGAGATCCTGCATGCATTGCGGATTCTCCACAGCTCACGTGAGCAACATCGGGTATAGTATAATGTCCTATTTACAACTCGTCTGAGTAATCTTATCCCATGTATCTAAAGTAAATTTGCTATAGTTCTCTGGGCGTAAACAATAATTACATGAATACGATATGAGTAGAAAGATTAAATGTGAAATCGATTGTTATATGGATGAGTTGAGTATGGTTGAAAAGATAGAAAATAAATTAAATTATTATATTGCCAAACGAGGATGGTTGGTATGTGATATGAATAAGAACTTAAGTTTTTACATTTATTAATTGAGTACGAATTGGATTTCATATGTTATGCTATATTGAATTGATGTATATACATATGTGTGTTACTTTATAAAGGTTTGATGTTTGAGTAAACTAACAATTTTGTCCTTTTATGGAAATGAATATGAAAGTACAAAGATGCTAAGGATGCCATATTATTTACCGAATTGATTTAATTGCTTAAATTATTTTATGGTCAAGGCATGTTGTGTAAATTTCATATGACTTACTAAGCATATATAATGCTTACTTAGTTTTATTTTCTATTTTATTTCTTTAGTTGGCATTTTGTGGAACTCGTCAATCGGATTAACTCAGAGCTTACACTATCCAGCCTCTAATTCGATAGTCTTTTATTTGTTCCAGACTCAAATATGTGGCATGTATATAGGGTTGTATTTTTGTTTAAGTTATCTTGGAATTTCATGATCTAGATATAATAATGGTGCTGATGTTGGATGTTTAGGTATTATTATGATATACGTATATGGTAAGTAAGTGAATAGCCAACTTGAAATGTAACTTACTTGAGCTAATGAATGTATAATGACCAAGTTTGATTATGGTTTGTATGTGCTAAAATGTTACGAAGGGCATAACGAAATTGGCATTATTGTAAACCATGTTAAAGTTAAGTAAATGGCTAAGTTTTAATGTTTCATATGTTGACATAACATGTTTAGATTGATGGTCTTATTTGGTTTTGAATGTGAAATGGTAGTATAAGTTTTGGTATATGAAACTGGTATCGAATAGTTATATATATGTCTGAGATTGAAACTTATGTTTCAGTTCAATTTGATGTGGAAATAAGCGTAATGTATGAAGGCAATGATGTTGTTTTGGTTGGTTTGCTTCATGAAGTTGCATATATGTTTGGGATAATATTGTGTATCTTATTTGATGAGTTTTGACACTTTGGAATGATAATGAAGTTATAAGTATTGATGTTAGGGTATGTTTGGAAGTGAATGTTTGATTTAGCTTTGTTGAAAGGTGGTGCCAGTTGTGGCATATTAGTTAGGGTATTAGGAATATGTTATAAGTTGTAATTTGGTATGACATGTGCATGTTTTGAACAGGTATAGGTTGGTAGAAAATGGACATTTTAGGTCCCTTTTGTAATGGTTGAGATGTGCTATGCATTTAGTGGCTTGTTGCAATACACGATTTAACACACGATCGTGTGTCACACACAATTACACAATTCGCCAGATGATGAGTACCATTCACAGATAGTCGATATGTCAGTGTACTATTCTTTTGGAGTTTACAATACGCCCATATGACCATTCAGAAAAAACTTCTTCATGTTAGCCACATACCCAGATCCATAGTCAAATTCGTATCATTCATTCTATTCATATTCATTTGGTTTGTATCCTTTGTAGTGATTTGCCAATCTGGTTTGCAACATACATTTGCCCTACTAGAGGCTACACAACCATTTTCATACATCGCAATCTGCCAGTTCAATGTACATTCCATCAAAGGCAATGCCATAAATATACTTCCTTAATATCATTCACATAAATCAATCCATATCATTCTTGTCAAAAGTAGAAAGTTATGGTGTAACTACTCGTTTTTTAGTGGAATCGAAATAGTGGCCTTTGAACCATAAATTCAAAGTTAGAAAATTTATTTTATTATTATTTTATGATCTAAAGCATGATAGTATTACCATATAAAAATTTCATTCAGAAATTTTACCGTTTACATGTTCAATTTGATAAAAAGGACTAAATCGCGTAAAGTGCAAAAGTTGAGTTCTATTAGCTAAAGTATTAAATAGCTATAGAAATTTAAAATTGAGGTCCTTATATAGTAATTAGCCCATTAATGAGTTAGTGGATGATAATGGCTTGGTATTTTGTGTAGTTTTAAAGGTTAATTTTGGAAATTTATAAATAAAGATTAATTAAAATAAAACCAAAAATGCCATCATCTTTTTTCATCTCTCTCAATCGATTTTCACAAGGGAAGAAATCGATTTCTGAGAGCTAGGTTTGGCCAAAGCTATTTTTTCCAATTATGTATGTATTTTGTCCCGTTTTTAATGATTTTTATATTTCCAGGATCGTTGTAGCTTAATCTAGCTTGCCCGGAGACTAATTTGTGAAACTGTTAAAGTATTTGATTTTTTCCATCGATGAACATTTTAGGATTTTGAAGTTTAATGGTATAAAATGAATGATTGTTGTTAGATAAACAACATTTGTAAAGGAATTTTTTATGAAATTATCAATTAGGGATTAAATTGAAAAATGTGATAAATTGTGTGGTAAAATTTTGAATTTGTGAAAAAAGTGGGCTGTTATAAGCATGTGTATAATTCAGCTATGATGGGTTGTAATGAAATTGTGCAAATTTCCATTTTTATGAGATAATGACTAAATTGCAAAGAATTAAAAGTATAGGGGTAAAATGGTAATTTTTCCAGAAATATATGTTGGATTAAATTGAAAATAAATCATGTTGAATTGAGTCAAATTCATTCGTATAGATCCGATTAAACCTCGTACGAAGTTAGATCGGGGCAAAGAAAAAATATCGGATTAGTTGCCTTCGTATCTACGTACACTTGTCGAGGTAAGTTCGTGTAATTAAATTGTCTAATTATATGCTTTGTTTGAATTAGATGTATGTTATTTGCATTATCATCATATATGAATACCGATTGCATATCCGACAACGTAAGACGATTATTGAGCCCTGTTTGAACCTTAGGAATTCGTAGGATACAAATGACATGTCATTAGGGTTATTGTTACTCAGCTCGTATGAGCCTACTGTTATTCAGCTCAGAGGAGCTTACTGTTTACAGCTCGTATGAGCATACATGTACATCAATTGAAGGATTACAGTTCAGTACACCTCGTGTGTACTACCCGCATATCCAATGATATTTCAAATGGTTCAACGGACACAGTTCTATTACAAGTTTATATGAGTTCAATACGAACTAGTACATGTATTTACATGAATTACATGAAAATGGTTTCTATATGATATATGGATACATAGTATAGATGTTACATGTATATGGAGTTTGAATAGTTGTTAAACTCATACATGATTCTCGATTTTTATATGGAATACATGGCTAACATGGTTGATGAATATGTGTTAGCTTTTGGCCAAATTGAGTTGAGATATGCTTTGGTTTACTTACTTTAGATGTGATTAAAATGGCAAGTTAAATTCTTTATTATACAAACTTACTAAGCTTAAAAGTTTCCTCTGTGTTATTTTCCGTGTTTTATAGTGATTCAAAAGCTCGTTAGGGTTGGAATCGAAACAGTGGTCTTTGAACCATAAATTCGAAGTTAGAATATTTATTTTATTATTATTTTATGATCTAAAGCATGATAGTATTACCGTATAAAAATTTCGGTCAGAAATTTTACCGTTTACATGTTCAATTTGATAAAAAGGACTAAGTCGCGTAAAGTGAAAAAGTTGAGTTCTATTAGCTAAAGATATTAAATAGCTATAGAAATTTAAAATAGAGGTCCTTATATAGTAATTAGCCTATTAATGAGTTAGTGGATGATAATGGCTTGGTATTTTGCGTAGTTTTAAAGGTTAATTTTGGAAATTTGTAAATAAAGATTAATTAAAATAAAACCAAAAATGCCATCATCTTTCTTCATCTCTCTCAACCGGTTTTCACACGGGAGGAAATCGATTTCTGACAGCTAGGTTCGGCGAAAGATATTTTTTCCAATTATGTATGTATTTTGTCCTGTTTTTAATGATTTTTATATTTCCAAGATCGTTGTAGCTTAATCTAGCTTGCCCGGAGACTAATTTGTGAAACTGTTAAAGTATTTGATTTTTTCCATTGATGAACATTTTAGGATTTTGAAGTTTAATGGTAGAAAATGAATGATTGTTGTTAGATAAACAACTTTTGTAAAGAAATTTTTTATGAAATTATCAATTAGGGATTAAATTGAAAAATGTGATAAATTGTGTGGTAAAATTTTGAATTTGTGAAAAAAGTGGGCTATTATAAGCATGTGTATAATTCGGCTATCATAGGTTGTAATGAAATTGTGCAAATTTCCATTTTTATGAGATAATGACTAAATTGCAAAGAATTAAAAGTATAGGGGTAAAATGGTAATTTTTCCAAAAATAGATGTTGGACTAAATTGAATATAAATCATGTTGAATTGAGTTAAATTCATTCGTATAGATCCGATTAAACCTCGTACGAAGTTAGATCGGGGCAAAGAAAAAATATTGGATTAGTTACCTTCGTATCTACGTACACTTGTCGAGGTAAGTTCGTGTAATTAAATTGTCTAATTATATGCTTTGTTTGAATTAGATGTATGTTATTTGCATTATCATCATATATGAATACCGATCGCATATCCGACAACGTACGACGATTATTGAGCCCTGTTTGAACCTTAGGAATTCGTAGGATACAAATGACATGTCATTAGGGTTATTGTTACTCAGCTCGTATGAGCCTACCGTTATTCAGCTCGGAGGAGCTTATTGTTTACAGCTCGTATGAGCATACATGTACATCAATTGACGGATTACAGTTCAGTACACCTCGTGTGTACTACCTGCATATCCAATGATATTTCAAATGGTTCGACGGGCATAGTTCTATTACAAGTTTATATGAGTTCAATACGAACTAGTACATGTATTTACATGAATTACATGAAAATGGTTTCTATATGATATATGGATACATAGTATAGATGTTACACGTATATGGAGTTTGAATATGAAAATGGTTTCTATATGATATATGGATAAATAGTATAGATGTTACATGTATATGGAGTTTGAATAGTTGTTAAACTCATACATGATTCTTGATTTTTATATGGAATACATGGCTAACATGGTTGATGAATATGTGTTAGATTTTGGCCAAATTGAGTTGAGATATGCTTTGGTTTACTCACCTTAAATGTGATTAAAATAGCAAGTTAAATTCTTTATTATATGAACTTACTAAGCTTAAAAGTTTCCTCTGTGTTATTTTTCGTGTTTTATAGTGATTCAAAAGCTTGTTAGGGTTGGAAGCTTGTCGAAGCTATATCACACTATCCATCGGCTCTTTTGGTACTTTTGGTTATTTAATTTCGATTACAATGACATGTATAGGTTAATTTGGCTAATGTTGCCATATAAGTGTTTTGTTGAGATTACCCACTTATTTGGCTTGTGTTTGGTATATTTTGATGTATATATATATATGTGGCATTATCATATTTAATATGTGTTTGATATGGTTGAATGATGGAAAGTAAAATGTGGTTTGAATATGCATATAAGATATGTTATATATCTTGTTGTGATTTAGTGCTTTGCTATGAAAAACTTATAGGTATATTGATGATTGGTTTAGAACGGTATATTTGGTACCAAATGGGTGAGCTTATATTGATGATTGGTTTAGAACGGTATATTTGGTACCAAATGGGTGAGCTTGATAAGTGACCTACATGATAGGTTTGGTGTACAATTATGCATACATGTATTTGGTCATTTAGGTAAGTATGGATACGTGGTTGACATGTTTTAAATTGTCATTTGAGGTGCCTAAAGGCATATTAGTTGTATGTGATTATAGTACATGTTTAAAGCTTGCTTATGTTTGTTTTGGGATGCTTAATTATAGCTAGCATATATGTGTGTTTTTGGGAGTAGGTTGATGTCATTTTTGGGTGAGAAATGTGACTTGAAAAATTACCTATTTTCGTCCACACAGGTAGAGACACGGCCGTGTGTCCCCTGTATCTTTTAAAGAGCGCAAGTTAGAATGCTCACACGGCCTAGCACACGAGCGTGTGGCTTGGCCGTGTGGCACAAGTAATGAGTTACACGGGCATGCACACGGGCTGGGACACGGTCCTGTGTTCCTATTTCGAATGCCCACATGGCCTAAGACACGAGCGTGTCTCTTGGCCATGTGAGTCACACGACCGTGTGACCCCTGCAACTTTGAAATTTTTAAATGTTTCTGAAATATTTTTTGAGTTTCTAATTTAGTCTCGATTTGTTTCTATGGTGTATTTTGGGCCTCGAGGGCTCGTATTTGGAACAATATGCATGATTATGATTGGTTTCTGACATGAATGTTATATATTATGGAATGTTTGAAAATTTTGTCTATCTGTTCTGTATATCCAGTAATGCTCCGTAACCCTATTTCAGCTATGGATACGGGTTAAGGGTGTTACATGTGGCTTAAACATGAATAATGGTTCTTACAATTTAACATAAATCTTACAGACCTAGACTGACAACTCTAAATAACCACTTTTCATGTACACACATTTCACATTTGTAGAGTATAAGTACTTACTTTACATGAAATATAAAACAAGAGTACTACACATATGGAAGCAAGAAGGAACTCACCAGAAATACAACAAAGTCTAAATAACAAGACCTTTGCCTTTATCACTCAGACCTTCTACAATGTATTGAGCAAAAATATGGATAATTAAACTTATCAGATCATTACACTACTGAATCCAAACATGCATGCAAGAAACATTAACCTATAACCTAGAATCAGGAAGTTTCCTTCCTTACATATAAATCTAACTCTTGTGCATGTAGAACTAACAATACGTATATAACTATAAAAATAACCTAGGGTTCATCAATATTTACCAGAGAATTAAAACAAACGTTGGACTTGGCTGAATACAGCGAACCCAACCTTAGTGAGGTTTCTGTACTTAAGCTTTGAGAGAGAATGTAGATAAAATAAAGAAGAAGACGAATACAAAGAAAACGCAAAAGTTTATCAGTGAAGACATTGATATCCTTATATACTTCAGCACAAAGAAAAGGTTTAGTGGAAGGATCAGACTATTCCGCTAACATTCTTGATTTCCATGATTAAGTGCGCTTATCATAGTTTAAGTCTTATTAATTACAGTATCTTAGTTCCATTCTAACAATTCTCATTGGACCAACTAAATAGTCTTATAAAAAAATAATAAACAAATCTATGAAACTACAAATTTGACGACTTCGCCAAAATATCTAGGGTGGTGTATACCCAACAAAAGAATCCGTCAAACTGCAGATCTTGCTAAACCATAAATCTCACCAAAACATAGATTTCGCCAATCAGCGCATACGTAGAATCCCCTACTTAGCCATAACTAATACTTTACTTACACAGAACTACACTCAATAAAATAAACAATAACTGATATAGGGACTTCGTCGGGTGGGTTGTTACAAGATTTTCCATGTAAATTATTTGTGTTCGATCTTTTTAATTTTTTTTGTTATTTTACTTATTCGTTGCTTAACCGAGTTTATGCCCAACAAACTAATATCAGAGCTAGTTTCAATTTTTGCAATCAACCCGTTCAGAGATGACAACAACAAGGTTTGATATTGATAAGTTAGATGGCATAAGAAAATTCAATCTGTGGCAAGTTCAAATGACGCAAATTTCAATGTGTGGTAAGTTTGATTAACAATAATTCTGAGTCAGGGCGATCTTGAGAAGGTCCTTACAGAGAAAAGGCTTAAAGACATGAATAAATCAAAATTGGGTTATGTTAGATAAAAAGGCTCTATCTACGATTCAATTATGTCTAATAAATAATGTGTTACAGGAGGTTTTGATGGAGAAAACGACATGCACCTTATGGAAAAGATTAGAAACTCTCTACACGACTAAGCCTTTGACTAACCGATTAGTGCTAAAACAACAGCTATACACGTTCCATATGAACAAAGGTGAGCACCTTAGAGGTCACACCATTCAATTTATTACTCTTTTGAGTGATTTAAAAAATGTGGAGGTCTTGATTGACGATTATGATCAGATTATGCTATTATTGTCCTCTTTACCCCATTCATACAAGTCTTTCAAGGAAACCTTGATTTATGGTAAAGATAACCTCTCATTCGAGGATGTGAAGGGTTATCTATTGAGCAAAGAAAAACTCGACAATAAGTTTGATTTGGATAGCAAGTCAGATAGGCAAGTATTAGTTTTGGTAGCATTAAGTAAGCGAGACAAGAGATGTTGTTATTGTAAGAACTTAGGTAACTTCAAAACAGATTGTTAAATACTGCGAAATAAAAAGGTTGTTGAGGGCAACGAAGAAGATTTAGCTGGTGCTAATTTGGCCAATGACAACGGTGATAAGTTCTTGTTGGTGTTAACAATTGAAAGCTCCGAGCTTATGTCCGAGTGGATCCTAGATTCGGGGCATTCTTTCCACATGTATCCTAATATGTAACACCCCTTACCTATACCCAACGCCGGAACAGGGTACGAGGCATTATCGGACAAAATTGTAAACACACATGTAAATTCGAGCCATAAAATTTTATTCATTTTAAAAACATTCACAATATGAAAGATGTCCCTTAAATGGGCCTACGAGGCCCTAAGAGTACTTTGAGGGTGGTTAGGGACTAGACCGGGTACTTTAGAAGGATTCGGGAAAACTTAGGAAAAATTTTCCAAGAAACAGAGTCATATGTCCGTGTGGGCACAGGGACACACCCCTGTCCTAAGGCCGTGTAACTCTCTGACTATGACATCAGCAAACAAAATTTAACCACATGGCCAAGCCACACACCCATGTGCTAGGCCGTGTCATCCACACAACTGAGACACATGGCCGTGTCTCTGCCCATGTGGCTAACACTTAGGTTATTTTCTAAGCCTTTTGTTACCATTAATCCCTCGTATCTTTTCACATATCAAAGTTATACATCATGGCATCATTTTAATGATTTAGCATACTTCACTAAGGTGTATTCTTAACTTTAACATGCTATCGTTCACAAGTTTACATACTCATATAATATCAAGTCTAGACACAATAATCCATATTCATTGACCTTGTCAAGTGACCTTATTTAAACATTAAACATTCATGTTCAATCATCATCACCTTGTTTCTATACCATACAATTACTTCATGGATATAACCATTTTGATTGGTCATGAAGCATTTACCATACACACATTTATTAACACCAATCATGCATGTCCCACAAGCATAAACACATCATCGCATCACAAGCATTAGAACTTATCATGGATAACTAGGCTTACAAGCCACAATCATTATGGCTATATACAATGAATCTATATAAGCAAAGAAATTTGGCTAATCATAACAACATCAATCATAAAAACTAAATCCCTATACATGCCACTCACTTGAAGGTGTTTAGTACACATATGTCAATATTCCATAGGTGATGGCTTGATAGTGTGATGCTGCCTCCAACGATCTCCAACCCCGAGCTAACCTAACATCACTAAGAAAATGAAAAGTAAGGAGTAAGCTTTACGCTTAGTAAGTCCATATGAAAATAATAAGCAATATGCCAACATGCTTTTCAAGGTAATAAAACCATAGTTACACTTTAACTTATATTCTGGTCATGCTGTTTTCTCGAGTCATAGTTACTAAATTATTTATATCTGGAGCTACAGAACTCCAAATCAAAATCCGCTAATTTACCCTGAAACTAGACTCATATATATTCTTACCATAAAATTTTCAGAATTTTTGATGTAGCCAATAAGTACAGTTTATTCTTTAAAGTTTCCCCTATTATGCTATTTCACATCTTCGACCTTTCTTTACTAAAAATCAATTATCTCTTAATACGGGATTCGGATGATGTTCCCGTCTATTTCTCTTGAAATTAGACTCATTAAGAATTTAGTCATATAAATTATAACCCATAATAATTTTTGTACAATTTTTAGTTATTTTCCAACATTGAGACAGGGGAGCCTGAAATCACTCTAACTCTGTCTCACAAAAGTTCAAATATCTCATAATATGAAACTCTTTTGCTTACCATTTCCTCTATGTGAAACTAGATTCGATAAGATTTAATTTCATATTTCATTTAATCTATAATTCGATTTCCACAATTTTTGGTGGATTTTCAAAGTCGAACTGTTGCTGCTGTCCAAAACTATTTTAGTGTAATATAATGATCACTATCATAAGATCATTTTCAACTAACCATGAACTCACCATTTCATGGATTCCATACTCGATTACACAATAGAGCTTAATGAAAACGTCGTTAATTCTCATGGCATGCTTAATCATACAAGTTAGTCACATAACAATACATGATAATAATGATATCAGATGATCCCATCATTACAACCATTCCAATTCCATTTCTCATATTAGTCCCGTTGAATTTTTCCTCGGATTCTCGATGGATATTCCATAGTACACTTATAGCATACCAACTCATTTATCGGCAATTCATATTAGTGACCTTTTCAACAAGTGCACTCCCGCGAACCTCAATCCTTATGGCGGGATTACCAGTCCAGGCTAAATCCCCTACAACGACAATTACTCTAATGAGCTCAGATCTAAATTACCAGTCCCTGCTAAATTTGGATCCTAGTTTGGATTACCCATCTGGGCTAAATCCATTTAAACACATATTCTTCAGGAGGCTAGATCACATAAGGAACACCTGTCCGGGCTAGATCCTTTTTATCGACAATTCCTTTCTAGGAAAATCCATCGAACATCTTTTTCATTCAACCGGGACTTTTAGTCTTCTTTTCATCATTTCATTCATATAACATGAATTATTATACCATGAATATCTAAATTTCATCACATCAAAGAGCATACATTTTCAAGTATTAAAAAGTATACATTTGAGTTACACGAACTTACTTGTCGAATCCTCGTTGGGCACAACTATGTAGCAATTCATACAAATCATGTAACAGTAATTTAACACTACAATTCAAGTATAACATTGCATTATTGTTATCACACGAGCTTACCTCAGAAGCAATTACGGCCAACTATTCCAATTTAGTCTATAATCTCGAACTTTCTCGATTTAAGCCCGAATATCAGTTTTCTTGATCTAACATTTCAAATATAGCTCATTTATTATTCATATTATTCAAATTGACCCAAAAACCATACTTTTACAAATTTTCATTTTTACCCCTAAACTTTCACTTATTTACACTTTGGCTCCTAGGCTCGTAAAATGATTTTTATTCAATTTCCTTGAATTTTAAGCCTAGCCGAATCATTTTCATAACTATAGCAAACCCCAATTTCCAGTAAATCACACTTTTATGACAAATTTTATAACTTTTACGAAGCGGTCCTTTTAAGCATTTTCACCGGAAATCATTTAGCAAAAGTCGTTTATTTAACACCCAACATTCATTTTCTACCATTAGACATCAAAACACATGCATATCACTCATGGGTAAACTTTTAAACATGAAACCTAGCTCAAAATAATGGTAGAAATAGGTAAATCGAGTTACCAGGACTTCAAAAATGTAAAGAACATTAAAAACGGGGCTCGAAATCACTTACAAATAAGCTTGGAAGATTGAACCAAACCCTAGCCATGGCTTCCATGCAAATTTCGGCTGAATGGGGAAGAAGATGGACAATTTTGGCTTATTTTCCCTTTTTATTATTTTAATTACAGAAGACCAAAATACCCCTAACTTAAAAATATTCTATTTCACCCATTTGATGTCTATTTTTGTCCAACAAATTAACCAATGGTCTAATTACCATTTAAAGACCTCCAATTTAAAATTTCATAACAATTAGACACCTCTAACATGTAGAACTCAACTTTTGTACTTTTTTACAATTTAGACCTTTTGACCAAATTGAGTGCCCAAACGTTGAAATTTTCAAATGAAATTTTCACGAAATCATCCAGTGAAATTGTAGACCATAAAAATATAATAAAAATAAACTTTCTTACGTCAGATTTGGTGTCCCGAAACCATTATTTCGACTAGGCCCTAATTCGTGATGTTACAATTCTCCCCCCTTAAGGACTTTTGTCCTCGAAAGTCTTACCAGAAGAGTGGTTTTAGCTTACACATAAACTCCACTATCACATAATCATTGTTAAAGAACTTTTACTCTGGCTATGCTTAACAATTCACTCTTTAATTTCTCATACTAAAGTCATGAGCAATTCTTTGTTATACAACACATCAACTGAATCTTGATCTCAATCCACTTAAAGAGAACTAGCATACCAAGAAATCTAACAATATCAGAGATACATGATTTGCAGATTTCATAAACATTTAACAACAAGCCACAAAACATCTTTCTCTTTCAAAGATAAGAATAATCCTGATAACAATTCATGTATCCAAATACAAAGATCAGAAATGTCGAGTTCCAAACTCGAGCACCAATACATCACTCCTGTGAGTTTTCTTGCAAACTCTCTGTATAAGCTCTGGATTTTCTACCCAAGCACTTGAAACCACATTTTTCTTTTCTCAAAGATCATACAATAACTAATTCAAGTCATCTACGCTATCACAATTTAGATGTAATACCCCATACCCGTACCTGAGACCGAGATAGGATACGAGGCATTACCGAGATTTTCAGAATAATTTCAATTAATTTATATTATTTAGTATTCATTTTCATGTTTCATATAACATCCTTTTCATATATTCAATTCAAAATATCATATAAAATACGATACAATACTTAAATTGTCATATTTACATGCTCATTCAAGATATACGAACCTACCTGACTAAATTGCAGAAATACCAAGATTTAGGGGCATATTGGTAATTTACCATTTCCCAAATTTCACCCAATCTTAAATTGATAATTTCATTCAATTGATTAATTTAGATAATAAAACAATTCATTCCCTTCAATTTAGTCATTTTTAATATTTTTACAAAATTTACCCCCTAAAGTTTTACTTTTATTCAATTTAGTCCATGAGCTTAAAACATGCAAATTAGCCATGCTAACTGAATATTCATATATATTTTCGTCCTCCTCCTCTCCATTCCACATCCTTAATGTATATAACACACTTGTAAGTAACATTATCTATAATTTTTATTATTTACTTTTATGGATATTCAAGTTGTCCATTTGTGTCATAGTCACTAAATTATTTATATCTGGAGATATAAAACTCAAAATTAAGATCCTCTAATTTTCCCTAAAATTAGACTCATATATACTTTTACCATAAAATTTTTAGAATTTTTGATTTAGCTAATAAGTACAGTTTATTCTTTAAAGTTATCCCTGTTCAGCTGTCTGACAGTTCGACCCTTCTTCACTAAAAATTAATTATCTCACAGTAAAAAACTTGTATAATATTTCCATTGATTTCTTCTAAAAATAGACTCATTAGGGATTCTAAACATATAACTTTAAGTCTCTAATTATTTTTATCCAATTTTTGGTGATTTTCCAAAGTCAGAATAGGGGAACCCGAATTCATTCTGACCTTATCTAACAGAATTCATTATATCTCATGATTTACAATTCAATTGCTTATACTGTTTATTCTATAAGAAACTAGCCTCAATAAGCTTTAATTCCGTATTTTATTCATCCTCTAATTCAATTTATAAAATTTTTGATGATTTTTCAAACTTAGACTACTGCTGCTGTCCATAATAGTCTTAGTGCAAAATGTTGATTTTCTACTTTTAATTTCAATTTAATCCTAACTAAATTCACTACTTTTTTTTATCTTAATTCATACTTTATTTCTACTCAATTTTTAACCAAACTTAGACATAATTTTCTATTTTTCATCATAAAACCATAATTTCAAAATTCTTTCAATTTAGTCCTTAAAGCATAAAACTTATGAATCACTTTACAATTCAATCCTTATTTCATTTCTAACTTGAATTTCTATCAATTTAGCCCTTAATTCATCACTTTACTCAACATGAACATTTCTAGAAATCTAATAACTTTCAAAATATCAACTTAATTTCATCAAAATCTTGTTCCAAAGCTTCTAAAACATTAAAATTAAGTAAAAAAGACTAAATTGACTTACCTATTAAACTTCCAAGCTTCAAACCTTCAATTTTCTCTTTTCTTCTTTCTTTGCTCTTTTTCTTTCTTCCTTCCCCTGTTTCGTTCCACATTCTGTTTCTTTTCATTCTAATTCTTTCTTTTTTTATTTCTTTTTTTATTTACTTTACTTTTAATAATAATATAAAATATACTTATATAATAAGCAAGCATATATGTGTATTACAAGTGTATGTATACTATTGGTACACATATAAATTATTTTTACCGTACACTTGTCTTATATTTAATTTATTTATCAAATAATATTAATTAAATAATAATAAATACATTAATTATTTACTTAAATAATAAGTGAATACATACATGTAGTACAAATGTATGTATTATATTAATTACACATGTATTTTATTTTTGCCATACACTTGGCACTCCTTTTTGGCTTATTTGCCTTTTTAGTCCCTTTACTTTTCTTTATTCTATAATTAAACTTTCACTCTTCATTCAATTTAATCCTTTTATCTAATTATCCTTAATTAAGCTAAATTTACTTAATTAAACTCTAATTAATCACTCATTTTACTTCGTAAATATTTTTGAATAAATATTTACGAATCCACTTTTCATAAACAGAGATCCGAAATTATACTTTTTCAGTATCGATAAAATTCGGGTCATTACATTAGATCTGTCTTTAACATCAAATACTTTAAGCTATCATATTTCCTTATAGTCTTATAACACATCACAAGTCATTCAACAACACATCACAAAAGGTCAAGGAGTCTTTGCCCAATGCAGACTAAACCAGTTCAAAGGCTTCGGTTAACAATGTTCTTGTCTACTCAAAGCATTATTAACATGTAATAAACCTTTCGACTTTCACAAGACGAAAATTTTATCATTCAAAGAAGCTTTAAAGCATATCGAAATCTTCTAAGATATATACACTTTTCATTCAGACTATCTGTCTTTTACCTGAAAAGAAATAAAATCTTATTCTCAGACATCTATATCCCATTTAATCTTTCAAACAATAACCAATTCCGATTGAACAACCAAGTCTGTCTTAATCATCAATAAATGACATTTCAAGAAATCTTCTCTTCCAGTCGATAAAACGATTCAACAAGTAATCATTCAAAATTCACTTATCATGGTAATCAAAAGTCCACTTTAAATACATTAACTCAGAATAACAAAAATACCCCGACTGGAGGCACTAACTTTAATTAACTTACTTGGGAAAAGAAATCCAGATATTGGAATCATCATATTGCTAAAATCAAACCGGAAACATAGTCATAATTGACATAGTCATCATAAGCCAAAGAATACACTTCAGGTACGAACCATGATTAATAATTTATGGAATAAATATGGCAAGAAAACCCATATAAAGAAGTCCAAGACAGAGATATCCAAGATAAAAAAATTCTATGACTTAGAAATCTAAGATACATTGTCAAAATGAAAGATCCAGAGCAAAGCTCATAAGAAAAATATGAAGGATCTCGATAATTCCTCAGAGAAAAGAAGTCTGGAAGAATACATCCATCCAACCCACTGGAAGTAAATGCAAAAAGAATGATATACCTTCCCATATATATACATATCGAATAGAACATCAACTAGAAGAAACAGAGTTATATCATCATGTGTACTTTTTCATAAAGTTTCAATAGATGAAACACAATAGAATGTCAGAGGGGAATGAAGCAATACAGATTATATATACTAGTTGAACTACTAATACTTTTTTCTATACATCATGATTAGAAAATATTTCCATAAAACAAAGGTTTTATCAGAAGAGTGAAGGTCATAGGAACAATCTCAAGAACAATTACACATATAGAATACCTCAAAAGAGACTGTCAAAATCTGTTCAGCCATAACTGTCACACTCAATGTCTTACCTTTCAAATATTATTCCTTCAACTATTTATGTCATCACTAATCACTTATTATTCCTTTCACTGAAGAAAGTAAGTTCAGAAGGAATTCCGATTACTAAATTCTTTCGACTTCGTGTCTGAATCAGTCGGTTTACTAAAGTTAATTTATTCTTTCATTACGATATTTCGTAAATTGAATAATCTTTAAATCAACCTGATACCTTTCTAGTTCTGTCTTTACTTATCAACTCATTCTCAAACTCTGACCATAATTACAATCATTCTACCACTGAACTCTTTTGGTCTTACACTCGTGAGCTTATTTCAGTACAAATCTCATGAAATCCTTTATAAACACCACCCTGGTAAGGGGGTGGGGTCGTAAGATCCCTGACTCGTCTCTCATAGACATATACATATAACACTATTTCATCATTATGGTAACATTTTCACAAGTATATCATTCACTTCAGGTAAACTATTATTCACATTTGTATGACACGAATTTTCCAATTATCTTATTTAAACAAGTGCATGTATGCATGCATTCTACGGATTCGAGATAACTTTACATATCCCATTCATTCTATCCAACAAATCATGCACATAGCATCTTATAAGGGCCAAACAAACATGGATAAGTGTATCACAATCTAAGCTCTCATCTAGCACATCATCATATACTTACTATTATAACCATATAACTCAATTCAATCAATCTAGCATATTTACTTAAGCTATGAGAGTTTGCCAATCATACTTATTCAAACAAGCATACGTAGACATTTAATCCATCAGTATTTTTGATAAGTTACTCAAACACATGCATTCATTCAAATAAATCAATCATATACATCATGGAATTATCGATTAAACATAGGTAAACTCATCATAATATAATCATTTATTCATACCTTTGTGGATTTCTATTTATCACATTCACTTAATCAAGTAAATCAAGTGTACAACATCATATGAGCATCAGACCAGCATGGGTATTCATCGCAACATGGATTTTCATCTCACATGTTATCACGTATATCATGAAATTTTATTCATAATTTTCTGAACTATACTTTACCCGAATATCTTAGCATCACATTTAACATGGTCGGTGTAGCTCGGTTGGAGAGTACCTCTGTCCAAACAAGATGATTTTCATCCACATCGGGAGATATCACACTATCACAGATTTGTGGCATGTATAGCTAGACTCTCATGCATGCTAGGTCAGTCTGAGAACTGACTAAATCATAGCTCTGATGCCACTAAATGTAACACCCCTTACCCGTATCTAAGGCCAAAACAGGGTATAAGGCATTACCAGACATAATTGTAAACACATATGCAAATCCAAGCCATAAAATTTTATTCATTTTAAAAACATTCGTACATATGCAAGATGTCCCTTAAACGGGCCTACGAGGCCCTAAGCATACTTTGAGGGTGGTTAGGGACTAGAATGGGTACTTTAGAAGGATTCAAGAAAACTTAGGAAAAATTTCCACTGCAACGACAATTACTCTAATGAGCTCGGATCTAAATTACCAGTCTAGGCTAAATTTGGATCCTAATTCGGATTATCTGTTCAGGCTAAATCTATCTAAACACATATTCTTTGGGAGACTAGATCACATAAGGAACACCTGTCCGGGCTAGATCCTCTTTACCGTCAATTCCTTTTTAGGAAAATCCATCGAACATCCTTTTCATTCAACCGGGACTTTTAGTCTTATTTTCATCATTTCATCCATATAACATGAACTATTATACCATGAATATCTAAATTTCATCACATCAAAGAGCATACATTTTCAAGTATTAAAAAGTATACATTCGAGTTACACGAACTTACTTGTCGAATCCTCGTCGAGCACAACTGTGTAGCAATTCATACAACTCATGTAACAGTAATTTAACATTGCAATTCAAGTATAACATTGAATTATTATTATCACACGAACTTACCTCAAAAGCAATTACGGCTAACTATTCCAATTTAGTCCATAATCTCGAACTTTCCCGATTTAAGCCCGAATCTTTGCTTTCTTGATCTAGCATTTCAAATATAGCTCATTTATTATACACATTATTCAAATTGAACCAAAAATCATACTTTTACAAAATTTCATTTTTACCCCTAAACTTCCATTTATTTACACTTTAGACTCTAGGCTCGTAAAATAATTTTATTCAATTTCCTTGCATTTTAAGCCTATCCGAATCATTTTCATAACTATAGAAGCCCCCAATTTCCACTAAATCACACTTCTATGACAAATTTTATAACTTTTACAAAACGGTCCTTTTAAGCATTTTCACCGAAAATCACTTAGAAAAAGTCATTTATTAAGCACCCAACATTCATTTTATACCATTATAAATCAAAACGCATGCATATCACTCATGGGTAAATTTTTAAACATGAACCCTAGCTCAAAATAATGGTAGAAATAGGTAAATCGAGTTACCGGGACTTCAAAAATGTAAAGAACATTAAAAACGGGGCTCAGAATCACTTACAAATGAGCTTGGAAGCTTGAGCCAAACCCTAGCCATGGCTTCCATGCAAACTTTGGCTGAATGGGGAAGAAGATGGACAATTTTGGCTTATTTTTCCTTTTTATTATTTTAATTACCAAAAGACCAAAATGTCCCTAACTTAAAAATATTCTATTTCACCCATTTCATGTCCCTTTTTGTCCAAAAAATTAACCAATGGTCTAATTACCATTTAAATACCTCCAATTTAAAATTTCATAGCAATTGGACACCTCTGACATGTAGAACTCAACTTTTTCACTTTTTACAATTTAGTCCTTTTGACCAAATTGAGTGCCCAAACGTCGAAATTTTCGAACTAAATTTTCAGAAAATCATCTCGTGAAATTTTATACCATAAAAATATAATAAAAATAAACTTTCTTATGTCGGATTTGTGGTCTCAAAACCACTATTCCTACTAGGCCCTAATTTGGAATGTTACACAATAGGTACTGGTTCTCCACATACAATTCTGTTGACAATGGAGTTTTCCACATGGGGAATGGTTTACCTAGTAATTTAACTGATATTGGTACTATTCAGATCAGAATGTATGACAAGACAATTAGGATACTGTCAGATGTCAAACATATGCCTGACTTAAAGAAAAGTCCCATCTCCTTGGGAACTTTGGACTCGAAGAGTTGTAGAATTAACATCGAGTCAAGTAGAATTAAAGTATCCCGTGAGGCTCTCGTTTTGATGAAAGATAAAATGGTTGGTAGCCTTTATGTTCTGGAAGGACCAACTATGACTAGTGAAACAGGACGTCCCTCATTTGTTAAGGAGTCGAAGTTGACTTGTTTGAAGTCGAGACAACTTGGTCATATGAAGGAAAAAGGTATGACCATTTCGTATAAGAGAGGTTCTCTTTTGGGTGCAAATTTTGAAATGATAGGACATTGTGTTCGTGGAAATCAGATCCGGTTAGTTTTGATTTGACAGTGCATAAGTGAAGACTGGAAGTCTTCCAGCTTTTAAGCACAACTTCGACTCAGTTAATATCCTGCATAATTCGAGATAAGCCTATGGTGGGCTTTGGCAAAGAAGGCATTGTGGAAATATGAGTCAATGTGGAGATTTGTGAAGTTATGCCATGTATTTTTCGGGTTTTTTTCTCCCACTTAAACTCTGATTAGTGTAGGTTATTTTAAAATTATTTGACCTACAAATCTAGCCTATAAATAGGTCATTTTTCCACCAATGGAAAAATAATCCATTACACATTTAGGTATTAACTTTTACAAGCTTTCAAGGAATTGTGTTTACGTTTTGAGGGTTCTTATTTCGGCTTTCAGAGTTTAGTTTTATCTCCATCTTTTGTACTCTTTGTTTTTGTTTCTTTAGTAAAATTATCTTTTTTCTGTGGTTTTTTATCCTTTTTGAAGCGATTTTTCTACGTAAAATATTTGTGTTCGATCTTTTTAATTTCTTCGTTATTTTACTTGTTGGTTGTTTATCCCCAACATCTCCATTGATTGATGAGTGTAAGTTGCTCCTCCATTCTATGAATTCTAGCTCTTTGAGGCATGTTTTTAATGAAGAGAACATATGGACAGATGCTTAGCTCATTTGGGGAGTAATTTTCAACCTTCCTCTCCCTCATATATTTTTTTCTTGTAATGACTAATTTTTTTAGTGATTTTCTTTATATATTACTTGAATGAAAATGCATAATTGTATAATGTTAATACATCTATTTATAGTGTTAAATTAAAATTTTAATTGGTATTTTATTATAAAATTAATTAAGTGATAATTAATCTAAATTAATATAAATACAGAGGGTAGCAATTCTCGCACCTCTGCAGGAGGAGGCTACCAAGACTGCTTTCGATTTTGGCTAGGGTGGTAGTACTCGATGGGAAGTTATGGGAGACGGTCCAAACTGCCACAGAGCTAAAGGATGCTCTCAAATTCGAATTCGATTTGTGACACCAGCCTTGTAATCCATGGCTCTTTCAACTTTTGACAGCTAGTACCCCATTACAATTAGTGTTATTTCTGGTAGAGAAGCAGGTATTGATAATTTGCAAATTTTCCACCAGGTTCTAAACTCTCCATAGGGGCCGGACCGGGCCGGGCCGGGCCAGTCCAACCACGTTCGGTGGTTTCTTCTTCCCACTCTGTTTCCAAGTTCTCATCATTAGGCTATTCTCTATTGGCTTTGGAGGGGCATTTCACTCTTTCATCCATAACTTGTTACTTTATTACTTCGGTACCATACATTTCCGTCTTTCTGTTGAGGTCAAACTCGAATTCCAAACCAACCAACACATAAAATTGAAACCAAATTGAAGTATATTATTGATTATTCAATCATGATCATATGTTGCGTGATACAACTTTTGGAAACACAGAAAAAACAACACATTTGAAAGGAAAGCTATAATTTATGCTTAGAGTTCATCCTTGGGAGAATCTGAAGGTCCAGTAGGATTAGAGGATGAGTTCTTGATGGGATATGAAGCCTCCATTGCTATACCACACAGTCCTTGCTTGTCTCTGATCCCACGTTCCATCCTTATGTAACCTTTCTCACCCCATTCCGCTCCCCATGAGTTCTTCACTATCCAGTACTTGGTTCCATCCAAGGTTGTTCCATACCCCACTGCTGCTACCCCATGGTTCAGCTCTGTCCCACATTCTCCCGTGAATACCCCCTCGGAGTAGAACTGGAAATCCATACTCCCAGCATCAATAGCCACTGAAACTGGCTGGTTTGCAACAGCTCTAAGCAGAGCATCCTCGTCGTTAGCCGGCACATTCTCGTGCCCATCGATAGCCACTGCCGGAGAATTCACCTTGGCAGAATCGCAACTTCCATCATTAGCTTGGTAAGGGTAATTGGACTCAGTAGTGATCCCACCTTTCTTTTTAATGAAATTGAATGCAATGTCCATTAAACCACCATTGCAACCTTGGTTTTCTTCAGTGTCGCAATCTATCAATTCTTGCTCCGATAATGATACTAATTTATTGGTTTTAATTTGATTGATTCCCTCAACCGCTACAACTGTTGAAAATGCCCAGCAACTACCTTTTGAATTTGAACTTAAACCGTGTGAGTGTCGGATGCAAATATTTACAAATATATACATGATAGCAAATGTTTACTTACCACACTGGCCTTGATCCTTAACAGCAGTGACGGCACCTTTCTGTCGCCAATCAACGGACGGCGGGACACGGTCGACGTTCTCGTACATGAAACTCCCGGCGCCACGGGACTTTCCTTGGAACATCTTATGATGTTTAATCTTGGAACTAGCGTAAGCATTCCTAAATTCGTGGTTGGTCATATCAGCAAACTTGTTGATCTTCAACTTATAAGGTTTGTCCTTGTTGTTGGTGTTGTGAACATGCAAAACATTCTGCTTGAACACATTGAACCTCCGATGTTTCTCGTCGAGACTCCTGGAAACCGTGTGGTGGCTCCGCCAGCGCTCGTATAGATCCCACAAACTATCCTCCGACGCTAAATCCTTGTCGTGGAAATCGAAACCCTGGGCAATGCGGAGAAGGAAAGGCAAAGAGATAAGAAGCACAACACAAATGCTCCTCATGATTTTGTTGATGTGATAAGAAGAGAGAAAAAGTTATGGAAATGGAGAGAGGTTGAGAATGGGTTTATATAGAGGGAAAGGATGAGAAGAAAACAAAGAGAATAATAAATGAAGATGTTACTTAGGGACATTAACAAACTGTGATCATGGAAGATAATGGTGGCAAGAAATATCAAGTTTTTTATTTGATATCAACAACCAATAAAAGTGTATTTGATTAAGCAATCAAAGTGTTTGAATTAAAAAATAATGGGGGTATGTATATCTGATTCAAACATTAATTTTAGTTGAATGAGGGGGATACTATTACGTAGATATGTTTGCAAGTGGAGACACGATATAACTGCATAATTTTTGCTTTTCTGACAAAACTTTAACTGAAACAACCTTAGCTTTAAGGTTCCATTTCCAGACATTCATGGCGGTGCAATCTTTTTTATTGGTGAAATATTAAGAAAAATATAATACTAGTAGTGTGTATAACATAGCATTAGTTAAAAAGAGAAAAGTTGATTGCAACCTTTAACCGTTGCTTTTTGTGTGCACTTCATAACTGTTGCTTTGTCTTTCGAGTTTTAGAAGGAAGTTATTTATTATTATTTACATAAGTGGAAACAAAATGCCTAATAATAAAATCATTAAAACAAAGTTTATATTTGATTGGACACATGATGCCCAAATCTCTCCATTCACTTCATTTTCTGATTAGACGGAATGATTTAACTCTACATCAAAACTTGTTTTCTACCAATTATTATCTTTTGCTCATTCATCATTTTTTGTCCTATGCTTTTTTCATTCAAATTTCAACCGAAGAGACAAATAATTGAGGTAAAATTAGTGATATATGTGACTTTTAAAACATAAATTACTTCTTTTCCATAATTATTTGGGTAAATAGCCCAAAAGTAAAAGCTCATCCAAGTGTTTTTGAAAATGCGTATATTCTTCGCACAATATTTTATCTAACCAGTTTGTTGTTCTTTTCAATTCATGTTGCTTTTTAATTAATAATTTCCTTATTTATAAAGACAAAATAATAGATATGTATTTATATAATGAAAATATTATATATATTATTGTATTAAATATATTTTATTTTTCTAAACAATAATATATTTTTTATATATCAAATATTTATTTTTTTCCACCTATATTATGAGTATGATAAATTTTAATATTATCAAATAATTATTTAATTTTATAATACTTGCCATATTGATTGAAAAAACAAAGAAAAAGTAAAATGTCATGAAAAAACTGTGTTTTATATAAAATGATTTAAAAAGAAAAAAGAAAGATTGTCCTATAGTGTGCACTTTTACTCTGTGAGTTGCCTTATCAATAAAAATGACCTATTTGATTAAATAATCTAGAAAAGCGCTAATCCCATGACTTTTTTAAGTGGTATATACCATTAATTTTTCCCATTATGAGACCCTAGAATAAAGGTGTTCATATTCCAAATTAGGTAGAATTCAGGTTAGATTAGATTAATTTTTTAAGTTTGAATTTAATCTAAAAAATTAATATATTTTTTTTACTAAATTCGATTCAATTTAAGAAAGGTAAACTTAAACTCAACCTAACGCGATCATATTTGATTTTTTTTAGATTAATTTTTATTTAAGAATAAATTTTAAAAAATATAATGCACTAAAAATATAAAAATAAAAGTTTTCTAACACATTTTAAAATTATTTACATTAAAAAAATAACAATAGCAATAAATATTTTATTGTATTAAATATAATTTTTAAAATTTTATATTTTGGGTTGGGTTATGGGTAAGTTGTTTTTAGATTTTGAGTAATGAGTTTAATTATTTTTGAGTTAATGATATATTATTTAACATATATAATTAATATAATATTTTTTATAACATAATATATTTGGAATCGGATCAAAAAATTTTATTCAAAATCCGACCCATATAAAAAAACAAGACTTAAAAATTACTCAAAACTCATATTTTATGTAAAACCTCATATATTTTAAACAGTGATTGAGACCTGGAAGAGTGAAAGGTAGTAGGGAAGGAATAAAAAAGAAAGAGACAGATGGGGTGTGTAAAAGGCATTTTTGCTTGGATTAGGGAAATTGGTAGTAGCGTGAGATGAAGGTCACCCATCACTTGTACGTTAGAACATGAGCGAAACCCCCTCATCTCTTCTGTTTCTATTACCAACTCATTTTCCGACAACCACTACCTCTACCCTCTCTTTTTTTCAATTCCAATTTTAATCATCCATTGGTTCAACATACCTCTTTTTTATTCTAATTATTATTATTATCATTTGTAACTCAGGTTTGGACTTCAAACTATTCTTTTTTCAATGTAAAAATATATTATTAATATTTAAAATTAAATTAAAATTAATTTTTTTTATAAAATTAAAAACATACCAAATCCAACACATAATCACATGTTTAGTTAGCAACATGTCTGCCACTATTTTCATAATTAGATCAAATCAATTAATTAGATTAAAAATCGATTAAGATATTAATTTGAAATAAATAATTTAATCAATTTTTAATTTTTACTTTTATTCAATTAAATTAAACCAAGGAAATGAAATGAAATTAGCTTAATTTTCCCATAAGCTATTAGGCAGTTTTATTTTGGTTGTATTGAGAGGCGGTGGCGTGCCTTAACTATCCTCAAATTCAATAATGTGTGTCAGCTAGTAGTTTATTATCATTATTATTATCCTTTGGAGATGATTAGGTACTAGTGTTCTTGTTTTCAGATTTTCAATGCAATTTTCCCTCACGATCTTGTTTTCTTTTGTCTTTACTGCTGTAGGAATGATGCATATGTAGACAATTTGTTGTTACAACAAAACAAAATTAAGTAAATAATAAAAGCACAACAATAATGCAGAAATGTGTTTTTGTTTTATTTGTATTTAAGATTTCATTGTATTTGTTTAGGTTTTGACCACAAACATTCATTCTTTTAATTATCTTCAAATTCAACTCAATTCATCATTTTCATTTTTATTTATTTGTAAATATAATGTATTTGTTGATGAAGATATCAATAAATGTAGAGATAATGATAGTATTGAATAAGGTCAATTCAACCTAATAAAGTGGAGAGCCGAAAAAAATGGGTAAAAACAAGGAAAAAGGTTCATAGCTTAAAAGGAAGGTGAAGGACTTCAAAGTTGCTAGAAATGCTTAACAGTTGATCCACTCTTCTTTGTCATGTTTAAAGGTATATGTAATGGAGGTTTTTTTGTCTGGTAGTGTTGACATGTTAGGATGGTTATCATCATGAACTACATAAAAATAAGCATGGTGGGAAGATGTTCGAGGTTGTTATGCTCAAGTGGGGACTCAATGGCTTTCAAGAGCATATTTACTTTTAGAGGAGTGTTCATATCTAAAAAGCGGGTGTCTATCAAATAGATAGTTTGCTCAAAAAGGCATACAAATAAGACTCTCTTGAAGGGAGTAGGTGGTTAAGACTCTTCTGTTGAGATCAAAGGTTGGATGGAGATAAAATGTCTAAGAGACCAAGTGAGTTGATCACCTATATGTTCGAATAACAGAGAAAAGAGAAGTGCATGTAGGCGTTCTTCAGGCGATTTATCATACTGGCATGTGTCCACACCTAGAGGAGGTATAACATTAATAATCATGAACCCTAAAGTAATAATATATTTAATTTGGCATAATTTTACATAAGCACTTTATTTAAATAAATAGAAAAACCATATGATTGTTTTTCATATACAGATAAATTCACCATATTTAAAGAAATACAAAACTAATTAATACAACATATTTAAATGCATAAATGGCGCGTAATATAAGAAATTCTAATTTTATAATATAAAACCAAATTTATTAAGAAAGCAATTTTACTAATTTGTTAATATTAAAATATCATATTCCGATCTTATAGAATAAACGTGTTAGCGTTTAAATATTTTATATTTAAGTTTTTTAAAGTGTTGTCAATTAAATAATATAGTTTTTAATACAGAAGCAAGATATAATAATATGAATTCACATTAGACATGCTATTAATTAATTCTAAAATTAGGTGGCCAATTAAGTATGAATTACTTAAACATACATATCAATCTATTTACGCATATTCTTCTTTGGCTCTTTAAACTCTATTTTTTTTTTTACTTTTTAGTTCTTAAATTTTTTTTATTAAATCACCTCAAAATTAATGAAAATATTATTGATTTTTAACTTTGCTGATGTTGCATACACGTAGATTATCACATGGATGACATGTTAACATTTAATTTTAATTTTAAAAATTTAAAAGTTCTAAAAAAAATTATAAAAACTATTTTTAAAAACAAAAAATTATTGAAAAATATAAAAAATTATTTTTTAAATTTTAAAAAATTAATTAAATGTTGGTATATCATCTACGTAGCAAACCACATATATGTCACTTCAACAAAGTTAACAAACAGTAACTTTTTCATTTATTTTTGAGTGATATAAAAAAAACATAAGTTCAAGAGCTAAAAAAAGTGAAAAATTAAATGGAGGGCTAAAATGATTTTTTTTTAATAAAGTTGAAAGGCCAAAAAAGTTATTATGTCATCAATTTATATGAATAAGATATATTCTAATTAAATTTTAGATAAAGTGCAGAAATGGTCACTAAACTATTGCTCGTGTTCTCTTATGGTCACTTAACTTTTAATTTTTTCCATTTTGGTAACTAAACTATTCGAAATTAAATTCTTTTTGCCACTAAAAGTTAATAGCCATTTGAAATTTGACAAAAGTGTTGACGTGGAATTTTTTTATTTGTTCAATAACAAATTTGGCCCTCTAATACTTACAAAATTTATCATTTTAATTCAAATTCTAAAAAATTTAATAAATTGAATCCCATAATTCTTTTTTCATTTTCTATAATTCTAATTATGTACTCATTAATTAGGAACAAAGAAGGCAGAAAGAGATTAAAACATAGAACTATCAGCATTTGCAGCATGTGTTCTAAATTACTTTCTTTATAATTTCTCAATTATAAATATTTTATATTTCATATTTAATTTATTATAATATGTAAGCAATTGAAAAGATTCTAATTAACTATTTTAATATCTCTGCTATAGTTTTTCTAATAAATTTCTGAAAATGGTATTAGTTGTCTAATTTTCATATTATATAAAAAAAATGAACTTTAATTACAATAGATTTAATTGTACTAGATATCTCTAAATTATGATCCTCATTCTAAATTAGTTCTCAAACTTCAAAACATTTTAATTATATCCTTAAACTATCGATGCCATATCAATCAAGTCATTTCATTATTGAAACCGTTAATTTAACCATTAAATAAAATGTAAAATATTATGTAACATAATTTAAAATAAAAATTTAAAAAAAAAAATAAAATGTTGCTGCATAAATTTTAAAATTAAAAAATAAAGTAAAAACTGAAAAAGAAAAAGAGTGAACAATAATTTCTGGAAAAGTTTTGAAAACCTCAAAATCAAGATTTTTATAATAACTATTTTTTACAATATTCATTTTTCTTTAATTTTTTTCATTTTAAATTATGCCACATAAGTTCTAGCGTCTCATTTAAAGTCGATGTTATTGATATAACATCTATAGTTTAAGGGTGCAATTAAAATACTTTAAAGTTTAAGGATTAATTTAGAATGAGAGTCATAGTTTAGGGATATGTGATACAATTAACTCATTACAACTATGAAAATAGGATTATTATAGTGTATTTAATTTATAAATATCTTTATTCAATGTCTTAGGTTAGTGCAAAAAAAACGGTGACAAAGAGATTAGGTACTATAACAATATTGTAGCATGAGAGAAAAAGAAATCTAAATACACTGCACCAAAAATAAACACTCAATCTAAAGGGGACAATAATCTGATTCAACCCAGTCCATAGCAGAATGGGCCGACTCCAACTTCTTGCAACTAAAACAAAGATGAAATGCAACCATTGACTTTACTTGCAAGCTTGCTTCCCGTCGGATAAACAAATAATTATTTATATCAATTAATTTTTTTTAATTTTTGTTTTTCAACAAAATTTTTATTAAATCAAATAACAAATATGTGTTAGAGATAAATTGTTTTAGGTCAAATAATGATTATGATACTTTTGTTATGTTTAAATTTAGGATTTATTATCTATACTTAAATTTGATATAAATTAGTTTTTCTACATAATATCGTTAGTTAGTCAAAATAGTTGACATCTTTAAATTTTCGGTTAAAATGCTAACAAAAATTTTCTTAAAATACCCATTCTAACTTATCATGCTAAAATAGTTTTTTTTTTGCGCGCGTGTGTTAGGAAGATGTTTTTTAAGATAAATTCATGTCATCAATTTTATCAGATTAATTAAAGATGTTAGCTATTTAGACTAATTAATGTCAGCAACGGAGGATACACTAAGTGAGATTTATTGGATAGGAAAATGAATTCATGTATATTTTTATAAGAGATTACTCCTGGAATGACTCCTAAATTGTTAATTGTAGATGTTAATGACTATACACACAAGACTAACTTAATTAGTAACTACCACAAAGTTGTACTAAGTTAAAATGGTGGCGAAAAATAAAATGATTATTAATGTGTAGTATTTTGTAAGATTATGGATTCACACATTAATAGGATGGAGTAGTATGGGAATTATCATTGTATTTTTTTTTTCAAGATTTTAAAGTAAAAATCAATAGAGGGTTTGGATGGCTAGGTTGATTTTGTTGATCAGATTATGTTTATAAAATGGAAATTTTAAGTTTTGGGCCTTCACTTACTTTCCATCAACTTTTCTGATTAGCCCACCTCGCTTCTTTACAAAGTCACATCTACTTTGATGCTTCCAAACTTTAGTAGACAAAATTAGGAGGGTGTTAAAAGTGGCAGAGATGTGCTATTCATCTTGTTTTGAATAAGGTGAAAAGCCACTGAATAGAGTGGCCGGAGATGAGAATGAGGAGGAGTGAGGTGAGAATGATGGCTGAGATAAAAATAAATAAATTTCCAATAGCTCAAGTGAAATAACACGAAACATAGTTAATGGGATAAGTGAAAATTATGGAGGATTATAGGTACTAGGTAGTAACATTTGGTTACATGATAATATATCCATAAATATTTTTCAAAAGAAGCTGGAAGTAGAGATTTTCATCAACCCTAAACCCAATTCAAGTTACTTCTATGCATTTTATATAGTTATTTAAATTGAGTTTGGTTTAAAATATGAGTATCAAAATTTATTCAAGTTCACCATTGTTTATAAATGGTTAAACTAAATACATTTAGAACAATTCATATTATTTTTAAAAAATATAAATTTTTTTATTTAGTATTTAATAATTATATATGTTTTTACTAACATTTTATTATTAAATTCTAAACATATAACTTAAACATATTTTTATACATTTACATTATAATATAGTATATTTAATTTAATATAATATAAATTATATCATATATAAATTAAAAGAAAAATATCGTATTATCAACTTGAAAATGGGTCTCGCCAAGCTAGGCTCAAGTTTTGATTATTGAAGTCCTAGTTTGGCTCATATTTTAAGCAAGTCTAACTTTTTTGTACAACACCATTTTTCAAACTTAATATTTCTAGCATACCTTTGGCTTGGTCAGATAAATCGGCTAGGGGCGAAGCCAGAAATTTGTTTCGGGGCCAATTTTTGAGAGATGAAAAACATAACTTTACCATGTATTAATTTACAATTCCATTATTTTAAGGGATTATATATATTTTAATATTTGGGGGGGCAATGTGAAATTTTTCCATGATTAATTTGTAATTTTATTATTTCTAGAGGAATTTAATTGGAAATTTTCAATTTTAAAGGAGTGAAGAAGTGATGGGAAAACTCGAACCACCCGATAGGTTACGAATCGATCCATTCCATTTGGAGCAAATTTTTTTCATTTTGACAAGTAGACGTAGGGTGAGGCAAGGCGAGGTGAATTTTTCCTTCTGGATAGTGGGTATAGAGCGGTTATGTTAATTGCTTGCCCCTCCTTGACTCGCTCCATTTTATCAAATTCTCATTTTATCCTTGTACATATAAACTATTAAACGAGTAAAAATGTAACAACGCAATACAAAAAAAAATCATATATTTTATGTTTAAATATTTTTTTGAAGAATTATATTTAAATATTTACTTGACTTTTAAAAGATTGAAAACTTTAAAGATAAATAGCAAAAATTAAATTGAAGTGGAACAAAGTGGAGTGGGGTGAGGCAGAATGAATGCATCCAACATCCATGAAAGTGATAGTAGTTTTCAAGATTATGCATTCATTGTTGAGCAGGGCGAGTGGTAGAGTAGAGCATGCCAACTGTGGAGTGGAGGTGCATTTAGCAATATCTGCCTCACCCCTGCCTCGCTCTATTGTCATCCCTAGAGCCAAGTCCACCACTAGCTCTTCTAGCATCTCCTCTTAATTCAATCATTGAACATATTTACTTAGAAATGCTACAAACAAACTTCCTTTTATTTGTTAACAGTTCTTTTAATAATTTTGTATACTTGGGCATTAGTGAAAGGGCTTCAACAAAAAGTAAGTTAATATGCAATTTTCTTAAAATTTCAAGAAATTTATCATATTGTTCGATCATGTGGTTTTTCTTCACTTTTGTTGGATATGGAATTGACGGTTTGTATTCTCTAATCACCTATTTATGTTATTTCTTACATCCCTTAACCCCCATCATTTTTCTCAACCCAATACATGACCTTTAATCCATCACTTATTAATTTAATCCAACCAATTAAATATTTTTCTATTTCCCAAAATAAATATTATTTATTAAATTAATTTTAATTAATTAATTTTCTCAATCCAATTCTAATTTCGTTAAAGTCATGAGAATTTTACTATAAAATAATTTATGAGAAAATATATTTAATTTCCATATCCAACAGATTTAAAATTACCAATTAATTTAATATCATTTTCAAACTTCAATTATTTAATTAAATAATAATTTGAAAAACTTAAATTAACTCTCAGATCATTTCCATACTTAGTGAGAAACGACATTCATTTTCGAATGCAACTTATTTCTCTAACTTTATTATTTCTATCCATTTTTGTTCATTTGATTCTACATGCAATTCATTTATGGTTTCAGCAAACTAGTGGAGTGACTGATTTGACATATGTAATTAGGGCTTAAATTATTTATAATTAAGTTTCAGTTTTTCGCCTATTAATTATAAACTCATTTAGTCACGAAGTCATTCCACTATAGTATCGTGACTGAGCTCTCCTCAATTACATATCATTACGAAAGCTACTCGATTTGTGCTCGTTCAATGACATTGTCATTAGTGTGTTACCCTCATATGATATCGTTAATCTCTTTGGAATAAATTCGTTCTCCTAATATGATGCTATTTTGTCTCATGTTAACCATTACATCTTTCTTCATGAAAAGTCGATTACTATCAAATAATAATTAAGTCATTCATCATAGAGACAAAGCATATGTAAATAAATCAATAAACATATTTAGGATCTATTCTACTTGGGTCTTGTTCAATTGATACGTGATATTCGTGACAAGTTTTAAATATTTATAATGAGTCGTTCTTGAAACTAACTATTATCACGATGAAGGAAAATGTACCTATCGAACAGTAGTAATAACTTTAGCAAGATCAGATTGTCGAACTCAAAGAAACTAAAAGTACTAGTAATGACTATCTTTTTATTATCTAGCCTAAGAATAATGGGGTTTGTTTTAACTAACTAACTAACTAAACTAAGAATTCATAGAAAATAGAATTGGGGAATTACTTTTGGAAAACTCGATTGATTGAGACAATACCTAAGGAAAAATCCACCTAAACTTCACTTGTTATTTGACTCTAAATCGGACGATTTATTCATTTGACTTGATCCGTAAAAACCCCTAAGTTATATTATTATCTCTTTCGAGACTAACAACGTCTAACCCTAGGTTAAATAATTGAAATCTCTTTCTAATTAACTCCCTAGGGTTGCATTAACTCGATCTATGGATCTCCTTATTAGGTTTCACCCTAATCCGGCAAAATCTTGTCACCCTATCTTTAGGCGCGCAACCAACTCCACTTAATTATGACAAATGTACTCTTAGACAGGGTCTATTCCTCATTTGAATAAGAGCTTAACTTGAATCAATATCCTGGAATATCAAAACAAGAATTAAGAACACATAATTAAGAACAAGTTAAATATTTATCATACAATTCAGATAATAATAACAAGATCTGTCTTAGGTTTCATTCCCCTTAGGTATTTAGGGGTTTTAGTTCATAACTAAAAAGGTAAACATCTCAGAAGAATAATAAATACAAAACATAAAGAAAAACCGAAAACTCCTGAAGGGAAATTGAGGGGAGATATTTAGTCGTGATGATGAATCTGGCTTCTGAGATGGATCAATCGGCTTTCCTTGAGCAGTTCCCTGCTTCCCTCTCCATGTGTCTTTTTCCTCCTTCTTTAGGGTGTATATATAGGATTTAGAATGCCTAAGAACCCTCAAAATTAGCCTTTTCCGAATTAGACTTAATTTGGGCTCGACAGGGACACGCTCGTGTGACACGCCCATGTGTGATTGCTTAAGGCCGTGGTCAAACCTGTTAAATAGGCACGGGCATATGGTCCACCCGTGTGAGTCGTGCTTCGATTCTGCCAAATTGACACAGCCGAGTGGTCTGCCCGTGTGAGGAGGTCTAGACCGTGTTGATTTCATACATTGGCCCATTTTCTCCATTTTGTCCCGTTTCTCATTCCTTTAACTCTCCTATGCTCACCTAAGTATAAGACATGAAATTAAGGCATTAGGAGCATCGAATTCACCAATTTTAAGGAAAAATCATCTATAAAATGTGCTAAGCATGGGATAAAAATATGTATAAATTACGATTTATCAAATACCCCACACTTAAGCATTTGCTTGTCCTCAAGCAAAGTCCTCAACTCATAATCAAAATAAATTCTTCTCAACTTATAATTTCTATCGATAATATCTCAAAATAATCCATAGGTAATCATACATTGAAAATTCAGCTAAAAGAACATGAAAGTTTCACACATTCTAAGTTGAGCATTTTATCATGAAAACATAGCTGTCTCCCCTCATTTAAATAATTACCTTTGATTCAAAATATCATAGAGTTTCACATCCTCACTAAAGATTCACTCAAATCACACGAGGTGTTTAAGAACAATAAATGAAGCATTCAATAGTCAATAATGAAGAGTCATTAACATAGACTTTCATGAAAATCAAATCTCCACCACTATAAATTGAGATGAAACATCAATCAAAAGGTCTTTAGAGGGTTGTAACGTGGCTTTGGTTAGAGGGTGTGGTCACAAACTGGAAGAAAGGGTTAGAATCGAGATGGAATTGAAAAATTACCTAACTAGAAAAATTACTAGTCATCAATTGCGTACAACAGAGCTTTTTTGTCAGAATATGGAATTTAACTTCTTTAGCTCAGAAGATCACTACTACTAATATGCATACATGTATTTTTTTTAAAACAAGTCAAATTAAAAAATAGAATAAAACATAGCTAAGCAATTATTCCAACTCAAATTTCGACAAAAATAGGGATCAAATTAATTTAGGGGATTTCAACAATAATGAGTTATGGGTTAATATCGAGGGTAAATCAATGAATGGGTTGTTAGGCTCAAGGGGGTCCACTAAGGGTTAATTGTGAAGGTGGGCTTTTATGGAATGAGTGGCTTAAACCTAAGTGCCTTTATCATTTTGACATATCAAATCAAATGGTGTGGTCTTAACATGCATAATCAAGAAAGTTCTAGAATAACAATTCAATACTGACTCACTCATAATAAAAGTGAGCATGAAAGAAATAATAGATGCTCTAAAGGCTCAAGATTTCACAAAAATTATGGCTTTTTATGTTTAAACTTGTGAATTCTAACTCAAGATAATACCTAAACTTAAGAAAACAACCTAAAAGTTTTTAATTCTTCAAAAATCAACTTATCATGCTTGATTCCCTAATGTCTTAAAGTTTAAGTAATCAATGCATAAATGCCTATGTTTTAATTCAAGATATATCAATAAAAGTCATAAATCAATCAAAATTTATCCTAAACATGATATGAGAGCTTTTCAAGAGAACAAGGCAATCATTCAGGGATTTTTCTGACAGTGAAATGAATTACCCCCTTCACTTAAGATGTATATTGCCCTCAATGTACAAAGATAGATATATAGAAAAGAATATAAATACAAGATAGGGAGAGAAGTGAAACTTCCTGAATGATGAATGAATTTCCTTGAACTGGAGTATTGGAGAATAATCGGCGTGAGGGTGGAGGAGGATACTCCGGCGATGGTAGAGATTCATTAGTTCATAAGTCCTGTGCCAAAAGAATATTATATCTGGTGGTAGCTATGGTCATGATCGAGCAGGACATGGCAGTCGTGGAGAACCTTTCCTAGTGGAGTTTCAAGTTCCTGAGTAATAGTGAGCTTTGGAGCTCTTTATAATGGTGATAGAATCAGGACTCTTTTAGGAAATATATAAGGAAGAGTAAGTACTCAATATGAATTAGCCGAAATTAAAAATTGTAAAATAATAATTATAAGTCCTAATAAAAATAAGGTGAAAGAAAAATAAAAAGTAGTCTTAAAATAAAATAAAAGTAAAAATATAAAATAATAAATAAAAGTTTTTAAACATCTTCATTGCTAGATGGTTCGTGAGGTGGGGGTGGCGATGAGATATGGAGGTGTTGGCAAATCTGCTGTAGAGTAGCATCAATGTTATCGAAACACTAAAAACACTGTTGCTCGAACCGGGTAAGGCGCTCAGAGATGTCAGCGTATAAATTCGTCGCATAAACTGGACGAGAAGGAGGTAGTGGCTGAGACGGTGGGTCCTCGTGACGTAGAGGGACATCATCAGTAATGTCCTCGGGGGTCTTCTCCTCGGCGGATTGGGCGAGACGATACTGAGGAGGGAAGGTGCCACGTCATTTCTCGATCATCCTCATACTTAGCATGCTTGAGATGCCCTGTGCGGACATCTGGCCCATGAGAGTGAGGGAGGATGATTGGGCTGCTGTGTTGAGGAACCCAAAGTGCCGAGCCAACCGCGTCACATAGGGCCCAATGGAGATGATCCCCTTCCTATGCCGCTCCGTTTGATATTGAATGGCGAGGGCAATAAAATAAGTAAGGTCTATGACGTGCCCGTGTGACATACACCATAGAAAGTAGGCGTCGTGAGTGTTGATGATGCCAGTGCTCTCTCGCCTTCCTGTTAATGTGTGAGCCAAAATGGCATGTAAGTACCTCAGAGATGGAGGGAGAGCCGATACCTTGGAGCGGTTAGGATTGTAGGAGGTAGCGCCGGGGGCGAGGGCATTCCAACACCGTAAAGGAGAGTGATAGATATGGCGGTTGAGAGTGTGGAGTTCATTCTCCTCCATGAACTCCTCAGTGTAAAGGCCCAGTACGGTTCTGAACTTTGGGTTGTTTAATTGGCGGACTAGACTGCCAATGCGAAATTGGATTATTCTCGGGTCATCAAAGCGAGCCATCATGGTCTGAAGATGGAACATTGAGCAAAGTTCCATCATGAGTTCGAGATATGTCAGCTTGACAATCTCAAAGAAAAGCCCCTAAGGATCGGTGGTGAGGAGGGCCCAAATTGTATCCGTGAGTTTGACTTGTTCTAGCGTAACCCAGTCTATACAGCAGCCCACTTCCAAGGGTCGGGCCCATAAAATCTGGAAAAGTTCTTTTTGGGTCCCAATGGGAAACTGCAGGAAAGGGTGACGAATTTTCGTAGTAGGACCCGAAGAAGATGACGCTCCCTTCCTTTTCTTCGAAGCAGGGACAGAGGCTTTCTTTCCTCGTGAAGACGACATGGTATACCTGTAAGCAAAACCATTATGTCGTCATGATGAATGTTCAAGGTAAGATGAAAAAAAATTCAAAAGAACAAAAGTCATAAATTAAAACTAATAATCTCAGTCACAATTACTAGCAAACTTAATTAAAAACAATTAATTTTATGGTGTATTATTAGCATGATAATAGTATGAGTTTCATAAAAAATGGCAAATAATTCTTTTCATAAAAAATGGCAAATAATTCTATGTAGCATATTTTATTGATGGAAAATGTCAACCCAAAAGGTATGAGTATTTCTATTATCCTAACCATAAATATTCACTTTAAACTAGTCAAATGGAACAGAAAGATCATGCAATGAGTAAGAATTTCAACATGAAAAAGATGATAACTAGAATAGATACGAAATTTGAGCGATAGAAGGATGAAAATAACATGAAAAATGTAGATTACTATGATAAATAGCATTAGAAATCAGTAAAATAAATGAGAAAAGAGTAAACAAAGGCTAAAAAGATGAGAATGGGCGTCGAAAATGGAGTTGGAGGCAGTGCACGAGCGTGGCAGGGAGGCCGTGTGGACTTACAGTGGCTAGAGTTAGGGATTTTGGGTGAAGAAGATGATGAATAGTAAAGGGTATTTATAGATTTTGGGACACACAGCCAGGGGGCACGCCCGTGTTCCCTAAATTTTGCCCGTGTGATTCGCGAATTTTCAATTTGGTGTGCGGCTGACATTTTCCCCACACTTGTGTTTTTTAGGCGTGTGAGTGCACACGGCCGTGTCTGTCTTTGTTCACTTTTCTCACGCCCGTTTATAAAGGTCCACACCCGTGTTGTTTTGGCAGGTTTGCCCACGGTTGCTTGGCACGGGCATGTCACACGCCCGTGTTAATTTGACAGGTTCGGCCACGGTTTCAAGGCACGGGTGTGTCGCACGCCCGTGTTGTTTTGGTAGCTTCACCCACGACCATGTCGCACGGCCGTGGCAATTTATTGTAGCCCGTGTTGGGGAAAACCTTTGCCCTGTTTCCATACGGTCCTAAGCACACCCGTGTGCTTGGCTGTGTCTATGTGGTAAACCTATATTCAAGAGCTTCGTTAGTAAGTTAGGTGTTAAACACTAAATTTTAAAGAAGTGAATACGTTTGTGCTCGGGTTACCTTCTGAAAAGCGCTTATTTATAGTTTAAGCTTGACTTACCTCTCCATTGAATGGTCATGGTGGTTCGAGGAGTTTATACTCTTTATTCCTGCTATGAATCTCATCAAAATAAGGTTTTATGCATGTATTTTTTACCTTAAAAATGTTGAACTTGGGATGACTTATCTCGACTGTATCGAATGGGAAAATGCTAAGTACCATAAGAGGAATTTCTTCATTCGGTTTGGCAGTGACAATGTGAGGATCTGCGGCATCTAATAAAACTTTATCTCCAACCTTAAGTTGTTTTGGGAAGGTATTGAGCTTGTTCTGGTGTAGTTTTGGTTTATCGTGTGTTCTCGGTTTCTGTATCCGCCATTCATCTAGCTCTTCGATTTGTAGCTTTCGTTCTTCATGAATAGGTCCTCTACTATTGCTTGAAAATGGCTCATGTACTTCCTTTAAACTCATTTCCTGCAAAGTAGGTTGCACCATATTGTTAGTTTTAGTAGAACGGTTTAAACAATCACCTTCAATTTTCTATGTATTACCGGAATTGCGAGCTTGAAGGGTGATTTTTTCGTCTCCCACACGAAGTGTAACGCCCTTACGCCCGAGACCATCACCGGAGTCAAGCTTGAGGGGTTACCGAACAATATTTATCAAATTAAGAACTTCAAATCATTTATTTCTACATTCACAGCTTTCTAACTACCCGCATCACAGTTACAAGAAAAATCATATCTCGAGTTACGAAACTTGAAATCCAAATCTGTAAATTTTCCCTAAATCTAGACTCATATATCTATTTACTAATTTTTTTATAGAATTTTTGGTTGGGCCAATTAGTACAGTTTATTAGTTAAAGTCTCCCCTGTTTTAGGGTTTGACTACTCTGACCTCTGTGTACTACGAATCAGATATTTCTCTATACAGAAATTAAATGACTATTAGGTTTGTTTCTATTAAAACTAGACTCAATAAAGAACCTGTACATATAAAGAAAAACTTCAAATTATTTTTGTAAAATTTATTATGAATTTTTAAAGTTAGAATAGGGGATCCAAAAATCACTCTGGCCCTGTTTCATAAAAGTTTAAATATCTCATAAAATATAATTTATATGCCTGTTTTGTTCAATCCACATGAAAATAGACTCATTAAGCTTAAATTTCATAACTTACTCATCATTTAGTTCCATTTATAATATTTTTAGTGATTTTTCCAATTCATATCATTGCTGCAGTAATATTCTATTTTAAGGCAAGTTTCATCTTTCCATGAATTTTTATGAACTAGATAACCTATTAAACTTCCATAATATCAAACATGATCTGAATTAGCCATCACCATGACTTATCAATATCAAACATTTTCTCAACCAAACATGGCCATATCATAAAATTATTTACACAAAATAAGTATATTGCTATACATGCCATACTTAAGTTTTACAAGCCATTTACCCAGATGAAAGTCCTTTGGATAGTGTGATCGAACCTTCGACCCGTCCCGATTCCCGAGCTGGCTTGTTCAAAACTACAGTAAATAAAGAGGAGGGAGTAAGCATAAATGCTTAGTAAGTTCATATGTAAATAACAAGTAACATAACAATACAAATATACCAAACAACTTTAGCATGGTATCACCAAAACATATATCACATTTCTAAACATCATTCATCATCTTACCACCTTATCGTTGTTGTATCTATTTTCAACCCAAGGGTTAAGAAGATACCTGTCCAAAGTGTCCATTTCAAAACACTTACCAAAACGTCGCTTGCATCTTAAGTGTTCTTCCATTTCACTAGAAATTTCACCCGTTGAACACATCGGAATACAACTCGGATACACGGATAATTTGCACATAAGTGCCTCATATGTAATCAAGCTACCATGTAACCCGCCCATAAGTGAACTCGGACTCAACTCAACGAGTTCGGATGCCTAGTTACATTTCACGAACTCGAACTCAACTCAACGAGTTCGGATGCTCAACCATCCTAGTGACATGTCACTTGTATCCTAATCTATTCCTAAGGTTCAAACGGGCTTTTTCCCTCGATCTCACATTTGCCGTCTTCCATGGAATATCGGAACCGATACTCGGTAGCAATTCATATTTATCAAGTAGTAAACATAATTTGCATATTATTCAACATTAATCACAAAGCATAATATTTCACGATTAAAAATCAGCATATCATATAATTAACATTAATAACTTAAAAATAACATTTATGCTACATTATTTACACATGAACTTACCTTGGTACCAAAATATAAAGATTTTGCAATTTAGTCCACAATCTTTTCTTTTCCTCGATCACGACTTGAATCTCATTTTTCTTGATCTATAATACCAAATTAATCTTATTTGATACATACATTCATCAAAACAGCATTTAATACAAACTTTGGAAAAATTACACTTTTGCCCCTAAACTTTTGCATAATTACACTTTTGCCCCTAGGCTCGGGAATTAAACTTTATTCCTTATTCTTATGTTTTATAACATGCTGATCACTTTTCCCTTCTATGGCAACATCAAATTCTCTCTCTAACATATACTTGTGACTATTAGGTATTTTTGTTGATTAAGCCCTTTTACTCGTTTTCACTCAAAACTAAGTAGCACAAGTTGTCTAACATAATTTAAAACCTCATATTCTATCATAAAACATCAAAATATACAAATTTCACCTATGGGTATTTTTCCAAATATAAACCCTAGGTTGAATTATTGCTAACATAAGCTTAATTGAGCTACCGGGATTTCAAAAACGTAAAAAATATTAAAAACGGGGCTTGGAATCACTTACTATGGAGCTTGGAAGCTTGAAACAAACCCTAGCTATGGAGAACCCTTGAAATTTCGGCCTAATGAAGAAGATGGACAAAAATTGGCTTTTAATTTTGTTTTTAATTCATTTTAATAACTAAATGACCAAAATACCCTTACTACTAAACTTTCCAAAAATTCCTTCCATGTCCTAATTTTGTCCATGAACTTAAAATTGGTCAAATTTCTATTTAAGACCTCCTCATTAATATTCCAAAACAATTTCATACTAAAAACTTCTAGAATGCAAGTTTTGCAACTTGTTCGATTTAGTCCCTACTTTCAATTTAAGCACTTTAGGCATAGAATTTCATCACGAAATTTTCACACAATCATGCAATCATATCATAATCATCAAAATAATTATAAAATTATTATTTCTATCTCGAATTTGTGGTCACGAAACCAGTATTCCGATTAAGCCCTAATTCAGGATATTACAACTCTCCCCCCCTTTTAAGGATTTTCGTCCTCGAAAATCTTACCGATAAACAGGTGTGGATATTGGTTTCTCATAGTTTCTTCAGGTTCCCATGTAGTATCTTCTACCCCATGCTTTTGCCACAACACTTTCACAAGTGCAACACTTTTATTTCTTAGTTGTTTGACTTCTCGAGCTAAAATCTTAATCGGTTCTTCTTCATAAGTCATATCCGGTCGTAGTTTAACTTCTATCGGTGAAATTATATGTGAAGGATCCGAACGATACCGACGTAACATAGATACGTGAAACACATTATGAATCTTCTCTAATTCGGGTGGTAACGCTAGCCGATATGCTACCGGTCCAACTTTTTCAATTATTTCATACGGTCCAATAAAACGCAGACTTAACTTGCCCTTTCGTCCAAATCTAAGGACTTTCTTCCATGGAGACACTTTCAAAAATACCTTATCACCAACTTGAAACTCCATTTATTTTCGTTTCAAATCCGCATAAGATTTATGTCTATCTGAAGTAGCTTTCAAACAATCTCGAATCACTTTCACCTTTTCTTCGGTTTCTTTTATTAAATCAACTCCATAAATCTGATTTTCCTTGAGTTCAGTCCAATACAATGGCATCCAACATTTACGACCATATAATGCTTCATAAGGTGCCATTTTCAAACTTGTCTGATAACTATTATTATAAGCAAATTCTACCAATGGTAAGTACCTTTCCCAACTATCTTGAAATTCCAATACGCAACATCTGAGCATGTCTTCAAGAATCTGAATTACTCTCTCTGATTGTCTATCAGTTTGTGGATGAAAGGCAGTGGTGAAATTTAACTTTGTACCTAATGCTTTTTGCAACTTTTGCCAAAACCGTGAGGTAAACCTCGGATCTCTATCCGAAATGATTGACAAAGGTATCCCATGAAGTCTAACAATCTCTCGGATATACAATTCAGCTAACTTATTAAGAGAATAATCTGTACATACTGGAATAAAATGAGCCGATTTAGTCAGTCTGTCAACTATTGCCCAGATGGCATTTTTCTTCCCTGGAGTTAACGGCAACCCTAATATAAAATCCATATTAATCCGATCCCATTTCCATTCAGGAACCATAATAGGCTGGAGTAATCCCGAAGGTACTTGGTGTTCAGCTTTCACTTGTTGACAAACTAAGCACTTTGATACAAACTCGGAAATATCTCTTTTCATTCCACTCCACCAGTACATTTTCTTCAAGTCATTATACATCTTCGTACTGCCCGGATGAACTGCTAAACAACTATTATGTGCTTCATGCAAAATCTTTTGAATCAACTCATCATTTTTCGGTACACAAATCTAATTTTTAAACATCAAACAACCATCAGAACCGATTCTGAAATCTGATCCCATATCAGCTTCACACTGTTTTCTTTTGGCTAGCAAATCTTGATCATTTTTTTGAGCTTCAGAAATCTCTTGTAAAAACATCGGTCTTGCTCTTAACTCTACTAGAATCGAACCGTCATCTGAAATTTTCAACTGAGTGTTCATAACTCTCAAAGCAAACAAAAACTTTCCGCTTAAAGCATCGGCAACCACATTTGCTTTTTCCATATGATAATCGATAACAAGCTCGTAATCTTTCAATAACTCTAACCATCTTCGCTGTCTCAAATTCAAGTCTTTTTGTGACATCAAGTATTTAAGACTTTTGTGATCGGTATATACTCGGCACTTTTCACCATACAAATAATGTCGCCAAATCTTCAAAGCAAATACCACCGCAGCCAATTCGAAATCGTGAGTAGGATAATTCTTCTCATGAGGTTTTAACTGTCTCGAAGCATAAGCCACCACTTTTCCTTCTTGCATGAGTACACACCCCAAACCATTTAGAGAAGCATCACTATACACCACAAATTCTTTACCTGATTCGGGTTGTATCAACACTGGTGCTTCAGTTAATAACTTTTTCAATTCTTCGAAACTCTGTTGACATTCTTCCGTCCATTCAAATTTAACATCCTTTCGGAGTAGTCTAGTCATAGGAGCAGCAATTATAGAAAATCCATTTACGAGCCGCCGATAATACCCAGCTAGCCCCAAGAAACTCCTAACCTCAGTTACATTTTTCGGTGGTTTCCAATCAACAATGGCTGAAATTTTACTAGGATCAACCCGTATACCATCACCTGAAACAATATGACCCAAAAATCCAACTTCCCGGAGCCAAAATTCACTTTTACTAAACTTAGCATACAGCTGCTTATCTCTCAAAATTTGCAAAACTATCCTCAAATGCTCAGCATGCTCTGTCTCATCTTTTGAATAAATTAAAATATCTTCTATAAACACCACAACAAATCTGTCCAGGTATGGCCGAAATATGTGATTCATTAAGTCCATAAACACAGCAGGAGCATTTGTCAACCCGAATGGCATAACTAAAAATTCATAATGACCGTACCTTGTTCTAAAAGCAGTTTTAGGCACATCTGACTCTTTTACTCGCAGCTGATAATACCCAGATCTCAAGTCAATCTTTGAAAACCATGTCGCTACTTTTAGCTGATCAAACAAATCACCAATTATAGGCTGAATCTCTCAACAAAGATGTAGCACATTTCAAACATTCTTCAGGTGTACAAGATAATTCATCAAATACCCGGATAGAATTTTCAAGCCAGAACTCTGCTTTCTCTGCATCATCATCAATATTTGCTCTAAATTCTTCAGCCCCTTGTTTACGAATTCTATCAACGGGGGTTCTGTGAAATTTTATCATATCCACTCCTTGAGGCATTGGAGGCATAGGTTGAGGAATTGGGGGAGGTGGGGAAGGTCGTACATTTGGGTTCGTACGAACGAACTCAGTGTACCATGCACTCATCATTTGGAGAAAGGCTTCCCGATCCCTTTCTCCTCCTCCCTGACCAACAGTAGGAGGTGGGTTTTCAGTCGGCGCTGCCCCTTCAGCCGGAGCTGGCGCATTACTCTCTACTTCATCTGCCACAGCTGGATCGGGATCCATTTACTATATAAAAATCATTTAAAAAGGTCAGAAGTCGTCACACTATCACAATTCATACATATAGCATGTATAGCAAAAATCCGTACATACAACACGTAGTCCGAGAACCGACTAAACCTACTCTGATACCACTAAATGTAACGCCCCCACGCCCGAGACCATCGCATGAGTCGAGCTTGAGGGGTTACCGAACAATATTTATCAAATTAAGAACTTCAAATCATTTATTTCTACATTCACAGCTTTCTAACTACCCGCATCACAGTTACAAGAAAAATCATATCTCGAGTTACGAAACTCGAAATCTATATCTGTAAATTTTCCCTAAATTTAGACTCATATATCTATTTAGTAATTTTTTTCTAGAATTTTTGGTTGGGCAAATTAGTACATTTTATTAGTTAAAATCTCCCCTATTTCAGGGTTCGACTGCTCTGACCTCTGTGTACTACGAATAAGATATTTCTCCATACAGAAATTAAATAACTATGAGATTTGTTTCTATTAAAAATAAACTCAATAAAGAACCTGTAAATATAAAGAAAAAATTCTAATTATTTTTGTAAAATTTATTATGAATTTTTAAAGTCAGAACAGGGGATCCAAAAATCACTCTGGCCCTGTTTCACAAAAGTTTAAATATCTCATAAAATATAATTTATATGCCTGTTTTGTTCAATCCACATGAAAATAGACTCATTAAGCTTCAATTTCATAGCCTACTCATCATTTAGTTCCATTTATAGTATTTTTAGTGATTTTTCAAATTCATATCATTGTTGCAGCAATATTCTGTTTTAAGGCAAATTTCATCTTTCCATGAATTTTTATGAACTAGATAACCTATTAAACTTCCATAATATCAAACATGATCTGAATTAGCCATCACCATGACTTATCAATATCAAACATTTTCTCAACCAAACATGGCCATATCATAAAAGTATTTACACAAAATAAGTATATTGCTATACATGCCATACTTAAGTTTTACAAGCCATTTACCCAGATGAAAGTCCTTTGGATAGTGTGATCGAACCTTCGACCCGTCCCAATTCCCGAGCTGGCTTGTTCAAAACTACAGTAAATAAAGAGGAGGGAGTAAGCATAAATGCTTAGTAAGTTCATATGTAAATAACAAGTAACATAACAATACAAATATACCAAACAACTTTAGCATGGTATCACCAAAACATATATCACATTTCTAAACATCATTCATCATCTTACCACCTTATCATTGTTGTATCTATTTTCAACCCGAGGGTTAAGAACATACCTGTCCAAAGTGTCCATTTCAAAACACTTACCAAAACGTCGCTTGCATCTTAAGTGTTCTTCCATTTCACTAGAAATTTCACCCGTTGAACACATCAGAATACAACTCGGATACACGGATAATTTGCACATAAGTGCCTCATATGTAATCAAGCTACCATGTAACCTGCCCATAAGTGAACTCGGACTCAACTCAACGAGTTCGAATGCCTAGTTACATTTCACGAACTCAGACTCAACTCAACGAGTTCGGATGCTCAACCATCCTAGTGACATGTCACTTGTATCCTAATCTATTCCTAAGGTTCAAACGGGCTTTTTCCCTCGATCTCACATTTGCTGTCTTCCATGGAATATCGGAACCAATACTCGGTAGCAATTCATATTTATCAAGTAGTAAACATAATTTGCATATTATTCAACATTAACTACAAAGCATAATATTTCACGATTAAAAATCAGCATATCATATAATTAACATTAATAACTTAGAAATAACATTTATGCTACATTATTTACACATGAACTTACCTTGGTACCAAAATATAAAGATTTTGCAATTTAGTCCACAATCTTTTCTTTTCATCGATCACGACTTGAATCTTATTTTTCTTGATCTATAATACCAAATTAATCTTATTTAATACATACATTCATCAAAACAGCATTTAATACAAACTTTGGAAAAATTACACTTTTGCCCCTAAACTTTTGCATAATTACACTTTTGCCCCTAGGCTCGGGAATTAAACTTTATTCCTTATTCTTATGTTTTATAACATGCTGATCACTTTTCCCTTCTATGGGAACATCAAATTCTCTCTCTAACATATACTTGTGACTATTAGGTATTTTTGTCGATTAAGCCCTTTTACTCGTTTTCACTCAAAACCGAGTAGCACAAGTTGTCTAACATAATTTAAAACCTCATATTCTATCATAAAACATCAAAATACACAAATTTCACCTATGGGTATTTTTCCAAATATAAAACCTAGGTTGAATTATTGCTAATATAAGCTTAATCGAGCTACCGGGATTCCAAAAACGTAAAGAACATTAAAAACGGGGCTTGGAATCACTACTATGGAGCTTGGAAGCTTGAAACAAACCCTAGCTATGGAGAACCCTTGAAATTTTGGCCTAATGAAGAAGATGGACAAAAATTGGCTTTTAATTTTGTTTTTAATTCATTTTAATAACTAAATGACCAAAATACCCTTACTACTAAACTTTCCAAAAATTCCTTCCATGTCCTAATTTTGTCCATGAACTTAAAATTGGTCAAAATGCTATTTAAGACCTCCTCATTAATATTCCAAAATAATTTCATACTAAAAACTTTTAGAATGCAAGTTTTGCAACTTATTCGATTTAGTCCCTACTTTCAATTTAAGCCCTTTAGGCATAGAATTTCATCACGAAATTTTCACACAATCATGCAATCATATCATAATCATCAAAATAATTATAAACTTATTATTTCTATCTCAGATTTGTGGTCACGAAACCACTATTCCGATTAAGCCGTAATTCAGGATATTACACGAAGTGTGAGCTCACCTGTGCCAACATCAATAATCGTTCTAGCAGTTGCTAAAAAGGGCCTTCCTAAAATCAAAGGAGTGTTGCTATCCTCCTCTATATCTAGAACAACGAAGTCAACGGGAAATATAAATTTATCGATTTTAACTAGTACATCTTCAATAATACCCTTAGGAAATCTTATAGTTTTATCTACTAATTGAATGCTCATCCTAGTCTGTTTGGATTTCCCAAGACCTAGTTGTTTAAAAATTTTGTAAGGCATGACTTTAATACTAGCCTCTAAATCAGCTAATGCATTATTAACATCTAAACTACCAATTAAGCAAGGAATCATAAAACTCCCTGGATCTTTTAGTTTGTTGGGTAGTTTATTTGTAGAATAGCTGAGCAAATTGCGTTTGCCTTCACATGCGAAGCCTTGTACAACTTCCACTTATTTGCTAAAAGTTCCTTTAAAAATTTCATTGCGTTTGGCATCTGCGATAGAGCTTCAATAAAAGGTAAGTTAATATGTAATTTTTTTAAGAGTTTAAGGAATTTACCAAATTTTTCATCTGAGCGGTCTTTCCTTGTCGCATGAGGGTATGGCACACGAGGTTTGTATTCTGTACTTACCAGTTTCTACTCATTGTGGTCTACCTCACCTTTACCTTTGCTTATCTCAGTTTCTTGCCTTGGTTCTGGTTTAGGTACGACTAACCCTTCCTCATCTTGATTAGTAATCGCATTGAGTTGCTCCCTTGGGTTAGATTCTGTGTTGCTTGGCAAGCTACCTTATGGTTGTTCAGAAATCAACTTGGTAAGCTGTCTAATCTGAGTTTTGAGCCCTTGGATCGATGCTTGTTGATTCTTAAGTGCTGTCTCGGTATTCTAAAAACGAGTTTCTGACACTGATATAAACTTTGAGAGCATCTCTTCAAGGTTCAGCTTTTTTTCCTGTTGGTAGGGTGGTTGTTGAAAACCCGGAGGATGTTGTGGCCTTTGATTTCCTTGACCGTTCCACAAAAAATTAGGATTGTTTCTCCAACCTGCATTATAAGTGTTACTATATGGGTTGTTTTAGGATCTAGAGTTATTGTTACCCATATATTGGACTTGTTCCTCCTCAATGCTAGGGTTGAAGGGTTGATATTCTGTGCATGCTCCTCCTCCATTCGAATCGCACCTCATCACTAGATGTACTTGAGTAGAACCACATAAACCGTCAATCTTTTTATTTAAGAGTTCTACCTGGTTAGATAGCATAGTAGCCGCGTCGAGGTTGAAAACACTGGCTGCTTTCGTCAGCTTTGTTCTCATAACTTGCCACTGATAGTTATCCAATGACATCTCCTTAATAAATTCGTAAGCCACCTCAGGTGTCTTATTATTGATAGTTCCTCCAGCGGCTGCATCAATCATCTGCCGAGTCGAAGGATTCAGGCCATTATGAAACGTTTGAACCTGTAGCCAAAGCGGTAACCCATGGTGAGGGCAACTTCTTAAAAGGTCCTTGTATCTCTCCCATATATCGTAGAGTGTTTTTAAATCCATCTGCACAAAAGAAGAGATATCATTACGTAATTTGGCTGTTTTAGCCGGTGGAAAATATTTTAATAAAAAATTTTCGGTCATTTGTTCATTGAACCTCGTGGTAACGAGTTCAACCATTGTTTAGCCTTATTTCTTAACAAAAAAGAAAACAACCGAAGGCGAATGGCGTCATCAGAAACACTATTAATTTTGAAGGTATCACAAAATTCTAGGAAATTTGCTAAGTGAGCATTGGGATCCTCGTCCTGCAAACCACCAAACTGAACAAACTGTTGTATTATTTGAATTATGTTAGGTTTCAGTTCAAAATTATTTGCAGCAATAGCAGGTCTAACTATACTTGACTCAGTTCCTGTTAAATTAGGTTTAACATAATCATACATAATGTGTGGAGCAGGATTTTGATTAACAGCAATTGCAGGAGGTAGCGGATATTCTTGGTTTTCAGTCATCTCCTCGGTTGTGGTTTGAATATTGTCCTCTTGCTTGTGCTCTGTGTATCTTAAACTTTGCCTTATTTCTCTTTGGTTTCTGTGAACTGTGCGATCGATCTCATTGTCAAAAAGTAATGGTTCTGACGGGTTTCTTCTAGTCATGAACTATAAGAACCTGCCAGAAAAAGGGAAAAGAAAGAATTAGTAATAAAAATTAGAATAAAATTTAAATTGCAGTAAAAGTAATTGGCTAAAGTAATAAAATTCGAGTGTTCCTAATATCTTAGTTCCCCGGCAACGGCGCCAAAAACTTGATACGTGATATTCGTGACAAGTTTTAAATATTTATAAAGTAACACCCCCAACTCGTATCCATTGCTGGAATAGGGTACGAGGCATTACCGGAGTTTACTAAATATTTTCAGATAATTTTGAGTCATTTATTATTCATATTTTGAAAATAACCATAACGTTTCTCTATTGGGCCCTCGAAGCCCCAAACATACATTAAAAACCAACAGAATTAAATCGGGATCATAAAAAATTTCGCAAAATCTTAAATTATATTTTCATCTAAGTACTTACCATTTCAATACTCCTTATAATTAAACATGTTACCATTCAATCAATAGCTTGGCACTTGTCTAAGCATCATACAACAACATTGTTAGTATACTTGCACATACTTCATATAAATTCAACAATGATATACCTATTTTCTCAACATATCACACTTAAGTTCAATAATAGTCTCAACTTACATAATTTCCTTATATCAACATATCAAAGATAATTATATATGTACATGTCACAAAATATATTATTCTCTTACTATTTCTTCATAAGCATATATCATTCATTTCGTTATATCAATATTTCATGCATCACCATTTCCTTATATCTTATGTATATTTACTTTGGTAATAGTTCGTATTAAACTTAACATAAATTAAATTTCATGCATCTATACTTATTTCATTTATCTATCTTCTTAATTATTTCATACAACTATTTTGTACATATATTTCCATATGACCAATTCCTGTAAACATTTAACACAACCATTTTGTACAACCAATTCATATAACTATTTGTCATCTGGTATATATTACCTGAATATTAGTTGTTCAACAGATATCTTGGCGTCTCTCTTCCACGGTCTTATTTATCTTTGACATGATGCCATATGTCTTTCAACTATGGTCTTACTCATTTTCTGTCATGTTGCCATGGTATCTTTCAACCATGGTCTTATTCATTTCATGTCATGCTGCCATGGTATCTTTCAACCATGGTCTTACACATTTTATATCAGGCTGCCATGGTATCTTTCAACCATGGTCTTACACATTTCATATCAGGCTGCCATGGTATCTTTCAACCATGGTCTTACACATTTCATAAATGGTTGTCATGGTATCTTTCAACCATGGTCATACACATTTCATATCAGAGAGCACACTCCCGTGAACCTCATCCTTACAGTGGGATTACCAGTCCAGGCTAAATCCCCTGTAATATAAACTCATAGAGTATTGTCAGGATTACCAGTCCAGGCTAAATCCCCTGCAATGACAATTACTTTAATGAGCTTGGATCTGAATTACCAGTCCAAGCTAAATTCAGACCCTAATTCGGATTACCCATCCGGGCTAAATCCATTTTCCACATATTCTTCGGGATGGCTATATCAGGATAAGATCACCCATCCAGGCTAGATCCTTTTTACCGCCAATTCCTTTTCAGAGATCCATCGAAATTTCATTTCATTCAATTGGGATTTCTTCCCATTTTATCAAATATATCAATGTTTCATCAATTTTCATACAATGAACATTCAAATCATATTCACATCAATAACATATATTTTAAGCATTAAAGAATATAACTCAAGTTACGTAAACTTACCTAGCGAAATTGTAGAAATATCAAGATTTAGGGACATTTTGGTAATTTACCATTTTCCCAATTTTCACCCAATATTAAATTGAAAATTTCATTCAATTTATTAATTTAGATAATAAAACAATTCATTCCCTTCAATTTGATCATTTTGACATTTTTACAAAATTGCCCCTGAAGTTTTACTTTTATTCAATTTAGTCCTTAAGCCTAAAACATGCAAATTAGCCATGCTAGCTGGATATTCATATATATTTTTCCTCCTCCTCCTCTCCATTCCACATCCTTAATGTATATAACACACTTGTAAGTAACATTATCTATAATCTTTATTATTTACTTTTATGAATATTCAAGCTATCCATCTGTGTCATAGTCAATAAATTATTTATATATGGAGCTATATAACTCCAAATTAAGATCTACTAATTTTCCCTGAAACTAGAATCATATATATTCTTACCAAAAAATTTTCAAAATTTTTGGTTTAGCCAATAAGTACAGTTTATTCTTTAAAGTTACCCCTGTTCTGCTGTCTAACAGTTCCGACTCTTCTTCCCTAAAAATTAATTATATCCTCGTAAAAGATTCAAATGATGTTTTTGTTTGTTTATCTGGAAAATAGGCTCATTAAGGATTCTAAACATATAAATTTAAGCCCCTAATTATTTTTCTCCAATTTTTTATGATTTTCCAAATTCAAAACAGGGGAACCCGAAATCATTTTGATGTTGTCTCACAAAATTTATTATATCTCATGATTTAAAGATCTATTGCTTACACCGTTTCTTCTATGAGAAACTATACTCAATAAGCTTTAATTTAATATTTTTTTCATCTTCTAATTCGATTTCTACAATTTATGTTGATTTTTCAAAGTTAGTCTACTGCTGTTGTCCAATATTGTTTTAGTGCAAGTTGTTTATTACCATTTTTCCCTTAAGCTTTAATAAATAACAATTTCGTCCCTACTCAATTAGCCTCTCAATTGAGCTGATTTTTCTCAATTAACACTTTATTCTATCACTTTAAACTACTTTACAACTTTTGGAAATCATAATTTCAGCACTAGACTTTAATTTCAACATTTTCACAATTATGTCCTAAAATCAATTTCCATTAATTTTACTAACTTAATTCATACTCTATTTGTAATATCCTGAATTAGGGCTTAATCAGAATAGTGGTTTCGTGACCACAAATCCGAGATAGAAATAATTATTTTATAATTATTTTGATGATTATGATATGATTGCATGATTGTGTGAAAATTTCGTGATGAAATTCTATGCCTAAAGTGCTTAAATTGAAAGTAGGGACTAAATCGAATAAGTTGCAAAACTTGCATTCTAGAAGTTTTTAGTATGAAATTGTTTTGGAATATTAATGAGGAGGTCTTAAATAGCAATTTGACCAATTTTAAGTTCATGGAAAAAATTAGGACATGGAAGGAATTTTTGGAAAGTTTAGTAGTAAGGGTATTTTGGTCATTTAGTTATTAAAATGAATTAAAAACAAAATTAAAAGCCAATTTTTGTCCATCTTCTTCATTAGGCCGAAATTTCAAGGGTTCTCCATATCTAGGGTTTGTTTCAAGCTTCCAAGCTCCATAGTAAGTGATTCCAAGCCCCGTTTTTAATGTTTTTTACGTTTTTGGAATCTCGGTAGCTCAATTAAGCTTATGTTAGCAATAATTCAACCTAGGGTTTATATTTGGAAAAATACCCATAGGTGAAATTTGTGTATTTTGATGTTTTACGATAGAATATGAGGTTTTAAATTATATTAGACAACTTGTGCTACTCGGTTTTGAGTGAAAACGAGTAAAAGGGCTTAATCGGCAAAAATACCTAATAGTCAGAAGTATATGTTAGAGACAGAATTTGATGTTGCCATAGAAGGGAAAAGTGATCAGCATGTTATAAAACATAAGAATAAGGAATAAAGTTTAATTCTCGAGCCTAGGGGCAAAAGTGTAATTATGCAAAAGTTTAGGGGCAAAAGTGTAATTTTTCAAAAGTTCGTATTAAATGCTATTTTGATGAATGTATGTAATAAATAAGATTAATTTGGCATTATAGATCAAGAGAAACGAGATTCAAGTCGCGATCGAGGAAAAGAAAAGATTGTGGACTAAATTGCAAAATCTTTATATTTTGGTACCAAGGTAAGTTCATGTGTAAATAATGTAGCATAATTGTTATTTTTAAGTTATTGATGTTAATTATATGATACGCTAATTTTAATCGTGAAATATTATGCTTTGTGTTTAATGCTGAATAATATGCAAATCATGTTTACTACTTGATAAATATGAATTGTTACCGAGTATCGGTTCTGATATTCCATGGAAGACGACAAATATGAGATCGAGGGAAAAAGCCCATTTGAACCTTAGGAATAGATTAGGATACAAGTGACATGTCACTAGGATGGTTGAGCATCCGAACTCGTTGAGTTGAGTCCGAGTTCACCTATGGATGCGAATGTCCGAACTCGTTGAGTTGAGTCCGAGTTCGTGAGATGTAACTAGGCATTCGAACTCGTTGAGTTGAGTCCGAGTTCACTTATGGATGCGAACGCCCGAGCTCGTTGAGTTGAGTCCGAGTTCACTTAGGGGCGGGTTACATGATTTCTTGATTACATATGTGGCACTTATGTGCAAATTATCCATGTATCCGAGTTATATTCCGATGTGTTCAACGGGTGAAATTTCTAGTGAAATGGAAGAACACTTAAGATGCAAGTGACGTTTTGGTAAGTGTTGTGAAATGGACACTTTGGACAGGTATGTTCTTAACCCTCAGGTTGAAAATAGATAGAACAACGATAAGGTGGTAAGATGATGAATGATGTTTAGAAATATGACATATGTTTTGGTGATACCATGCTAAAGTTGTTTGGTATATTTGTATTGTTATGTTACTTGTTATTTACATATGAACTTACTAAGCATTTATGCTTACTCCCTCCTCTTTATTTACTCTAGTTTTGAACAAGCCAGCTCGGGAATCGGGACGGGTCGAAGGCTCGATCACACTATCCAAAGGACTTTCATCTGGGTAAATGGCTTGTAAAACTTAAGTATGGCATGTATAGCAATATACTTATTTTGTGTAAATAATTTTATGATATGGCCATGTTTGGTTGAGAAAATGTTTGATATTGATAAGTCATGGTGATGGCTAATTTAGATCATGTTTGATATTATGGAAGTTTAATAGGTTATCTAGTTCATAAAAATTCATGGAAAGATGAAACTTGCCTTAAAACAGAATATTACTGCAGCAATGACATGAATTTGAAAAATCACTAAAATAGTATAAATGGAACTAAATAATGAGTAAGTTATGAAATTTAAGCTTAATGAGTCTATTTTCATGTGGATTGAACAAAACAGGCATATAAATTATATTTTATGAGATATTTAAACTTTTGTGAAACAGGGCCAGAGTGATTTCTGGATCCCCTTTTCTGACGTTAAAAATTTATAATAAATTTTAAAAAAATAATTAGAAGTTTTTCTTTATATTTACAGATTCCTTATTGAGTCTAGTTTTAAGAAAAACAAACCTTGTAGTCATTGAAATTCTGTATAGAGAGATATCTGATTCGTAATACACAGATGTTAGAGCAGTCAAACCCTGAAACAGGGGAGACTTTAACTAATAAACTGTAGTAATTGGCCCAACCAAAAATTCTAGAAACAAATTATTAAATAGATATATGAGTCTAGATTCAGGGAAAATTTACGGATCTTGATTTCGAGTTTCGTAACTCGAGATATGATTTTTCTTGTAACTGTGACGCGAGTAGCTGGAAAGCTGTGAATGTAGAAACAAATGATTTGAAGTTCTTAATTTGATAAATTATGTTCGGTAACCCCTCAAGCTCGACTCCGGCGATGGTTTCGGGCATGGGGGCATTACATTTAGTGGTATCAGAGCAGGTTTAGTCGGTTCTCGGACTACGTGTTGTATGTACGAATTTTGCTATTCTGCCATATGTATGAATTGTGATAGTGTGACGACTTCTGACCTTTTTAAATGAATTTTTATATAGTAAATGGATCCCAATCCAGCTGTGGTAGATGAAGTAGAGAGTAATGCGCCAGCTCCGGCTGAAGGGGCAGTACCGACTAAAAACCCACCTCCTACTGTTGGTCAGGGAAGAGGAGAAAGGGATTGGGAAGCCTTTCTCCAAATGATGAGTGCATGGTACATTGAGTTCGTTCGTACGAACCCAAATGTACGACCTCCCCCAATTCCTCAACCTATGCCTTCGATGCCTCAGGGAGTGGATATGATAAAATTTCACAGAACCCCCGTTGACAGAATTGGTAAACAAGGGGCTGAAGAATTTAGAGCAAATATTGATGAAGATGCAGAGAAAGTAGAGTTCTGGCTTGAAAATTCTATCCGGGTATTTGATGAATTATCTTGTACACCTGAAGAATGTTTGAAATGTGCTACATCTTTGTTGAGAGATTCAGCCTATAATTGGTGGAAAGCTTTGATTTCAGTGGTACCAAAAGAGAGGGTAACTTGGGAATTCTTTCAAGAAGAGTTTCGGAAGAAATATATTAGTGAAAGATTTATTGATCAGAAATGTAAAGAGTTTCTTGAGCTGAAGCAAGGTAATATGACAGTCTCAGAACATGAAAGAGAGTTTGTTCGATTGAGTAAGTATGCCAGGGAATATGTTCCTACAGAAGCCAAGATGTGCCGACGATTTGAAGACGGGCTCAACGAAGACATTAAAGTATTTGTAGGGATCCTTGAACTGAAAGAAATGGTAGTCCTAGTTGATCGAGCTTGTAAGGCTGAAGAACTACTTAAAGAGAAGAGGAAGGTAGAGGCTGAGACACGAAATTGGAAGAAAAGGCCAATGAGTAAGGCACCTTCACAGCAACCCGGAAAGTCAAGAAATATGAATCCTCGTTCCCAAGTTTTAGCTGGGCAATCATATGAAAATTTTAAGAAGCAGAATGTGGGTCCTAAATCTCAAAATAATTCTGCAGCCAGTGTAGGGAACTCGAGATTTGTTAAACCCGAGTGCCAGCGGTGTGGTAGAAATCATTTTGGTCCGTGCAGAGCAAATGAATGTTTTCGATGTGGTTCTCCGGATCATTTTATTAGAGACTGCCCAGAGAGAGCTGAGAAAGAAAAATTTCAGAGTGTAAAAGCTAGTGGCGCAAACTCGAGGGGAAGGTATCCGAGAAAAGCTGGAAGTGAAACAAGCAGTAAGAATGTAGCCTGAGATGCAGCAGTTAGATCTGAGGGAAGAGCTCCGGCTAGAACTTATGCTATTAAAGCGCGTGAAGATGCTTCCTCACCCGATGTGATTACCGGTACATTTTCTCTTTATGATATTAATATTATTGCTTTGATTGATCCTGGTTCTACTCATTCATATGTATGTATGAAACTGGTGTCTAGTGTCACGGGCCAGAGTTCAAAGCCCGTGACCATCGAACCAAATGCATCCGATGGAGGTCTATTAATCAGATGGGGATCATTTGGCCCACGTGAGCTGGCCTGATTCAAGGAACTGTTGGAGAAGCTTGTCAGATTAAAGTCTGGTTGGCCCAATCGGACTGGCCTGTTGCTTGAAGAGATTGAAGGTCCATCTACAAATATGGAAACATGATCTTAAAAGATATGATATTATAATCTTAGAGATCTTAGATATGATATGGAATCTTATAAGATATTATTTTATAATATTACATATCTTATCTAAGATATGTAATCTTATAAGATATGATATTATATTCTTAGAGATTTGATGGTAGGTACCCTTTAATCTCGTCCGTCGATGTAATTGTATCTTGACCGTCTGTTTTGGGGGAGCTCAAGTATAAATAGAGAGCCTCCCCCTCATTTGTACTCACTCCATTCATTGTTTCATTATTCTTCGTGAATAAGAGAATAGAGAGCATTTACTCAAACACTTTGTGTGCGTCCCTTTCTTTTGTTCTTTATAAGCTTCTTTTGGCATAAGTTTGCTTCCGCTGTACGAGTTGGTGCCTTGGAGGAGTTCTTAAGGAATCCTCATTCGAGTAAAGGCTGACTTGGGCGAGTTTGGACGAGCGAATCGCCTAAGGCCGCACGGATCGCGAGACGAAAGGTCTAGCCCCGTGACAAGTGGTATCAGAGCTAGGGTTCGAACCAAGAAGTATCCGAGCTGTTGGTTCAAAGGCACTGTTGGGATGTCGAAAGAAGAGTTCGAACAAATATGGGGAGAAAGTCTTTGAGGGAGATGCTGTCGGCAATAGAGGTACGCGTGGGTAAACTTGAGGAGTCCATGGAAGACGTTAAAGAGTCTGACAATGCTCGTGGGGAAAGCATTGAAGACATGAAAGAGTAGTTCAGAGACTTTGTGACCACGTGTCTAACTTCCCAAAGGGATAACGTGCAAGAATTGCTAGATTCCCAAAGGAAAAAGCTGACAGAGAGGAACAATGCTCTCGAAGCCATGGTGAAGGCTTTGAAGGAGGAAACAATGGCCACGACGCTGACTTTAAGCACAAGAATAGAGGAGCTCGAGGGAGAGCTGGCCTTGTGTCGAGCAGCGGTGGAAGAAGGAGTGTCGAGTGCAGCACTCAGTAGCGAGTGTGTCCCAGAACCGAAAGAGTTTGTGGGGACAAGGTCTGCATGTGAGGTGGACAATTTCTTGTGGAGGATGGAAAACTACTTCCGTGCCAAAGGCATCGTGGATGATGCGGATAAGGTACAAACTGCTTCATTATTTCTTATTGATATTGCGCTTTTATGGTGGCGAGGTAGGACCACAGATAAGAGGCAATGTGAGATTGGAACATGGGAGAAGTTCCAATGCAAGTTGAAGGGACAGTTTTACCCAGAGTTTGCCGAGGAAGAAGCTCGGGCAAAGTTGCAAGGAATAACGCAACGGGGCACAGTGGGGGAGTATGTTCGTGAGTTCAAGGAACTCATGCTCTAAGTTTCGAATGTGACCGAGAGAGAAGCAATGCTTGCTTTTCAAGAGGGATTGAATCCGTGGGTCAGACAAGAGGTGGAACAAAGAGGTGTCCAAAAGCTGTCGGAAGCCATGAAGGTAGCGGTATCCGTGGTTAAGCTTGGTCTAGGGAAAGACAAGCTTGGATCTTCCAAGTCCGAGGAAAGAGGCGTATGTGAAGGGAATCATGAGGAAGATACGGATGAGTATGGCAATGACAACGGCGATAATTGTGGTAATGGGAAACCATGAGTTGGGAGGAAGAAACCCAAGAAGAGAAGGGACAAGCTGAAATGCTTTCTCTGCGACGGTCCACACATGCTAAAGAAATGTCCGATGAAATCCGCACTTAGGAAGAAGCCGGTGGGTAAGGCCTTGGGACTTGGTTCGAGCGCAAGGGGTGTTGAACCTAAGAGGCCAAAAGCGAGAAGAAGCCAGTCGAGTGCTTCTTATGTCATGGTCTGCATCGGTTGCGGAAGTGTCCGAGGAAGTCTGTTATCGATGGGAATGATCGAGCAGATACGGAGCCCAAGAAGCTTGGTTCGAGCAAGGGAAAAGTCGAAGCCAAGAGGGCAAAGAGGAGCAAGTCTGTCATCGAAGGGAACGATGGAGCAGACCAGGAGCCCAAGAAGCTTGGTTCGAGCAAGGGTAAAGCCGAAGCCAAGAGGGCAAAGAGGAGCAAGTCTGTCATCAAAGGAAACGATAGAGTAGACAAGGAGCCCAAGAAGCTTGGTTCGAGCAAGGGTAAAGCCGAAGCCAAGAGGGCTAAGAGGAGCAAAAAGAAGCGAGTAAAGTGCTTCTTGTGCCGTGGTCCGCATGAGTTGCGGAACTGTCCAAAACAAGCCGTAGTCAAAGGAAAGGCAACGTCCGAGCATAGAGAGTCGTCGGAGGGGCTTCCACCCAAGAGAGAGGTGAGTTTGTCATCGAACTTAGAGGAAGAAGTTGCGATGAAAACAGTGAAGCTAGGAACAATGAGGCTCGAATCGAGTGAAGCGTCGGAGTTGGCCGAGTCATCGACAAGGCTTCCACCTATGGGAGAGGTGGGTGGTGCATCGGACTTTAAGGAAAAAGAAGTGATGCATGTGGGACAGTTGACCCGAGTAAATGCAAAGGTACATTCGAAACACTCTGATAGTGTTTTGCATTCTAACTTGTGTACTTGGCGAGAACGTAGGGGCCCTTTCGAAGTTCTTGAGCAAGGAGGCCAAGAGACTGTGGGCAAAGCGAAGCCAAGTGTCGTGAATCATGAGGATTCTGTTCGAGGGAAGTTAGAATGTGGGCAAGGGAGTGACATAACTCCTTGTCGTCGAGATGTACAAACGAGTAGGACGACTCGAGTTAAGAAGCGACGGAAGCCGAGGCAAAAGTCCCAAAGAAAGGAAAGAGCTAAGACAACGAGTGGGATCCAAGGCAAATCAAGTCAGTGCCATTCAAGAGTCGCAACGAGGACGTTGCGAGAATGGGTGGGGGAGAATGTCACGGGCCAGAGTTCAAAGCCCGTGACCATCGAACCAAATGCATCCGATGGAGGTCTATTAATCAGATGGGGATCATTTGGCCCACGTGAGCTGGCCCGATTCAAGGAACTGTTGGAGAAGCTTGTCAGATTAAAGTCTGGTTGGCCCAATCGGACTCGCCTGTTGCTTGAAGAGATTGAAGGTCCATTTATAAATATGGAAACATGATCTTAAAAGATATGATATTATAATCTTAGAGATCTTAGATATGATATGGAATCTTATAAGATATTATTTTATAATATTACATATCTTATCTAAGATATGTAATCTTAGAAGATATGATATTATATTCTTAGAGATTTGATGGTAGGTACCCTTTAATCTCGTCCGTCGATGTAATTGTATCTTGACCGTCGGTTTTGGGGGAGCTCAAGTATAAATAGAGAGCCTCCCCCTCATTTGTACTCACTCCATTCATTGTTTCATTATTCTTTGTGAATAAGAGAATAGAGAGCATTTACTCAAACACTTTGTGTGCGTCCCTTTCTTTTGTTCTTTATAAGCTTCTTTTGGCATAACTTTGCTTCCGCTGTACGAGTTGGTGCCTTGGAGGAGTTCTTAAGGAATCCTCATTCGAGTAAAGGCTGACTTGAGCGAGTTTGGACGAGCGAATCGCCTAAGGCCGCACGGATCGCGAGACGAAAGGTCTAGCCCCGTGACACTAGTATGAATATACCTATTGAGAACACAGAATTTATGATTAGAGTGTCGAACCCGTTAGGCAAATGCATGATAGTTGATAAAGTATGCAAGAAATGCCCTTTAATGATTCGGGGTCATTACTTTCCGGCCGACTTGATGTTGTTGTCGTTTGATGAATTTGATGTTATTTTGGGTATGGATTGGTTGACATTGCATGATGCTATAGTAAATTGCAAAGAAAAAGTTATAGAATTAAAATGTGAAAGTGGTGAAATCTTGCGGGTTGAACTAGACAAATCAGAGGCAATATTTAGTATGATTTCTTCGATGTCGACTCAGAGATATTTGAGAAAGGGTTATGAAGCTTATTTGGCGTATGTAATTAATACAAAAGAAAGTTGAATCAGTGCCGGTTGTGTATGAATTTGCGGACGTATTTCCAGAAGAATTACCGGGTTTGCCTCCAGTCAGGGAAGTAGAATTTGGTATAGATTTGATATTGGGAACAGCTCCGATCTCGATTTCTCCATATAGAATGGCACCAACAGAGTTGAAAGAATTAAAGTCGCAGTTGCAAGAGTTGACTGATAAAGGCTTTGTGAGACCAAGTTTTTCACCTTGGGGTGCTCCCGTGTTATTTGTGAAAAAGAAGGATAGCTCTATGAGATTATGTGTTGATTATCGGCAGTTAAACAAGGTGACAATCAAAAACAAGTATCCATTGCCGAGAATTGATGATTTGTTTGATCAGCTAAAAGGAGCGACATGGTTTTCAAAGATTGACTTGAGATCTGGGTATTATCAGCTGCGAGTGAAAGAGTCAGATGTGCCTAAAACTGCTTTTAGAACAAGGTATGGTCATTATGAATTTTTAGTTATGCCATTCGGGTTGACAAATGCTCCTACTGTGTTTATGGACTTAATGAATCGCATATTTCGGCCATACCTGGACAAATTTGTTGTGGTGTTTATAGATGATATTTTAATTTATTCAAAAGATGAGACAGAGCATGCTGAGCATTTGAGGATAGTTTTGCAAACTTTGAGAGATAAGCAGCTGTATGCTAAGTTTAGTAAAAGTGAATTTTGGCTCCGGGAAGTTGGATTTTTGGGTCATATTGTTTCAAGTGATGGTATACGGGTTGATCCTAGTAAAATTTCAGCCATTGTTGATTGGAAACCACCGAAAAATGTAACTGAAGTTAGGAGTTTCTTGGGGCTAGCTGGGTATTATCGGCGGTTCGTAAATGAATTTTCTATAATTGCTGCTCCTATGACTAGACTACTCCGAAAGGATGTTAAATTTGAATGGACGGAAGAATGTCAATAGAGTTTCGAAGAATTGAAAAAGTTATTAACTGAAGCACCAGTGTTGATACAACCTGAATCAGGTAAAGAAATTGTGGTGTATAGTGATGCTTCTCTAAATGGTTTGGGGTGTGTCCTCATGCAAGAAGGAAAAGTGGTGGCTTATGCTTCGAGGCAGTTAAAACCTCATGAGAGGAATTATCCTACTCACGATTTGGAATTGGTTGCAGTGGTGTTTGCTTTGAGGATTTGGCGACATTATTTGTATGGTGAAAAGTGCCGAGTATATACCGATCACAAAAGTCTTAAATACTTGATGTCACAAAAAGACTTGAATTTGAGACAGCGAAGATGGTTAGAGTTATTGAAAGATTACGAGCTTGTTATTAATTATCATCCGGGAAAAGCGAATGTGGTTGCCGATGCTTTAAGTAGAAAGTTGTTGTTTGCTTTGAGAGTTATGAACGCTCAGTTGAAAATTTCAGATGACGGTTCGATTCTAGCAGAGTTAAGAGCAAGACCGATGTTTTTACAAGAGATTTCTGAAGCTCAAAAAAAATGATCAAGATTTGCTAGCCAAAAGAAAACAGTGTGAAGCTGATACGGGATCAGATTTCAAAATCGGTTCTGATGGTTGTTTGATGTTTAAAAATCGGATTTGTGTACTGAAAAATGATGAGTTGATTCAAAAGATTTTGCATGAAGCACATAATAGTTGTTTGGCGGTTCATCCGGGCAGTACGAAGATGTATAATGACTTATAGAAAATGTACTGGTGGAGTGGAATGAAAAGAGATATTTCCGAGTTTGTATCAAAGTGCTTAGTTTGTCAACAAGTGAAAGCTGAACAGCAGGTACCTTCGGGATTACTTCAGCCTATTATGGTTCCTGAATGGAAATGGGATAGGATTACTATGGATTTTATATCAGGGTTGCCGTTAACTCCAGGGAAGAAAAATGCCATCTGGGCAATAGTTGACAGACTGACTAAATCGGCTCATTTTATTCCGGTACGTACAGATTATTCTCTTAATAAGTTGGCTGAATTGTATATCCGAGAGATTGTTAGACTTCATGGGATACCTTTGTCAATCATTTCGGATAGAGATCCGAGGTTTACCTCACGGTTTTGGCAAAAGTTGCAAGAAGCATTAGGTACAAAGTTAAATTTCAGCACTGCCTTTCATCCACAAACTGATGGACAATCAGAGAGAGTAACTCAAATTCTTGAAGACATGCTCAGATGTTGTATATTGGAATTTCAAGGTAGTTGGGAAAAGTATTTACCGTTGGTAGAATTTGCTTATAATAATAGTTATCAGACAAGTTTGAAGATGGCACCTTATGAAGCATTATATGGTCGTAAATGTCGGACGCCATTGTATTGGACTGAACTCAAGGAAAATCAGATTTATGGAGTTGATTTAATAAAAGAAACCGAAGAAAAGGTGAAAGTGATTCGAGATTGTTAGAAAGCTGCTTCAGATAGACAGAAATCTTATACGGATTTGAAACGAAAGGAAATGGAGTTTCAAGTTGGTGATAAGGTATTTTTGAAAGTGTCTCTATGGAAGAAAGTCCTTAGATTTGGACAAAAGGGCAAGTTAAGTCCGCGTTTTATTGGACCGTATGAAATAATTAAAAAAGTTGGACCGGTAGCATATCGGCTAGCGTTACCACCCGAATTAGAGAAGATTCATGATGTGTTTCACGTATCTATGTTACGCCGGTATCGTTCGGATCCTTCACATATAATTTCACCGACAGAAATTGAACTGCGACCGGATATGACTTATGAAGAAGAACCGATTAAGATTTTAGCTCGAGAAGTCAAACAACTAAGAAATAATAGTGTTGCACTTGTGAAAGTGTTGTGGCAAAAGCGGTAGAAGAGACTACATGGGAACCTGAAGAAACTATGAGAAACCAATATCCACACCTGTTTACCGGTAAGATTTTCGAGGACGAAAATCCTTAAAAGGGGGGGAGTTGTAATATCCTGAATTAGGGCTTAATCGGAATAGTGGTTTTGTGACCACAAATCCGAGATAGAAATAATTATTTTATAATTATTTTGATGATTATGATATGATTGCATGATTGTGTGAAAATTTCGTGATGAAATTCTATGCCTAAAGTGCTTAAATTGAAAGTAGGGACTAAATCGAATAAGTTGCAAAACTTGCATTCTAGAAGTTTTTAGTATGAAATTGAGGAGGTCTTAAGTAGCAATTTGACCAATTTTAAGTTCATGGACAAAATTAGGACATGGAAGGAATTTTTGGAAAGTTTAGTAGTAAGGGTATTTTGGTCATTTAGTTATTAAAATGAATTAAAAACAAAATTAAAAGCCAATTTTTGTCCATCTTCTTCATTAGGCTGAAATCTCAAGGGTTCTCCATAGCAAGGGTTTGTTTCAAGCTTCCAAGATCCATAGTAAGTGATTCCAAGCCCCGTTTTTAATGTTTTTTACGTTTTTGGAATCTCGGTAACTCAATTAAGCTTATGTTAGCAATAATTCAACCTAGGGTTTATATTTGGAAAAATACCCATAGGTGAAATTTGTGTATTTTGATGTTTTACGATAGAATATGAGGTTTTAAATTATGTTAGACAACTTGTGCTACTCGATTTTGAGTGAAAACGAGTAAAAGGGCTTAATCGGCAAAAATACCTAATAGTCACAAGTATATGTTAGAGAGAGAATTTGATGTTGCCGTAGAAGAGAAAAGTGATCAGCATGTTATAAAACATAAGAATAAGGAATAAAGTTTAATTCCCGAGCCTAGGGGCAAAAGTGTAATTATGCAAAAGTTTAGGGGCAAAAGTGTAATTTTTCAAAAGTTCGTATTAAATGTTGTTTTGATGAATGTATGTATTAAATAAGATTAATTTGGCATTATAGATCAAGAGAAACGAGATTCAAGTCGCGATCGAGGAAAAGAAAAGATTGTGGACTAAATTGCAAAATCTTTATATTTTGGTACCAAGGTAAGTTCATGTGTAAATAATGTAGCATAATTATTTTTTTTAAGTTATTAATGTTAATTATATGATATGCTGATTTTTAATCGTGAAATATTATGCTTTGTGTTTAATGTTGAGTAATATGCAAATCATGTTTACTACTTGATAAATATGAATTGCTACCGAGTATCTGTTCCGATATTCCATGGAAGACGACAAATATGAGATCGAGGGAAAAAGCCCATTTGAACCTTAGGAATAGATTAGGATACAAGTGACATGTCACTAGGATGGTTGAGCATCCGGACTCGTTGAGTTGAGTCCGAGTTCACCTATGGATGCGAATGTCCGAACTCGTTGAGTTGAGTCCGAGTTAGTGAGATGTAACTAGGCATCCGAACTCGTTGAGTTGAGTCCGAGTTCACTTATGGATGCGAACGCCCGAGCTCGTTGAGTTGAGTCTGAGTTCACTTAGGGGCGGGTTACATGATTTCTTGATTACATATGTGGCACTTATGTGCAAATTATCCATGTATCCGAGTTATATTCCGATGTGTTCAACGGGTGAAATTTCTAGTGAAATGGAAGAACACTTAAGATGCAAGTGAGTTTTGGTAAGTGTTGTGAAATGGACACTTTGGACAGGTATGTTCTTAACCCTCAGGTTGAAAATAGATACAACAACGATAAGGTGGTAAGATGATGAATGATGTTTAGAAATATGACATATGTTTTGGTGATACCATGCTAAAGTTGTTTGGTATATTTGTATTGTTATGTTACTTGTTATTTACATATGAACTTACTAAGCATTTATGCTTACTCCCTCCTCTTTATTTACTGTAGTTTTGAACAAGCCAGCTCGGGAATCGGGACGGGTCGAAGGTTCGATCACAGTATCCAAAGGACTTTTATCTGGGTAAATGGCTTGTAAAACTTAAGTATGGCATGTATAGCAATATAATTATTTTGTGTAAATAATTTTATGATATGGCCATGTTTGGTTGAGAAAATGTTTGATATTGTTAAGTCATGGTGATGGCTAATTTAGATCATGTTTGATATTATGGAAGTTTAATAGGTTATCTAGTTCATAAAAATTCATGGAAAGATGAAACTTGCCTTAAAACAGAATATTGCTGCAGCAATGACATGAATTTTAAAAATCACTAAAAATAGTATAAATGGAACTAAATAATGAGTAAGTTATGAAATTTAAGCTTAATGAGTCTATTTTCATGTGGATTGAACAAAACAGGCATATAAATTATATTTTATGAGATATTTAAACTTTTGTGAAATAGGGCCAAAGTGATTTCTGGATCCTCTATTCTGACTTTAAAAATTCATAATAAATTTTAAAAAAATAATTAGAAGTTGTTCTTTATATTTACAGATTCTTTATTGAGTCTAGTTTTAAGAAAAACAAACCTCGTAGTCATTGAAATTCTGTATAGAGAGATATCTGATTCGTAATACACAGATGTCAGAGCAGTCAAACCCTGAAACAGGGGACACTTTAACTAATAAACTGTACTAATTGGCCCAACCAAAAATTCTAGAAAAAAATTAGTAAATAGATATATGAGTCTAGATTCAGGAAAAATTTACGGATCTTGATTTTGAGTTTCTTAACTCGAGATATTATTTTTCTTGTAACTATGATGCGAGTAGCTAGAAAGCTGTGAATTTAGAAACAAATGATTTGAAGTTCTTAATTTGATAAATTATGTTCAGTAACCCCTCAAGCTCGACTCCGGCGACGGTTTCGGGCATGGGGGAGTTACACTATTTCTATTCAAGTTCCCTCCCAACTCAAATTTAACTCCTAAATTTTCAGCTTATTTAACTAGTTTCAAAATTTCCTCAAATTAGCCCTTCAACATAAAACTTATGAATTACTTTACAATTCAATCCTTATTTCATTTCTAACTTGAATTTCTATCAATTTAACCCTTATTTCATCATTTTACTCAACATGAACAGTATCTAAAAATCTAATATCTTTTCAAAATATCAACTTAATTTCATCAAAATCTTGTCCAAAGCTTCTAAAATATCAAAATTAAGTAAAAAGGGCTCAATTGACTTACCTATTAAACTTCCAAGCTTCACACCTTTGATTTTCCCTTTTTTCTTTCTTTTCTCTTTTTCTTTCTTTCCTTCCCCTGCTTTCTGTTTCGTTTGCTTTGTTTCTTTATTTCTCTCCTTTATTTCTTTTTTCCTTTTTATCTTCCCTTTTTTATATATACACACATGTATTTATACTTGAATAATAAGTATTATTTATTTATTCATGTGTATATTATTAGTATATTTGTAACCATTTATAACCATACATTTGTCATTATTTAATATATTTATCATATAAAATCTTATAATATAATTATTTAATTAATAAATATCTATTTAATATCTAATACATGTATTACAAATGTATGTATTTTTATCCATACACTTGTATATTTTATTTACTATACATTTTTCTTTATATTAATTTGTTTATCATATAGATATCTTATAATATAATTATAATAAATAAATTTAATATCATTTATTACTAATATATATATTAATTAAAATCTAAGTAAAAATCTTAGATTTTTATTTTATATGTTGCCTCACTTATGCTAAATGGCATAATTGCCATTTTGGTCCTTTTTATTTTCTTTTAATCTATAATTAAACTTTCACACTTTATTCAATTTAATCCTTTTATACAATTATCCTTAATTAAGCTAAATTCACTTAATTAAACTCTAATTAACCACTCTGAACTTTTTAAATATTTTTGATAAATATTTACGGATCTTTTTTTTAGTAACGAAGACTCGAAAATACACTTTTCCGATAACCGTAAAATTCGGGTTATTACATATAATGAATCATTCTTGAAACTAACTATTATCACGATGAAGGCAAGTATACCTATCGAACAGTAGTATAGCTTTAGCAAGATCGAATTGTCGAACCCAAAGGAACTAAAAGTACTAATAATGACTGTCTTTTTATTATCTAGCCTAAGAATAATGGAGTTTGTTTTAACTAACTAATTAACTAAACTAAGAATTCACAGAAAATAGGATTGGGGAATTACTTTTGGAAAACACAATTGATTGAGACAATACCTAAGGAAAAATCCACCTAGACTTCACTTGTTATTTGACTCTGAATCGAACGATTTATTCATTTGACTTGATCCGTAAAAATCCCTAAGTTATATTATTATCTCTCTCGAGACTAACAACGTCTAACCCTAGGTTGAATAATTGAAATCTCTTTCTAATTAACTCCCTAGGGTTGCATTAACTCGATCTATGGATCCCCTTATTAGGTTTCACCCTAATTCGACAAAATCTTGTCACCCTATGTACTCTTAGACAAATGTACTCTTAGACATGGTCTATTCCTCCTCTGAATAAGAGCTTAACTTGAATCAATATCCTGGAATATCAAAATAAGAATTAAGAACACATAATTAAAAACAAGACAAATATTTATCATACAATTCAGATAATAATAACAAGATCTGTCTTAGGCTTCATTCCTCTTAGGTATTTAGGGGTTTTAGTTCATAACTAAAAAGGTAAACATCTCAGAAGAATAATAAATACAAAACATAAAGAAAAACCCAAAACTCCTGAAGATGGATCAATCGACTTTCCTTGAGCAGTTCCCTGCTTCCCTCTCCGTGTGTCTTTTTCCTTCTCCTCTAGGGTGTATTTATAGGATTTAGAATGCCTAAGAATCCTCAAAATTAGCCTTTTTCGAATTGGACTCAATTTGGGCTCGACAGACGCTCGTGTGTGATTGCTTAAGCCCGTGGTCAAGCCTATTAAATAGGCACAGGCATGTGGTCCACCCGTGTGAGTCGTGCTTCGATTCTACCAAATTGACACGGTCGTGTGATCTGCCCGTGAGAGGAGGTCCAGGCCGTGTTGATTTCATACGTTGGCCTAGTTTCTCCATTTTTGGCCTGTTTCTCCTTCCTTTCACTATCCTATGCTCACCTAAGTATAAGACATGAAATTAAGGCATTAGGAGCATCGAATTCACCAGTTTTAAGGAAAAATCATCCATAAAATGTGCTAAGCATGGGATAGAAATATGTATAAATTACGGTTTATCATCAATATATTATTAGCCCAATCAGTCACATCTATGTCTCTATCTTCTAGGAGTCATTCGCTCTTATACCCAAGGAAAAGTATCTTCCCAATTAGACTTGATAGACGACATATTAGCATTTCAATCGTTTACTTATTCTCGTTTAGATGAAGGAATTGTTTAGGTTAATCTACTAATATAAGTTGTCTTTTTATATTACTATCCAATATCGTAATACCGCTTAGTATTAGTTAAATATTAGATAACCAATGAATTAATATTTATTTCCATTTTACTTTGTGTGCAAAAACTGTTGAGAAAAATATACATAGGGTATTAATGAAATTCATGAGGATACGATTGAGTTGTTTCCTCGTACTACACTTCTTGTTTGGGGGCTTGGGATTAGGAATTTTGTTTTGCTCAAAATTCCTTGTAACATTCCATTTTTTAGTGGTGTCAGAAATGATGGTTTCAGGGCCACAAATCCGACGAGTGAGTTCATAAATAGTAAAATTTAATATTTATGAGTAAAGTGTAGAATTTCTTCGAAATTTGATTTAATGATTTTTATTATTTGAACGAATAATTAGGTTCAAGTGGTATATCCCAAAAGTTAAGTGGATTTACAAAAAAAAGAGATATCAAGATCTCGTTTCTATAAATCGACCTGTAAATGTTTAAAAATATATTTACGGAGTGTTATTAGGGTCATATTAAATTTGGTTAAGGAAATTTAACGTTTAGATAATTAATGAAGAAAAAAAGACTAAATCGTAAAAGTTACATAAGTCAATCGTTATTAGTTCAATTGTACTAAATGACTAATGAATCATGTTTAAATGGATTAAAGTGGTAAATGTAACGCCCTAAATTTCTGCAATTTTGGCTTTTGTGGTTGTTGAGCATGGAAATATCAAAACTTTTGTTTTGATTATTTTTGGTATATATATATGGTTTAAGAGGTTATGTACTTTGGGGTGTGTTTGGGAGGTCCCAAGTTCGAGCCTTAACTTGGGCTAAAATTTTGGTTTTTATAAGAATTAAGCCTGGGTTTTGGTTAACGGGTTTATAAGGAATTGATGGTAAAAACCTAACAGAATGGGTCGACTGGTCTAGTGGTTAAGATGTGTGTTGGTGTGTTAGAGGTCTGGAGTTCAATTCCCTGTGGTAGCAATGAGATTATTTTTGCTACAAGTTTCAGTAAAGTGTTGGGTTTTATTAAAATTCTCAGTTGAGGGTTTTAGGAAAAATTAGGGGTTTTCTTATTTCCTTCTTTTTGGCAAAATATTTTCTTTGCATTCTTCCTCTTCCAAACTCTAGCTGTCGAACTTTTCTTCTTCTTTTTCCCTTCTTCTCCATTTTTTTCTCCTTCATTTTCGATTAGTTATAGCGTGTTGCTAGTGATTTCTTCGGTTTGGTAAGTTTGGTTTTTAATAAAAGTTAAGGGATTTCCTTGGAGATTGTTTAAAAGGGATTTTGGTTGCTGTTTAGGGAATATTCTAGGGTCTGTGGGTCATTAATCGAGATCTTAACAGCGAGGAATCACCGTTATTCATTGAAGGTAAGTATATATCTCGTTTAGAGATTTACTTATTCTTAATAATCTAACTTAAGAGACTGGTTTTGGGCTCGGTATTATAAATTTTAGGCTTTGGAGTACTCGTGGTTGGATTAGCAGCGAAAATGAACCAAATGTGTACTCTGATTATGCAGAAAATGAGTTTTGGTGAAAGTCGAATAGTGGTCTGTGGACCCCACACAGGCGTGTGGTCTGCCCGTGTGGTAGCCTGCGTCCTGAGACACAGGCATGTCACTGATGAGCCAGGCCGTGCGCGCGCTACATAGGCGCGACGGACACGGGCGTGTGATAGCTTATAGGCCGTGTGCGAGGCACGGGCTCAGGCAAATGGGCAGTGTAGGCCACATGGGCCTGTGGGTCCACACGAGCGTGTGAGAATCTAGGCCAGGCCATGTGATCCACACGGGCAAGGCCAATTTGGGCCGTGTGGGCCCATACGCAAGGCACACGGGTGTGTGAGCCCCTTTAATCTGAAATGTTCTGTAAGGTTGCACGGGTCACCCAAGTTGACAGTGACCTGTAGTAGGGTCGGTAAGCCTTATATAGACTCTTAATTCTGAGATGCATGGGTATGCATAATATACTTAGCATGATTATCTGATTTGTTCTGTTCTGTAAATAAAGGTATGATCTGTTTGTTTACATTATAGCATGACATGTTTGTATGATGCATTGCACCGGGGTGGGTTTAACGAAGTGAAAGGAGTACCTGAAGGGTTTCATAAGCCCGTTATCTGGCAGCTAAGCTACATACTTATGATATGTGCTGCGATGCGGTACTTTATAGTGTGTTGGGTTGGTTGGGTCGATTATATCCCCATATACAGTGTGAAGGGATGGGTGGGTTGATTTTATCCCCACATAGTGTGTTGGGTTAGACGGAGATGGTGTGCAGGGTTGATGGGCATGATATTTCCGATATCTGATTTGTTATACATGCGATATCTGTACAGCTAAGGCCGAATAACTGTATTCTGTTATCTGTTTGTATGCATGTTGTTTGTGGGGATATACACACTGAGTTGTGAAAACTTACCCATTTATTTATTTATCTGTTTAGGTAATCCCCAGCATTAGATGGATCGGTGTGACGGAAGGTTCGATGGTGACAATTGGTAGACATTTAAAGATATTTGAGTAACACTTTATTTTGACTACTTTACTTAAATATTTATTTTGGGTTTATTTGGGGGATTTTAAATTGTTAAATTATTGATTTACGAATTAATTATGTTTTAGCTTCTGTGTTAATGAAATGTTTTCACTTAATATTTGGAATAGAGATTTCACAACTCAAGTAAAGATAACAAATTGGACGACTTTTAACTTGCTAAGGTTTTTCTACAAAGCACTCACATGTGACGCAGCCAGATTCGGCCATAACGTCTAGGCCGGGTCTGTGGGGGACATGGTTTTCCTTAGGGTCTCGCCATGGAAAAAGGTTCTAAGGTTTGGTCGCAAGGGTAAGCTGAGCCCTCAGTTTATTGGGTTATACCGGATTTTAAAGCGAGTAAGGCTAGTCGCATATCAATTAGAGCTACCTCCAGAGTTAGACTGCATACATGATTTGTTCCATGTCTCGATGTTGAGACGCTACCGCTTTGTTCTTAAGTAGGTTGTGCCCGTAGAGGAGATTGAGATTAGACTGGATCTGACGTTCGAGGATGAACTGGTTCAGATTCTAGATCGCGACGTTAAGGTCTTACGTAGGAAGTCTATTCCCTTGGTGAAGGTGCTGTAGTGGAATCATAGCACTGAGAATGCTACTTGGGAGCTAGAGGATTCGATGCGACAGCAGTATCCTCACATTTACTTATCAGGTAAAATTCGAGGACAAATTTTCTTTTAGGGGGTAGAGTTGTAACGCCCCAGATTTCTACAATTTCGGCTTTTATGGTTGTTGAGCATGAAAATATCAAAACTTTTTTTATTATTCTTTTTGGTATATATATGTGGTTTAAGAGGTTATGTGCTTTGGGGCGTGTTTGGGAGGTCCCAAGTTCGAGCCTTAACTTGGGCTAAAATTTTAGTTTTTATAAGAATTAAGCTTGGGTTTTGGTTAATAGGTTTATAAGGAATTGATGGTCAAAACCTAACAGAATAGGCCTGCTGGTCTAATGGTTAATATGTGTGTTGGTGTGTTGGAGGTCTGGAGTTCGATTCCCTACGGTAGTGATGAGATTATTTTTGCTGCAAGTTTCAGTAAAGTGTTGGGTTTTATTAAAATTCTGAGTAGGGGGTTTTAGGAAAAATTAGAGGTTTTCTTATTTCCTTCTGTTTAGCAAAATATTTTTTCTGCCGTTCTTCCTCTTTCAAACCCTAGCTGCCAAACTTTTTTTCTTCTTTTTCCCTTCTTCTCTGTTTCTCTTCTCCTTTTTTTCTTCTTTTTCGATTAGTTGTGGCGTGTTGCTAGTGATTTCGTCAGTTCGGTAAGTTTGATTTTTAATAAAAGTTAAAGGATTTCCTTGGAGATTGTTTAAGAGGGATTTTGGTTACTGTTTAGAAAATATTCTAGGGTCTGTGGATCATTAATCGGGCTCTTAACAGCGAGGAATCATCGTTATTTATTGAAGGTAAGTAGATCTCTTGTTTCGGGATTTGCCTATTCTTAATAATCTGACTTAAGAGAATGATTTTAGGCTCGGTATTGTAGATTTTAGGCTTTGGAGTGCTCGTGGTTCGATTAGCAGCGAAAACGAACCAGGTGTGTACTCCAATTATGCAGAAAATGAGTTTCGGTGAAAGTCGAAATGTGGCTTGTCGCTGTCACACAGGCGTGTAGTCTGCCCATGTAGCAGCCTGCGTCGCGAGACACGAGCGTGTCACTGACGAGCCAAGCCGTGCGCCGCCATAAGGGCGCGACGGACACGGGTGTGTAATGGCTTGTAGGACGTGTGTGAGGTACGGGCTCAGGCAAATGGGCTGTGTGGGCCAGACGGGCGTGTGGGAATCTGGGCTAAGCCATGTGATCCACACGAGCAAGGCCAATTTGGGCCATGTGACCCACACGGGCAAGGCACACTGACGTGTAAACCCCTTTAATCTGAAATGTTCTGTAAGGTTGCACGGGTCGCCCAAGTTGACTGTGACCTGTAGTAGGGTCAGTAAGGCTTATCTAGACTCTTAATTTTGAGATGTATGGGTATGCATGATATACTTAGCATGATTATCTGATCTATTATCTGATCTGTTCTGTTCTGTAAATAAAGGTATGATCTGTTTGTCTGTATTGTAGCATGCCATGCTTGTATGATGCATTACATCGGGGTGGGTTTGACGAAGTGAAGGGAGTAATTGAAGGGCTTCATAAGCCCGTTATCTAGCAACTAAGCTGCATAGTTATGATATGTGCTACGATGCGGTACTTTATGGTGTGTTGGTTTGGATGGGTCGATTATATCCCCATATACGGTGTGCAAGGATGGATGGGTCGACTTTATTCCCACTTGGTGTGTTGGGTTGGACGGAGATGGTGTGCAGGGTTGGTGGGCATGATATTTCTGATATCTGATCTGTTATGCATGCGATATCTGTATGGCTGAGGCCGAATAACTGTATTCTGTTATCTGTTTGTATGCATGTTGTTTGTGGGGATGTACACACTGAGTTCCGAAAACTCACCCCTTTATTTATTTATCTGTTCAGGTAATCCCCAACATTAGATGGATCGGTGTGACAGAGGGCTCGATAGTGACCACTAGTAGACATTTACAAATTTTTGAGTAACACTTTATTTTGACTGCTTTACTTAAATATTTATTTTGGGTTTACTTTGGGGATTTTAAATTTGTTAAATTATTGATTTATGAATTAATGATGTTTTAGCTTCCGTGTTATTGAAATGTTTTCACTTAATATTTGGAATAGAGATTTCACGACTTAAGTAAAGATAACAAATTGGACGACTTTTAACTTGCTAAGGTTTTTCTAAAAAGCACTCACATGTGACGCCGCCATATTCGACCATAGCGTCTAGGCCGAGTTTAGGGGTATTACAGTAAATATAGCAAATTAGTTTGTAATGGACGGTAGTGACACTGTTTTAATGAATTTTTAAGTATAATTAAAGGGAAAACTTGTAATTATGTAAATAAATTAAATTAAAACATAAAACAAATGATGGAAAAACAAAATTTCATCATCTTTTTAGTTGGAGAACCGAAACTGCATGGGATCTTGAAATAAGCTTTCGACCAAGCTTGTCTCATCTTGCAAGGTATGTGTTTTAAACTAGTTTTTGATAATTTTTATGTTTTTGACATCGTTGTAGCTTAATCTAGTTAATTTGAGGATCAATTTGTGAAACTTTTAAAAATTTAGGGACATACCATGAATGATATAGGTGTGTTTGTGAATTTAATTGATGGATTTTTTAGTTCTATAGCTAGATATAAGTATTTTTGTTAAGTGATTTTTAGTAATTTTAATATTAAAGGATTAATTTATAAAAGAGTAAAATTCATTGGATTTACTGTGAAATTTTAATGAATATAGGCTTTTTAGGAATCCTATGAAAATTGGCTAACATTAATTTTAGTTAAAAATGGTAAATTTGCAAGTTTCAATTTTAGGGACTAAATTGCATAAAAGGTAAAACATTTGGGATAATTTTTTAAATTTCCTATTGATGAGGGTTATAAGTTGAGTTAATAATATTAAGTTATTTGAACGGTTTAATTGAATGAAAAATTATTATTTAGATCACGAAATGAATCAAACAAATCTGAACCGAGGAAAAGTTAACATGTCGGATTAGTCGTCGGCTTCATTTTTACAACTGTATTTGTTGAGGTAAGTTCATAGAGTAAGTATGTGTACATTAACATTATTTTAAATTTGTATTAAAATTGTTGGATAATTGTATTTAATGTGAAATTTCATTATTTGCCTATAAATTAGTAAATATTGCAATTAAGTACAAATAGAATATTTGCTAATGGGAAATCTTGTGATTTCACAATGTTGAAATGAATGTATCAAATTTATAATATGTTTTTGAAATTACGAAGCGCTTCTATATGTAAATGCTTGAATTAAGTTATAATGCCCGATTGAACATAGTAAACGATTAGGATACGATTGGCATGCCAATAGGGTTAGTATGCACACTTGTACAAGATTACACTTCGGTGCCTCTATTTGCACTTTAGTGCCTCTAATTGCACATTTGTGCCTATGTTACGTATCTTTGATGCCTTTGGTATGGTGTATTTACCTTAGTATCCGAGTCATGTTGCTATAGTTCATTGGGCTGTGAAAGTATGTGTTTAATTTAATATCGTTTTCAAACTTTAATTATTTAATTAAATAATAATTTGAAAAAATTAAATTAATTCTCAGATCATTTCCATACTTAGTGAGAAACCACATTCATTTCCGAATGTAACCCATTTCTCTAACTTTTTTTATTTCTATCTATTTTTGTTCATTTGATTCTACATGCAATTCATTTATGGTTTCAACAAATTAGTGGAGTAAGTGATTTGACATATATAATTAGGGCTCAGATGATTTATAATTAAGTTTTAACTTTTCGCCTATTAATTATAAACTCATTTATTTTCGAAGCCATTCCATTATAGTATCGTGACTGGGCTCTCCCCAATTACATATCATTACAAAAGCTACTCGATCAGTGCTCATTCAATAACCTTGCCATAAATGTGATATCCTCATAGGATATCATTAACTATTTGAAATAAATTTGTTCTCCCAATATGATCCTATTTTATCTCATGTTAACCAATAAATCTTCCTTCATGAAAAATCAATTACTATCAAATAGTAATTAAGTTATTCATTACAGAGACAAAGGACTCATGACCATATTTACTTTTCATCTATCATGTATGCCAATGAGAAGATATCATTTACCAATGTCTTGGACTATGAATTCCACTATTGTGAATGATGTTACATAATGCAGAAATGATATACCCAACGTATCAACTTTCAGTTCCTTATCTATTTAAACTTAGGTTTTTACTTACATCAAAGTATACGAGTCACACATACATAATCATCATCCACTTAGGATTAAGATATGTTACATTATGAACATCACAAGTGAATAAATCAATAAAAAGATTCAAGATTTATTTTACTTGGGTTTTGTTCAATACATTGTCAGTCCAATCAGTCTTATTTATGTCTATATCTTCTAGGAGTCATACACTTTGGTACTCAAGACAAAGTTTCTCTACAATTGGTGTAACACCTCTTACCCGTATCTGACACCAGGGCAGGGTTCGAGGCGTTATCGGACCAAAACATAAACATTCTCACAAAATCGGGCCAAAAAATTTTAGTCAATTCAAAAACCATTTATACACAAGCATATTACCCCTCATACGTGCCCACGAGGCACAAAACATACATTTGGAATAGATCGGAACTAAATCGAGAACTCTTAGAACTTTCGTAACACTTAGAAAATTTTTCATCAAAACAGGGGTCACACGCCCGTATAGGTAGGACGTGTGGTCACACACATCCATGTCTTCAGCCCGTGTAACTCTCTGTTTATGACGTCATCAACAAATTAGGGTCCGTGTGCTTAGGCCGTGTGGATTGGACTTGATAGACAACATATTAGCATTTCAATCGGTTTGTTCTCAATTAGACTAAGGACTTGTTTAAATTAATCTACTAATATAAGTTGTCTTTTTATATTACTATCCAACAATGTAATGCCGCTTAGTATTAGATAAGTATTAGATAACCAATGAATTAATATTTACTTTCGTTTTGCTTTGCGTGTAAAAACCATTTTAAAAAATATACAAAAGGTATTAATGTAATTCATAAATAATTTTATTAAACCAATTTGTTTGAAACAATATAAATATATATATGATTATACTACACTTAGGGCACCAAAATCCAACAAATGCGCCTTCTTTAATAATGCATGCAATGTTGGTGGATGGATCCACCGGATTAAATTGGGCGATGAAGGTGACAAGTACAGGGATTGATGGCTGGTTCGTCTTTGCGAGCTTATCTGGTGCTGTTTTTACTGTCAACGGAGAGGCAAGAGTAGCATTGTGAAAGGACCGGTCAAATTCCTTCATTGGAAACCCTTGCATAAGTATTGTTTTTTGTTTTTAAGAGAAAGGGATTTGCCAGTTTCATTTTCTCTCGAAAGGAGGGTCATTTAAGCTGTGAATTTGTTAGCTTTTATGGGTCACACCTGTATGCTTTTATCATCTTTATTATACATATTTCAATGGGACTCAGTTTATTCAAAAAGAAGTTTTAAATTTCTTATAATTCACCTTAAATAGATTTCAATTAAAACTATATCAAAGGAAATAAAATGTTAACTGCTATTACTTTTTTAATTATAAACATCCAAATTTTGAATTACATTAAATTCATATTTAAATTTAACATTTTTTTTTAAAAAATGTATAAAATTTAACAATTTTGAATTTTCATGTTTATTTTATGATTTATATTTAAGATTCATGATTATCCCTTCTAACAATGTCGATTTCAAAATTTGAATGAGTCTCCTCTTAGAAAATGAAATATTACCTTACCATCACACTCAACACTTATTGGTAATTTAACAATATTTAAAATAATATTATAATTAAATATTTTTAATTAGGAGAAATTAAAAAAATTAGATGCTGTAAAAATAATTTTCTGAAAAAATAAATACGTTGTATATTTAAAAAAAATTAATATCGTGTAAAAATTATTTATTTTTGCAGATTGATACTAATGTTATTTATAAATCCATTAAATTCTTTAAAAAATAATAATAAACTTGGACATTTTGATTATCTTATTATTTACTTCCAAAGTCAAGAGAATGACAGGTGTCAATTCTTTGCAAAACTTATAAAGCCATGGAGAATAAATAAAACAAAATGATTACTCCTTGCAATAATCATGGTGGAAGTTTGACCTTTTTTCACCTCTATGTATATCTTTACATATACATATGTATATATAGACCCAACATCGTTGATTAAAGGTAAAAAAGGAAAATTACCATAATTCTTCCTTTTAAAGAAAGGATAACGTGACTGATACTACAAAACCATGGCACATGGCTACTAATTATTATATCATTTCTTCTTTTTCACTTTTGTCTCCTTAATTAGTATGCTTTATAAAACAAAACACTATCCCTATGAGTTCCTTTGTCTAGTTACCAAAAATAAAATCAATCTTGGAACCTTGTTTAAACTTGAAATTTTATTGTGCGGGGATTTGATTGGTTGTTATGTTTTGATTGAAGTTTACATTAAATTTGTTTATGCATGCTTTGATAGTGATTATATATATTGCATATGTTATGCCCAATAAATTGAAAATAAGGTATAGTTATCAAACATATCAGTGAGATGGGTCTTAGAAAACAAAATTCTAAATGATTGTCAGTTGCATATGATGCAAGTAACCTAAATTCATCTAGGTATCTCTCTCTTTCTTTTATTTTCAAAACCCTAAAAGATATCAACAAAATATGTCTAGTGTATATATGTTTCTATGTGCATATACAGTAAATAATTTATAGTAATTGAAATTATACATAAGTCGATTGAATTTTAGTTTAGTTGATATTATTGTTATTACAACAATATGGAAGATGTGAATATGAATGCACTTAAACATGTAATGTCTTCCATTTAAGTGTTGAAAGATTATGGGTAATTTAGATATTGTATAAAAAAAATTAAACTATATATAAGAAAATCATTAGGTCACCAACTTGCATATATAAATATCAATTAAACCACTGGTCCATTGGCAAAACTTGTATGGGTTCAAGTTATTAATGTTAAATTCAGGATTCGAACTCCATGTTTGTAAATCATTTAATAATTTTAAAAGAACATGTTTGAGATGGAGGAAAAGCGGATATTGTAGTAAGTTGGAGTGGAGGAAGAGAGAGTGTAGGAGAGAGAATGTAAGTTAGTGGTGTTGTATTTATCGCCTGTTGTAACACCCAAATTCCATCTTGATTATCAGATAAAGGATCGGAATGTTACAGAAACAAACAAAACAATTTATCTTAATTCAGAACAAATACTCAATTAAAATATAAACATATAGTAATTCATAGAATAATTATTTGGAAGTAATTAGGGATCAAATTGAATAAAAACATAAAATTTAGGAAAAGCATGGAAAGTTTGGAAAACAGGGGTCACACGGCTGTGTGACACAGCTTAGACCATGTGAGCATTCAAATTAGGGGCACACAGCCATGTACCAGCCCGTGTTATAGAACGTGTAACCCATTGACTTCGCTTACACGGCCTTGTCACAGGTCGTGTGCTAACCCGTGTGACTCACTGACTTGAGACATACGGCTGTGTCTTAGCTTGTGTTCTAAACCATGTGAAACCTGCACTTGATTTGTAAATTACATACGACTGTAAGGTCAGGCCATATGATCTACACGGCCATGTGACAGCCCGTGAACCAAAATTTACCCCTACAATAAATCATATCATCATTCATTCTTGCTCAATAAGACACTTCTTTTGTTCATTCATTCAATAACTTAAAACACACCTTAAACAGTCACCCATATACCAAATAAACAACCTATAATTTCTAACCAATGTCATTCAAAAGCACCTCAATTTATAAGCAATTCAATACCATAATTTGTCTAAGATTTTTCATAAAAACAACCATATCTAACGCAACCATATTAACCACACATATAACCATTTCTAATCCAAATACTCACTATGATAATCATCAACATATATAATTATAAATACCTTATTTCAACATTACATGACTTATTCAAAAGTGTTATTTAGCCTAATATATCATCCATAATTTTTAACACCAACATTCTTACAACAAGACCTATATACATACCACTACCTAAAGTAAGATGCAAAAGCTACCAAGATAGATGTGATAATGTGAGCTTTGTGGTTTATCCTTCCAAACAGTCAGCAACGATTATCCACAAAATAACATAGAAGAATACCGTAAGCTTACATAGCTTAGTAAGGACATAATATAAATTTTCTTTAAACTAATTTCACTCAAATTATTCAATAGATCAATACTCCATTTTCAGGGGCATCAATGTTGCCATACCGAAGCAATAAAATGCATTCAGAGTATGAATGTGTGTTAGGGTATCAAAGTACAAACAAGTGCACGTATGTGCAATCCGAGGTACCAAAATAAAAACAGGGGTACGTATGTGTATTTAGGGATACCGGAGTACAAACAGGGGCACTTATGTGCATTTAGGGGCACCGAAGTACATATAGGGGCATGTATGTTCATTTAGGGTACCGAAGTACAAACAGGGGCACATATGTGCATTCAAGGATATTTCCTTCATTCCATATAACTTTATCATGATTCCAATAAAAACGTTACTAATATTCCCTTGTCTATTGCATAAATTCAAGAACACTTGTAACCTTTATTATTATGCAAATATTCAAAGTACTTCCATTATAAATATAAATTCATATACAAATATAAATTAACTAGTGAATCAAAAATATAAATCATTATCCAAATATTATATTTACATATTGAAATATTATGAACTTACTTGGACTGAATTGAAATAGCTGTAGAAGTTCAGGGACAATTCCATAATTTTCTTTTTTCCACGTAAGTTAATATCTAAAGTGTAAAATTGACCCTTTATTAGCTTATTTTTATATTCCAATTAATTTTTCTTTTTATACCCTTTTATTTTTTGAAATTACACAATTACCCCTAACTTTTACAACTTTTTCATTTAGTCCCTTAACCCAAAAATCATCAAATTAACCATTTTCTCAACTTCAAAATTTACATCAAAATAATATAGGCTCAAAAAAGTCCCAATTATACCTCTAATTCACCATCAAACCTTGAAATTTTGACATTTTAACAATTTAAACCTTAAATCAAAAACTAATAAAAATTACTTCACAAAACAACCAAATACCACAATCAAAGCTTCAAACACATAATTATCATAAAAAAACCAAGATTCATCAATGGAAACTTCTAAAATTTTTAACAGATTCAAAAACGAAGGTACGGGTTAGTTGGACCTAGTTGTAACGATATCAAAAACATAAAAATTATGAAAAATGGATAATTTAAGGGGTTACATGCAAGGGAACATTGTTAGTCGAAACTCCAAAGCTTAACCATGGTGGTTCGGTGATGAACAAAACCAAATGGAGAAGAACCATTATGTTTTCTTATTTTTACTTTTTAACCTTATTATTATAATAACTTTTAATATAATATAACATATAGTATTATTGAACCAGTATAAATATAAACCATGCACTAACTTTAATCTTGGCTAATTGTCATATTAATCCATTCCATTTTAATTGAATACTCAATTGGCACTAAAACACTAATAATAATTGTCTTTTGTACTTTTTACCATTTAGTCCTTTTCTATAATCAATTAGCCAAACAATAAAATTTCTGAAGCGTAACTGTACATACCAATATAATAGGAGCTTGGTTTACAGAAACGAGATCTTGCTACGTCATTTTCTGAAACCACTTGACTTTCAAGACACACCACTTATATAACGGTTTATTCAATTAGCAATATTTAATCATATCAATATTAATTATAACTATATTTGACTTATATAAATAAAATAATAAAAATTAAGGACTCGTTAATTGGATTTTTGGTTCTGAAGCCACTGTTTTTGGCATCACTGAAAAACGGATTGCTACACCTGTCATGAAATTTAAAGAGGTATTTAAGGGAGACACTCGTAGGCCATGCTCCCTCTCCTAATTGGTGGGCTATCATATAAGTCTCTCTATAGATCGACTATGCGATGCGTGCTCGGGCCAAGTTTAAGAAAATACAAATTGAAAAGCACAACATTTATAATGTAGTTTTTATTACAATGAAATACCGGGGGTTGGAATAGTCCCATTCAACTTTGTTGATTTTGACTTGCAAAAAAGATTGTATTTCTTTCCTTAGGGCTTAAATTTGATCCTCAAAGAAGTTAGCTTGGTGCTAGAGTTTTGCATTTGTGGCTGATATGATGGGTCTGCTACTGGGTTTCTTTGTCCATGAGGACACGATTGAGTTGTTTCCTCGTACTACACTTCTTGTTAGGGGGCTTGTGGTTGGGGATTTTGATTTGATCAAAATTCTTCAATGATTTCCTCGTTGCGCATGTTGATTTCTTATTGTTGATTTGGTTAAGAACTATCACTCTATTATTGTTATAACTTTTGTTATGCTCGTTCCATATTCTATTCGAATGAAAGCAGTTTCTTCTTGAGTTGGTTGAGCAGGTATAGTCATAACATTCTTGGGCTAAAAAGATCGAGTGGCATCTTTGAAAAAACAAGATTGTGGGCCTCTCATTCAGTTATCCTGTCATTAGAAACTCTATCTCTTTCATCATCCTTTTAATTGAATGAATAAGTGATCATGAACAACCTAATGTGTAGCGATGTAAAAATTTTTTGCTTTCGGTCGCTAGTTGAGTCAATTTATCTAAAATTTGAAAATCGACCTTACATTTTAAAAAAGGGGAGTCGCCACCGATCCTTTTTCCTAGGTGTGATCGGACACCTAATAAATCCTCTTCTTTTAAAAGAAAATTCATTTTTTTTTAAAAAAAAGGCCGAATTTAGGTCTACGTCAAAAACCAAAGTAAAGTTAGGTTCGGAAGACGGTTACGTGCGAGGAAGGTATTAGCACCCTCGCGACGCCCAAAATTGATATCTTCATTAAGCAGGTGTTGTCTTGATTTTCAAAAATACGAATTCAATTTGACATTTAATCGTGATCCGATTGAAAAATATGAATTTTTAGTTTTCAATTTTTTTAGAAGGGTGTCCCATTTTTAACACGAGTCGACAATTTCACCCAACATAGCGATGAAATCGATGACTTAATGTTAAATCGGTTTATTGCCTTATTTATTGAAATTAGTAAAAAACATGAATAAAAATCTTTAAAGTAGTGAATAGAAAAATGATGTAAAATGGACGGGAAACAAAAAATAAAAGAGTTTGAAATACATCGAAGCAAATAATAAATATGACAATAATATTAAAAACAATGACAATATATGTGATATTAAATATGATAATAATATTATTAAATACGAAATAGAGACGAACATATATATAAACATATAATAATAATAATAAGTGAAGTGACGTAAACATAATATTAAAAATACTAATAGTGCTATATATATATTAAAGTATATACGTAATAATAGGAATGAAAAGTGTATACATAATAATACTAAATATATATACATAATATATATAAAATGAACATATACAATATATACTAGAAATAAAAAATATATATATTAATAATACTAAATATGTACATATATATTAAAATAAATACATAATGCTATTAAAAGTATATACATAAAAGAGTGTTAAAAATACATACATAATATAGTTATTAAGATATATATATGCATATTAGAAATAATAATAATGTTACAAAACAACTATTAATAATACTGCATAAACATATACATATATATTAAAGATATATACATATATAATAAACATATACTAATAATAATTATTATTATAATAATAGTAATAAAAAGATGTATGTACACCAAATAACACATAATAATATTAAAATAAAATAATAAGTGACAATAGTGAAAATAGTAGGTATAATAATAAATATAACGATATATAAAAATAATACTATATATAAAAAATATATATATACCCATATAATAAAATATATGTACTAATATTAATAATAAATATAATAGGGATAAAATAGATATAATAATATATACATAATATGGTATTAAAAATATATATACGTAACATAGTATTCAAGAATATGTACATGAGATGATATAAAAATATATACATGGAATATTAAAAAATATATAACAAATAACATTAAAAATATATATAATATATATACAATATATACATATATTTAGAAATGATAATAATATATATATAAAAACTATTCATACGCTACATAATTAATCTTAATAAAACTAAAATAATTAATCTTAATAATAAAGTAATTAAAAAGGATCGAATCGAATCAAAAACAAAAGGCTTAGGGCGAAATTGAAATAAAACGAAGGGAAGGGGACCTATTTCAATGCACACAAATAGTGGAGGGACTAAAAATGAAATAAACCCCTCTACCCAAAATGCGCAGCAGCACTGAGGACCAAATTGGAAAGCGCAACAAATTATAAGGCCAAATTAAAACACATAAAAAACCTGATTGGGAATCATATAAAATGCGGAAGGACCGCGCGCGCAATTAGCCCCTAAGAGCAAAAACACATGGATCCTGAGTGGGTTGGGTCGAGTCGACCCGATCCAAGGCAAAACGACGTCGTTTTGTGCCCTGGGTTTTAATGCCAAAACGGCGCCGTTTTTAATCAGTATAAATAGCCTAAAAATCAGAAAAAAAAATTTATTTGTAACCAAGATCAGAATAAAAAAGGGGAGAGAGGGAGAGCTGAGCGATTCCCGGCCATTGGGCCGGTCGCCGTCCGATTGTCGGACCGTCGCCACGCCAGCCACCGTACACGATGGCCGAAAAAGGTAAAAAAATTTCTCTTTTTTTATTATTTTTTATTTTTCTTTTTATTTATCTATACACAAATGTAAAAAAAAGAGAGGAACTATAAAAAGGGGATTTGGAAATATATAAAGAAATAAAAAATCACCTTTTGCTCCTGATTTGATTCTGTTTTTGGATCGTTTTTGTTGTTTTTGATTATATTCTCTTGATCTTTTTGATGCTTGGATCACGATTTATAAGTATTTGTATTTTGAACTATTTCTATTTTTTATTGATGTTAAAAAGAACCGGCCTTTACAATGGTTTGTTCATTCAGCTTTTATAGCTTGTTTACAAGCTGTTTTTCTATTATTTTTGCTGTCTTTTCCTGTTTATTGCTTGCAGGTACCACTTGAGGCGCGAGGGAAGTGGACGTGACCTTGGCAGAGGCAGGTGGGGATGTCCGGCGCTGCAGTCAGTGCAAGTGGCTAGGGTTAGGTATTTTTTTTTGGGGTTTGGGTTGTGGGTTATTTGTAATTAATGGGTTAGGGGTTTGTTTTAGGTAATTGGGTTTGATGTATGTTGGGCTGATAAGTGGGTTGTATTGGGTTAATGGTTTTGAAAGGGGGTTTGGGTATGTTTTAGGTTTTATTTTATTTGTAATGGCTTATTTTTATAAAAGGCCGGGCTAATTTGGGCTTCTACAGCTGCCCCTCTCTGCTCATTGTCGTACAACGGGAATAGAGCAAAGACTTTGAAGGAAGACCAAATTTTCCCGGTCTTGCTGAGTCTTGACTTGGTTTGGAGCTCCTCTTTTCCAAGTAGTCTCGTTCTAATCCACCGCATCTTGTAGCTTTGATTCAATCCATCGCGACTTCAGGGCTATGACTTGTAGCTTCAATCTACTCGTATCTCCAGGGATATAAAATTCGTTGTATCTGCTCTTCTGCTGTATCTTCAGGAAGATAAGATCTGCAACTTCAATGCGCTCCCCTGCAACTTCGATCAGCTCCATTGTAACTTCAAGATTTTGCTACAACTTCAGGGAGATAAGACTTGTAACTTCAACCTGCTTCACTGCAACTTCAAGAATATAAGATCTACAACTTCAATTTGCTCTTCTATCACTTCAGTGGGGTAAGATTTGTGGTCTTTTCTTCTGCAACTTCAGAAAGGCAAGATCTGATATCCTCGAGCAACTCCACTGCAACTTCAGGGTGATAAGACTTGTAACTTTGCCCTGCTCCACTGCAACTTCAAGGGGCAAAATCTGCACCTTCAATCAACTCCAATCTTAATCCTCGGCGTGTGACCCGAGGCTCAACTCACTTCTCGCAATATGAGCTGACTTTTGATAAAAACAGAATTTGAAAAACAGAAACTAAAAATGCCTCAGCATGTCCCAAGGTTCAACTCACCTCTTGCAATATGAGCTAATTTTTTGCAAAACCGAAATTGAAAATACCTCAGCGTCCTGAGGCTCGACTCACCTCTCGCAATATGAGTTGATTTTAACGAACCAAAATTGAAATTACCTCAGCGAGTCCTGAGGCTCAACTCACCTCTCGCAATATGAGTTGATTTTCTTGAAAAGCAGAAATTAAAAACAAAAATTGAAAATATCTCAGCATGTGGCCCGAGGGTTAACTCACCTCTCGCAATATGAGTTGATAGAAACTAAAAATACCTCAGTGTATGACCCGAGGCTCAACTCACCTCTCACAATATGAGTTGATTTTTTTAATGAACAGAAATTAAAATTACCTCAGCGTGTACTGAGGCTCAACTCACCTCTCGCAATATGAGTTGATTTTTTTTAAAAGACAGAAATTGAAAATACATCAACGTGTCTTAAGGCTCAACTCACCTCTTGCAATATGAGTTGATTTTTGTAACAGAAATAAAAACATCAGAATATCAAAACATGTCATCTGGTGGAACTCAGGTGTCTTTTCCTTTGATTCAGTATAGCTATCATCACATCCTCTCGCTCTACTAGAGTACCTGTATATTTCATGCGTGATGTTATCATGATATGCCCATGTTTGTCTTAAATGCCTTTATGCCTACTTGATTATGCTATGTGCCTTAGGCATGTTTGTCATACGTCCTTTTCCATTACGATTTTTTTTGTGATGATCTGCATTTATTACTTCGGCTCTTGACTTTCTCTTTAGGCCCTGTACCCGTCTTCAAGCTTCACGAACAGTCTGCGTTTCACATATATCGCTCTTTTGCCCCCGATTGAACTTTGTCCTTGTTTTGAGGCTCTTGTACTTATTGAATTCTTATCCGGGTAATGCTTAACATTTCTTTTGTTTAGAGTATGTCATTTCACTATTTATCATGTAAATAAACCACATAATAAGATGCATGAAAATGGTCAGGTAAGGACAAAAAGAGTACATCACATTTATTTATTTCAAATATAGCAAACGAAGAAAGTTAACCAATGATAGTAAAAAAGTGTCATAAAGAGAAAAGGGATCTCATTCAACGGATACAAATGCTCTAGATATTCAACGCATGAACTCTTCCACGTTCTTCAATCAAGAATCTTTTCGAGCATGGCTTCTTGCGTAGAAGATTTCGAGCTGCTGAAAATGCTTCAAATACTGTAGTCTTGCTGTTTGACCCAACGTTCAACCGCCTTGCTCTTTAAGCCCAAGTTTGCTTCATTAGAATGCCCTTTCGGGTTTTCATCCTAATCTTTTGTGTTAATCAAGACGCCCTTTTCGGGTTTTCACCTTAATCTTTTTTTTTAGGCATAATATTTCTTCACAGCATCTGAATTCACTTGATTAGGTAAATCTTTCCCATCCATCTCAGTGAGAATCATAGCTCCACCCGAGAATGCCTTCTTTACGACGTATGGTCCTTCCCAATTTGGTGCCAATTTTCCTCGCAGGTATTTTTGTATTGGGAGAATCTTTCTCAGCATGAGTTCTCCTTCGTGAAATTCTCTTGGCCATACTTTCTTGTCATGGGCCGCAATCATTCTCTTCTGGTACATCTGTCCATGACAAATTACCTTTAGACGTTTTTCCTCGATGAGGTTTAACTGGTCATATCGAGCTCGAACCCATTCTGCTTCCTCTAGTTTTGACTCCATTAAGAATCGTAGAGAAGGGATCTCAACTTCGATGGGTAACACAGCTTCCATTCCATAGACTAGAGAGAAAGGAGTTGCTCTCATAGATGCCCGCACAGATGTGCGATATGCATACAAAGCAAATGGTAGCTTCTCGTGCCAGTCTTTATATGTCTTAGTCATTTTCCCAATAATCTTCTTAATATTCTTGTTGGCCGCTTCAACAGCTCCGTTTATTTTCGGGCGATAGGGTGATGAGTTATGATGCTTTATTTGAAATTGCTCACACACTTCCTTCATCATCTTGTTGTTCAGATTCAAGGCGTTATCTGAAATGATTCTTTCAGGCAAACCATATCAACAACTGATTTCCTTTTTTAAAAACCTGCAAACTGCAGTCTTCGTCACATTAGCAAATGAAGCGGCTTCTATCCATTTTGTGAAGTAATCAATAACGACAAAAATGAACCGGTGTCCATTAGAAGCTTTTGTTGAAATTGGCCCTATAACATCCATGCCCCACATAGAAAAAGGCCACGGAGAAGTCATGACATGAAGGGGCGAAAGGGCTGCATGAATTTTATCGCCGTAAATTTGACATTTGTGGCACTTTCGTGCATAGCTAATACAGTCGCTTTCCATCGTCAACCAGTAGTAACCGAGTCTCATAATCTTTATGGCCATAGTGAAACCATTGGCGTGTGTTCCACAAATTCCCTCATGGACAGTTTCAAGTATTTTTCTGGCTTCAATAGCGTCTACGCATCTCAAGAGCACTTGATCTTTTCCTTTTTTGTACAGAATGTCCCCATCAAGAACAAATCCTACTGTCATTCTTCTGATTGTTCTTTTATCGTTCTCATTTGCTTGTTCGGGATACTTTTGATTCTTGGCATATTCTAAGATATCATGGAACCATGGCCGTTCATCTGGCTCTTTTTCAATGCTGAAACAATGTGCAGGGACTTCATATATGCTAATTTGAATAGGCATTATTTCTGTTTCTTTGTTTGCTTTGAACACTGAAGCCAAAGTGGCTAGGGCATCAATCAATTGGTTTTCTTCTCAGGGGAAGTAATTGAAAGTTATTTCTTTGAATTCTTTAATCAGTCCTGCCACTAGATCGTTGTATTTGGCTAATTTCGAATCTCTCACTTCCCAATCTCCACGAATTTGGTATATCACCAACGCTGAGTCCCCGTACACCTCTAAGATTTTGACGTTTTGTTCAATAGCTGCACGAAGTCTCATGATAAAGGCCTCATATTCTGCTATGTTATTGGTACAGAAGAAGTTAAATCTGGCGGTGAACGGATAATGGTTCCCTTCCGGTGATATCAAGACTGCTCCAATCCCATGCCCTAATGCGTTCGATACACCATCAAAGTTCATCTTCTATGACTTCTTTTTTGATGACTCGCACTCTTTTTCTGTAATGTACATCAAGTCTTCATCCGGGAAATCAAATCTCAATGGCTCGTATTCATCTGTTTTTCGAGTTGCTAAGAAGTCAGCTATTGCGCTTCCTTTTATCGACTTTCGACTCACATAGACGATGTCATATCCTGATAGTAGGATCTGCCATTGTTTCATTCTTCCTGAGAGTGCAGGTGATTCCATCATGTACTTTATTAGGTCCAGCTTTGAAATTAACCATGTCGTATGATACAACATATATTGCCTGAGCCTCCGAACTACCCAAACCAAAGCGCAACAGAAATTTTCAATTGACGAGTACTTTGCCTCATACTCTGTGAATTTTTTCTGAGATAGTAAATCGCCTTTTCTCTCTTCCCTGACTCATCATGTTGCCTCAGTACGTAACCCATTGAATTTTCGAACACAGTCAGATACAATATTAACGATCTTCCTGGAGTTGGTGGTACTAGCACCAGGGGACTAGACAAATACTGTTTTATCTTGTCAAAAGCCACTTGGCACTCCTCGTTCCATTCTCCCGGATTATGTTTTCGAAAAAGTCAAAAAATTGGGTCACATTGGTTGGTAAGTTGAGCAATGAACCGAGCGATGTAGTTCAACCTCCCTAAAAATCCTCTAACTTCTTTTTGCATGCGCGGAGGTGGTAGTTCTTGTATGGCTTTTATCTTATCTGGATCAACTTCAATGCCTCTCTTGCTGACAATAAAGCCTAGCAATTTTTCCGAAGTAGCCCCAAACGTACATTTGGCTGGATTAAGCTTCAGCTGGAACTTTCTCAGTCTTTCGAACAACTTCTTGAGGTTCCCAACATGCTCTTTTTCCCCCTTGGATTTGGCGATCATATCATTGACGTAGACTTCTATTTCTTTGTGCATCATGTCATGAAACAACATCACTATGGCCCTCTGATATGTTGCCCCAGCGTTCTATAATTCGAACGGCATCACCTCATAGCAGAATGTTCCCCACATCGTTACGAAAGTAGTTTTCTCCATATTCTCATGAGCCATCTTTATCTGATTATAACCCGAGAATCCATCTATGAACGAAAACAATGAATGTTTGGATGTGTTATCCACCAATGTATCGATGTGTGGCAAAGGAAAATTATCTTTAGGACTTTATCGATTCAGATCGCGATAATCCACACACATTCGCACATTGCCGTCTTTCTTCGGTACTGGGACTATGTTAGCTACCCATTGTGAGTACTTGGAGACTTGTAGGAAGCCAGCATCGAATTGTTTCTTGACTTTTTCTTTTATCTTTAACAGCATTCCAGGTCCCATTCGTCTTAGCTTCTGTTGGATGGGTTTGCATTCTGGTTTCAGTGGGAGTCTATGGACCACTACATCCTCATCCAATGTCCTGATATGACCATGCAAATACATCTTTGTACTCATGAAGTAAAGCGATCAAATCATGTTTGGTGTTATCTGAAATGGAAGTCCCAATCTTCACTTTTTGCCTCTTTTCTTCATTTCCCAAGTTTACTATCTCAACAGATTCTTGATGAGGTAGAATTTGTTTATCTTCTTGTTCTACCATTCTTAGTAAGTTAAGAGACGAGACATAGTCTTCAGTATTTTCCTCAGCTTCAAACTCTCCTAAACAAATAGCCTTCTCGAAATCGATATCAAGATTTGTAACGAGTTTGTTCATATCGTTGATATCCGAGCACCTAAAAGTTGAATGGAAAAAAAATGTGTAAAGGAGCATCAAAGTATTGGGACCAACAAGCATTGCATGATGTGAGATATATGCAATGACAGGCTATGAGAAGAGGGAAAATATTATGAATTTAATGAGAATGAAAGGACCATGACAAAATGTATCTCCATTAATGTTCATTTAAATGATAAAGAGCAAACATAAGCTCTTACAAAAGAATCCCACTATTACTTGGGGACACACAAAAAGAAGAGTGTTAACATTGAGCATTACTCTGGAAGAGACTTAGAAACTACAAGGAGATCAACAACAGTCCAATTGTTCAAAATGAAACTAAGAGGACAAGAGCGTATCGTTGAAACATCTTTAATTGCATCACTTCCTTTGTCAATGACATTTATACTGACATTCTGAAGACCTCTTTTAATTAATAACAGCGTGCTTCGTGGATTATCTTGCCCGGGTTATATCATTCCTGCAGATGTAGATGTTTTTGACAAAGGAGGGTATGTTATGGGCTCCCATTCTAATTCTCGGCCTAAGGTTCTTGCAATCCACCTTTCTCGAGCTTTCTACAACTGTTTTCTTCTTTGTCGCATATCTGGTTCGAAACCTAAACCATATCGAGCCTTATGGGGTATTGGTTTTAGAGCTCTAACTATCCCTTGCTGATATCTTCCCAAACCTTTCCTTGCTCGGGCTCCCTTTCCCACAGTCAGCTCAACTCCCATCTTGGTATTCCTCGACAGCTTAGGCATGGGAATTTTATTTCCTTCATCAACGAATATAGCATTGATAAATTCGAAGGAGCAGAAGGAACATTCTACTGTATCCTTGCTTACTTCGAGGTATAGTGTATCAGCAGAGATAGATGCAACAATGTCTTCCTTACCCACGACAGTGACCAAAAGACCATCCATGATGAACTTCAATTTTTGATGGAGATATGAAGGAACTGCCCCAGCAGAGTGGATCCAAGGCCTTCTTAAAAGGCAATTATATGAGGGCGTGATGTCCATGACCTGAAACTCGATGTCATATATATAAGGGGCCCACTTCTAGGGGAATTTCGATTTTTCTCATGACTTCTCATCTTGTCCCATCGAATGCTCTTACTGTGGAGTGACAAGGCCTTAGATAAGACAGATCAATTAGAATTCTAGAAAGTGTGGCCGAAGGCATGACATTGAGTGCAAACCTATTACCAATGAGTACATTCAGTATTATGTAACCCTTACAACGGGTTGTGATGTGTAATACTTTTACGGAGCCCCTACCATTTTACGGTATTTCGTCATCACTAAAAGAAATAAAATTATCCGCGTTCAGGTTATTCACCCACCTATCAAGTTTTTCGACAGATATATTGCTTGCCACGTAAGCTTGATTTAACACTTTCAGCAAAGCATTTCGATGTGGTTCTAAATTCAACAGTAGGGATAATACCGAGATTCGTGCTAGTTGTTTACTTAACTGTTCCACGACATTATATTCACTATGCTTGATGAACTTCAAAAATTCATGTGATTTCTCTTCATTCACAGGCCTTTTAACTTCTTGTTCGGGCGGAGTCTCAAGTTTAACCTCGGCCTCATGTATCGGTGCCTTTCCTTTCTGCTTCAAGTCATTAGTCTTCTTCATTGGTTCAACCACTTTAGAATAACACCTCCCGCTGTGAGTGAAGTGTTCTACTTCGCCAACATTTTCGATCGTGACTTTTGATTTTTCATTTTCGGGTATGATAATATTGACATCATATTTTCATGGTACTGCCTTGTTGTCTTTGTAAGGGAAATGAGATGGTTCTTCAATTATCATCTTTGGTTTCACTTGTTCCTTTTTTGTATCGTAATAAATCACCAATGGTCGATCGGCACTATAAGGGAGACCTGATGATTGATTATCAAAAGCGCATACTTCTTCTTCATCGTCCTCTTTCATTTTGTTAAAGATCTAGACTTTTTTGTTGTCCATCATGTCTTGAAGTAGTTTTCTGCATCCTTCACAAGACTAGATGTAATGCCCCTCTATCTCATAAAAATCACAAAACACCGACTTTTTGTATTTCCTTCTTCGAAAATTCTGTTGAGGTGACAGAATAGCCCTTTTTCAACCATTACCTCCCAAATCTTTCGCAGCGATGTCTTTATTTCAAAAACACAACTTTTGTCACGCCACCTGTCTTCTTTAGTCACCGCACTCACGTTCCCTTCAGTGTGGTTAGGGAGCGAATTTCCAGCCGTATTGCCAGCACCATCAAATCGTAGAATGCCTGCATCAATAAGACCTTGAACCTTCCTTTTAAAGGCCAAAAAATTTTCTGTAGAATGTCCCTGGTTTCCAGCGTGGTACATGCAACTAACATTAGGATCGTACCATTTTGGGTATGGAGGCTTCAGGGGTTCCATATAATGTGGGGATATTAATTGTTTTTCCAAAAATTTTGGGTACAGCTCTCCGTATGACACGGTAATTGGGGTGAAGTGAGGTTTTTCAGGCTTAGATCTTGTCGGTCTTTGTTCATTTTTGGGTTGACTTTGAGCAGGCATGGTATTCGGTGGGAACATGGCAAATGGTCTTTGGTTATCTGTGGCATAGACAGGGTAAGAAAGAGGTGCTTGATAGTAAGGGCTTTGGGAGGATAATAAAAGTTTGGAGGTGGGCGATATCGAGGTCGTGGTTAGACTAGGTAAGGATTAGAAGTGTAGTGGCTCTCAGTTCCCACCATATAGGTTTCTGCCTCTTTTTTCTTTACTGGTGCTGCCCTTTTCGAGCTTTCAGAGCTTTCCATCCTTCCACTTTTTATGGCATTTTCTATAAGTTCCCCAGATATTATAATATCTGCAAAGTCTTTCGTGGCACTTCCTACCAACTTATCATAAAACGGTGCTTTTAAAGTGTTGATGAAGAGGACCGTTATTTCAGTTTTGGTCAATGGGGGTTTTACTTAGGCCGAAATATCCCTCCATCTTTGCGCGTATTGCCTAAAAGTCTCCATTGGCTTCTTTTCCATCATCTGCAGAGTTAGTCGATCATGCACCATGTTGGATACATGCTTGTATTGTTCGCAAAATGCTGATGCCAAGTCTTTCCATGATCGGATCCTTTCTCTACTAAGTTGATTATACCATCGAAGGGCCGATCTGACCAAACTATCTTAGAAATAGTATATTAGCAATTTATCTTCATTCACATAACCAGTCATCTTCTGGCAGAACATGATAAGATACCCTTTTGGACATCTCGTGCCATCGTATTTTTCCAAATCTGGCACTTTAAATTTCGGAGGCAGAACCAGATCGGGCACCAAACTGAGCTCTTTAGCACTCAATGCAGAAAAGGCTTCAGTACTTTCTATCGCTTTGAATCTTTCTTCCAAACTCCTATACTTATCCTGAACATCATGATCATCCATTTTCAACCTTGCTATTTCTAACGGATCATCCAAATCTGGCACATTGGGATCGACAGGATTAGCTCTGGGGTTCGATACGAATATACCTTACCCTAGATGAGCAGGGGGTACGGGTCATTGCTCTACGCTTGCAGGTTCTCCTTGAGGACGTTCTCTTTACATTACATATGCATGAGGTAGAGCAAATCCTAGGGGATAGAGCGGATCCTGATCATGATTAGTTCTTGGCTGAGGCTTCATAATGTCAGGGCTCTGTATAGGTCCCTTTCCTTTGACCAAAGCTGTCATTATCTCCATCATTTTGGCCATCTGATCTCTTTGCTCGAGCGATTCCTCTCGAGATCTTAACGTCAGATCTCTTTCTTCCTGCTGTGACTTGGTCAACTGTTCTTGCAATTCTCTTCAGGCCCTTTCCATCCTTTCTGTAACACTCCTAACCCGTATCCGTTGCCGAAATAAGGTTATGAGGTATTACTTGACTGAACAAAACTTCTATAAGGTCAAAGATACTTACCAGACATAAATAATCAACAATGCAAACATGTCTCATTGATTTTCCATAAGAGCTCTTATAAATTTCCAAAATGACTCACTATCAAAACATAACCGAATATCTAATAACAAATTAACTACTGCCAAGTTATAACTAAAACATTTCACCACATTAGTTCAATTATAAGGCTTCTCTAAACAAAATGAGCAAACCATCTTCGCATGGCTATAATGTATACAAAGTCGAAATATCATTCTACCTATAGTCTATCCTATACATGCCTTAAACCATGATGATATACAATCTTCTCAACTCACATAATGACTCGATAGTGTGATGATATCTCCGGCCCTTCCAACTCGAGCTAAAGTATAAACCTATAAGAAATGGAAAAAAGAACACGGAGTAAGCTTCAATGCTTAGTAAGTTTTAAGCAATGCAAACAATTAATTTACTTATAGATCGATTATTTCAAATTTTCAAGAAATCATTCCTAGATAATTGCCATTTTGGCCAAGTATCCATGAACATAATGCATATTTAGCAAATTCACCTCACTTGAATCTGAACTCAATTAAAACCAAATATTGAAATCACAAATAAGATCGTAAGAACTCAAAAAGCATCTCATTAACAAGTTTTAACCATGTTTGCAACAAAATCACAAATTCACTACAAGCTGTCTTTCTGAGCAACACTCACTAAATTATTTATAACTGGAGATAAAAAACTCCAAATCAAGTGCTGTAAATTTTCCCTGAAAATATACTCATATATATTCCATCTATAAAATTTTCAGAATTTTTGGTTTGACCAATCAATACCAGAGTTTTATTGAAGTTTCCCCAGTTTCACTGTTTGACTATCCTAACCACTCTTCACTACAAATCAATTTTCTCATTATACAGAATTCGAAATATGTTATCGTTTATTTCATTTGAAACTAGACTCGGAGTCTAAGATTATAAATTTTATCTTATAACCATTTTTGTACCATTTATAATGATTTTCTGAAAACAGAAAAGGGGACCTCAAAGTCATTTTGACTCTATTCCACGTCACTTCAAATATCTCATTATTGGCAATTCTTTTGCTTACATGGTTTCTTTTATAAGAAACTAGACTCATTAATATTTCATGACATAATTTATTCGGCCTCTAACTCAACTCCCACAATTTATGGTGATTTTCTGAAATCACGTTACTGCTGCTATCTCAAGCAGATTTATTAACCATTCTTTGCATTCATATTATTTAACATGTATATCACCAAATCAATCTCATATAACCTTTCACCATAACCGAATACACACATACAGATATGATATTTTCACATTACTTCTCATTTCGCATTCATGATTCAATTCCGATCAATTTAACATATAAAAGTATATAATACATACCTGACCAACTTAATGTATTGAACATATTCAATGGTAGTTTACTACGAACATTCGAAATCAAAATCTTACTCCAATCATCGGCATTAAGTCTGCTAGGTTTGAAACCCAAATTCAATCACCACCACAAAGCATGCAGGACTTTAAGCCCGGATATAATACCAGCACAAATGCCTTCGGGACTTAGCTCGGATATAACACCAGCACGAATGCCTTCGGGACTTAGCCCAGATATAACACCAACACGAATGCCTTCAAGACTTAGCCTGGATATAACACCAGCATGAATGCCTTCGGGACTTAGCCCGGATATAACACCAGCACAAATGCCTTCGGGAATTAGCCCGGATATATATCTCACACAAGGCCTGCGGGTCTTAGCCCGGTTAAAATCCTCAATTATCGTTCACATATATATATCATAATACATTAGCATTTCATTTACCTTACTAGAACACAAGCACAACATGCTTATCAATAATTTCATTTTCAGCTCAATAATCACATACAAAGAACCCGATTTTGTTTCACTATCCAACATGATTTCTATAACCATTCGGATACAAGTCATATGTACAAATTACTTATCTCACTACTTAATTCAAGTAGATACATTAGGTCACAATTTATATATTATGCTTATATATCATGATTTTATCAAATCATATGCAAAGTTCCATTACTCAAAGACTTACCTCGGAAAATTTTGAATAGTTGTGAATAGGCTATTCGACTGCTTTCTCCTTTCCCTTATCGGATCTAGCTCCTCTTTGCTCTTGAGCTTAGTTTAAACCAATAAATTTGTTTAATTATTTCGAACATCAAAGGCAATTTAAAGCACTTAACCCTTATACTCAATAATGAAACCAAACCGTATACCTAATTATTTTAACACATCACCTCCAATGCATATATTGACTAACATATACCCAATCCACATGCCAAGTTACCATGAATAAAAATTACATATATATACTAGTAGTAATCTAATTATCTACTTGATTATATAGGGTAACTTCAATGCATCATAGTTATACAATTTGCCATACACATACCGCATATTTGACAAACCGAAACTACTCTTACATATTATCCATTACAATCATTTCAACATATATATATAACATAGCTGAACATTCCTTAATATAAATGCATATAGTGATACTTTAGAAAAATATAATAACCATCTCCATAAGTATATTTTTACTCATGCAAAGACCGTACCTAAATCAACCATAGGTAGCACCCAAATCACCAACATTTTAACACACCAACTACTTAAGCTTAACCTTTCATACACTTATATCTAATGTCATAAGAAATGCCGAATGCCTAATTTAACCAAACTTAAAGATTTAACCTTCATTACTTTAATTAACCACAACCTATTTTTCAAGACTTCAAATACAAAGAAATGAACACTTATACTCTTATGCCGAATTAGCTAACACTCATAATCCATAGCCGAATGTCATTAAACCTAAGCCACCATAATAATTTTACCTATCACCTCATACTTTATTATCAAAATGAATTAATTATACTTAAAAAGATAATATCAAGCCGAAACCTATGCATAACATTACTTATATTATTCAAAATTATACCTTAAAAATCATATACATAGCCGAACCTTTTGATAATTAAACCTCTAATTATTTATTTCAATCACCCAAACGGCATTTGCTCCCATTTAACATTTATATACCAAACAATTGTTCAAGACAAACAAAATCTCATCTCCTCCCTTGACAACCACAACCGAAAGCTCAAACCAACATCCAAATTTCAAAGTTTTCAAATGGGCTAAATATGAAACTAGTTAATTAACTTAAACTAAGCTTAAAATTTCAAAAACTAACATAATTTACTAACCTTCTTCAAGCTTCAAGTGACTGAATGTTTTTGCCCCATTTCTTTCTTTCAATTCAGCCAAGAAGACAAAGATAAAGCTTTGTTTTCTTCACCCAAATTTTCACTTATTTCTTTATTCATTAATATTATAAAAATTATAAAACCATTTAGTTGCCTTAAAACTAATAAATAATACATATATATTGTCATAAACATCAACATGGCCGGCCACTATAAACAAAAAGGGGCATTTGACATGCAAGTCCAAACTCTTTAAAACATGCATTAATAAACCACTTATAAATTTATCTATCACATTTCAAAATTTTCTCACATAAGTCCTATTTAATAATTTCACATACAATTAACAAAATTACAGTATGAAACTTTCACACATGCACGTTCACATATAATAAGCATCGAATATGATGGTTAATTATTTTTACAACTCAGTTTTGTGGTCCCGAAACCACTTTTCGACTAGGGTCAAATTAGGGCTATTACACTTTCAATTCTTTCATTGAACTCGGCTTCCATAATTCTAGCTTTTCGACGCATCCTATAAGAATGGCGTGATTCCAGACTTGTAGTGTCACAACTGCGGATCATACGGTTTTAGCCTCAGTGAATGATTATGGTGATATGTACATGCAATGAATGAATGAATGTTAGTCATGAATAAATATGCTAAGAATTTGGTGTTGATTTCAAAATAGCTCCGTACTTAGGCATTTCATTTATCAAAAGAGTCTATTACAAAATGTTTCGCCATTTTTTGATTCAACAGTTACACAAATTTCCTAGCCACATTACCTTGTTTCTTCACTCGCTTTAAAAACTCTGACATGCTTGATCTTTGGCTTGGAGGGAATTGGCAACTGAGAGCTTCGGCTTCATCTGATAGTTGCACAACTTGCATAGCTGCCTTGCAAATTTCATTGATCAAAAAATCGAGTTGCATTTCTTTTTCTTGGAGAGCTCTTTCATAAGTGCGAGTGTCTCTGTTGTACTGATCATTCTTTTCTTCTAGAGCTTTTAGAAGAGTATCTAACTGCTGCTGACGAGATTGCAGCATACTTTCTAGATCTCGTATTTTCCTTCTTAGCTCTTGACGTTCGGACTGACTAGTCACAAATTCTACAGTCACAGTTTCATACTCGGCATTCTTCTTTCTTAACTTTATCATAGCACGCGCAGCTTTTTCCTCTTCTTTCTTTGCTTTCCCTTTCCAGAATTTCATCCCACCTTTGATATTGCTAATTTCTTCCTTCCATTCTGCTGACGTTTTGCCCAAACCACTATTTTTTATAGTGCTTCTTAATTTCTTATTTTCCAAATGAAGGTCCCTTAAGTCATTTCTCACGACCTCAACTTCTCTTTGGATTTTCACGGTTTGGGACTTTTCAATCTAAACATCGATCTTTAGCTGGTAGTTTTCCTCTTGAAGAGAACTGATATCCCATAACAACTTAGCCTTTTCACGTTCAAATTCGTGTCTTGTTACTTCCAATTCAGATGGCATTTCTTCTAAGAAAGGATTCTGGAAAGTGTAATTCGTCGATGAGACTTGTTGACTATTCACTCGTCGTTTTCTCCATATGTCATAATCTTCAGTGATAGTATCAGCATAGAGAGCTAATTCCATTAGATGAACTTCTTTCCAAGCCTTTGCAGTATCCCAGACTCTTTTTGTGTAACCTTCACCTGTAAAGGCAAACTCTGACTGTGCCAACCCTCCGGTGGTGGGTATGAATTATCGTGAAGCAAACTGCCTTTGAACCATTAATGGAGCATATCTAACCCCTACCTATAATCCAAGTAAAGGCACCCAATCTTGGCTTCCGCATATATATATCAGAACTGAAGGACGAATCCATGGTGCTCTCCAGGTTATCTCCTCAGCGTGAAGGTTTTGAAAAACCGAAACCCAGTGCTGTTCGGTGACATCTTTCGGCCAATCCTTCTCAAAGTAAGCCTTTAATGGGGTGAATGTTTTTGAGAACATGTGGAAAGGTGTGTGCTCTACTTTCCAGAAATGGCTCAGAATCCAGACATTAAGCAATTGTGCCCATCCGATAAAACGTCCTTCCCCTTTTCTCCTACAACTACTCAGAGATCTAAAAGTCTCGGCCAAGATAGTTGGGACGGGGTTGATCCCTTACCCCAACCTTTCGAAGAAATCCACTACCGTGACTTCTACATACCCCAAAACCTTTGGGAAGACAATCAATCCGTAAATGGCCAAAGCAAACAGATCCATTCTCTTCGCAATATCTGGATGGTTTTGAACTAAGTCTCGCAGAGAAAACCACGGAACACAACTGACTTCATTCTTTTTCTTTATCTGTTTTTCAGCCCATATATCGGTCGTTCCGGTCAACCTCACTAGCTTTTTTTTTAAGGTCATTAGCTTAGGCTCTTTCACATATATCTTGTTGAATTGTACATTGTCAACACGAAGCAAAGCAGCATATTTTTCTATGGTCGGAGTCATATATTCATGATTGAAAGTGAAACATCGGTACACTGAGTCCTAGAATCAAACCATGGCTTGAATCAACTGTTCGTCTACGTTGATGGCGATCAAGTGAGCTATATCCCTGTACTTTTCAATGAAAATCCCCCTAGTATCTGAGTCCCATTGTTTCCAAATCTGAGTCAAGTCTTTGAGGTTATTCTGACGAACATTTGTGGCTACTTGCTCGGGAAGATTGGAGATACATCCTTTCGTTAAACTATCCCCTTTTGGTTTTCTGAGCCTTTAAAGACTAGTCTCAAACCACGCATTTTTCTCGATTACTTGTGTAATTGACTCCTCCATCAAAAACCCATTTTTTGCAACCAATCTCTAATCAACACCTTCCTAATCATGCCTATGATGCATGATGAAACATGAAAACGAAAATAAACAACCTTTGTTAGCAATCACAACAAATATAAATTGGGAAAAAACTATGGAAACTTCAACAAATTAAGCTACCCGGTTCAATTCTTTTGTATAAACAGTGTAAATGTAAAGGAAATGAAAGGAAAGAGACGTTTCTCCCGTGTACTTATTTTGGTGACTATTGACGGACGGAGGTTCGACATGGCTCTAGTTAGGTGGCTCGTATGGTTTACTATATGCGGTTTCGGTTCTAGACTAGTACGAAGCCTCCGTCATAGCCCATCACAGGCTCACGAGTTCAATTCGAGGGATTACATGTACTTATGCCTATGCAGAGGGACAAGTTAACTCATGAAAGCATAAGTCGTATGTATCCCGGAAGTATTCACTAGCCTGTACGGAGGGACGAGTTAACTCACGAAGGCATAGTGTTTACTTCCACTTAAGCGAACGGAGCCCGGGTAGAGAGCTCATGTTATGTAAAAATACAAGTGCTCGGTATGTGGGGAGAAACTCACAAACCTTTTCGTTTTTATTTAAAACTAAAAGAAGTTAAAACTATAAAGACTTAGAGCTGAAAAGCGAAAGGAGAAAACAAGTTAGAAAAAAAATTACAACATGATGCAAATGCATGATTTTTTTTTAAAACAAAGTTTAAGGATCACGATTAAATATTAATTTGAATAAGGAAATTTGAAAATTTCGACAACACGCGTTTAATTCAACTCGACTCTAAAAAATAAGTCCCCAGTGGAGTCGCCAGCTGTAGCGACGTAAATTTTTTTTGCTTTCAGTCGCTAGTTGAGTCAATTTATCTAAAATTTGAAAATCGACTTTACATTTTAAAAAAGGGGAGTCGCCACCGATCCTTTTTCCTAGGTGTGATCGGACACCTAATAAATCCTCTTCTTTTAAAAGAAAATTCATTTTATTTAAAAAAAAAAGAAGGCCGAATTTAGGTCTACGTCAAAAACCAAAGTAAAGTTAGGTTCGGGAGTCGGTTACGTGCGAGGAAGGTATTAGCACCCTCGCAACACCCAAAATTGGTATCTTCATTAAACAGGTGTTGTCTTGATTTTCAAAAATACGAATTCAATTTGACATTTAATCGTGATCCGATTGAAAAATGAAAATTTTTAGTTTTCGATTTTTTTAGAAGGGTGTCACGTTTTTAATACGAGCCGACGAATTTCACCCAACATAGCGATGAAATCGATGACTTAATGTTAAATCGGTTCATTGCCTTATTTATTGAAATTAGTAAAAAACATGAATAAAAATCTTTAAAGTAGTGAATAGCAAAATGATGTAAAATGGGCAGGAAACAAAAAATAAAAGAGTTAGAAATACATCGAAGCAAATAATAAATGTGACAATAATATTAAAAACAATGACAATATATGCGATATTAAACATGATAATAATATTATTAAACACGAAATAGAGACGAACATATATATAAACATATAATAATAATAAGTGAAGTGACGTAAACATAATATTAAAAATGCTAATAGTGCTATATATATTAAAGTTTATACGTAATAATAGGAATGAAAAGTGTATACATAACAATACTAAATATATATACATAATATATATAAAATGAACATATACAATATATATTAGAAATAAAAAATATATATTAATAATACTAAATATGTACATATATATTAAAATAAATACATAATACTATTAAAAGTATATACATAAAAGAGTGTTAAAAATACATACATAATATAGTTATTAAGATATATATATATGCATATTAGAAATAATAATAATGTTACAAAACAACTATTAATAATACTGCATAAACATATACATATATATATTAAAGATATATACATATATAATAAACATATACTAATAATAATAATAATTATAATAATAATAATAAGATGTATGTACACCAAATAACACATAATAATATTAAAATAAAATAATAAGTGACAATAGTGAAAATAGTAGGTATAATAATAAATATAACGATATATAAAAATAATACTATATATAAAAAGTATATATATACCCATATAATAAAATATATGTACTAATATTAATAATAAATATAATAGGGATAAAATAGATATAATAATATATACATAATATGGTATTAAAAATATATATATGTGTAACATAGTATTCAAGAATATGTACATGAGATGATATAAAAATATATACATGGAATAGTAAAAAATATATAACAAATAACATTAAAAATATATATAATATAAATAAAATATATACAATATATACATATATTTAGAAATGATAATAATATATATAAAAAACTATTCATACTAAAATAATTAATCTTAATAGTACTAAAATAATTAATCTTAATAATAAAGTAATTAAAAAGGATCGAATCGAATAAAAAACAAAAGGCTTAGGGCGAAATTAAAATAAAACGAAGGGAAGGGGACCTATTTCAAAGCGCACAAATAGTGGAGGGATTAAAAACAAAATAAACCCTTCCACCCAAAATGCGCAGCAGCACTAAGGACCAAATTGGAAAGCGCAACAAATTATAGGGCCAAATTAAAACACATAAAAAACCTGATTGGGATCATATAAAATGCGGAAGGACCGCGCGCGCAATTAGCCCCTGAGAGCAAAAACACGTGGATCCTGAGTGGGTTGGGTCGGGTCGACCCGATCCAAGGCAAAACGACGTCGTTTTGTGCCCTGGGTTTTAATGCCAAAACGGCGCCATTTTTAATCAATATAAATAGCCTAAAAATCAGAAAAAAAATTCATTTGTAACCAAGATAAAAAAAAAAGAAAAAGGGGGAGAGAGGGAGAGCTAAGCGATTCCTGGCTATTAGGCCCATCGCCGTCCGGTCGTGGGACCGTCGCCAGCGCCGGCGCCGGCCATCGTACATGGTGGCTGAAAAAGGTAAAAAAAATTCTCTTTCTTTTTTTTCTTATTATTTTTTATTTTTCTTTTTATTTATCTATACACAAATGTAAAAAAATGAGAGGAACTATAAAAAGGGGAGTTCAAAATATATAAAGAAATAAAAAAAATCACCTTTTGCTCCTGATTTGATTCTGTTTTTGGATCGTTTTTATTGTTTTGATTATATTCTCTTGATCTTTTTGAAGCTTGGATCATGATTTATAAGTATTTGTATTTTGAACTATTTTTATTTTTTATTGATGTTAAAAAGAACTGGCCTTTACAATGGTTTGTTCATTCGGCTTTTATAGCTTGTTTACAAGCTGTTTTTCTATTATTTTTGATGTCTTTTCCTGTTTATTGCTTGCAGGTACCACTTGAGGCGCGAGGGCGGTGGACATGACCTTGGCAGAGACAGGTGGGGATGTTCGGCGCTGCAGTCAGTGCAAGTGGCTAGGGTTAGGAATTTTTGTTTTTTTTTTTTGTTTTGGGTTTGGGTTGTGGGTTATTTGTAATTAAATGGGTTAGGGGTTTGTTTTAGGTAATTGGGTTTGATGTATGTTGGGCTGATAAGTGGGTTGTATTGGGTTAATGGTTTTGAAAGGGGGTTTGGGTATGTTTTAGGTTTTATTTTATTTGTAATGGCTTATTTTTGTAAAAGGCTCAATCTAATTTGGGCTTCTACATAATGGATAAGGATTGGTAGTTTATCACTATCGACTGCCTTTTGAATGAGAAGAACGGGTTCAACAGGCTTATCAACTGTTTAACAAAGCTTATCAAGATCATTTTAACTTTCTAGTTTACTCTATATAAAAAAAAACCCATTCCTTTGGTGGGGGTGCGGATTTGTATGCTGGGAAATCGAATAATCTTGCTCAAGTACTTGCTACCAACTTTTGTTTATTTCTTTGTGTTCAGATTTTCATATTCTTGTCTAAGTGTTGATGAACTCTCTTGTGGGGTATTGAGAGTAATATTGGGTGTTTATCAGTTATGTCATTGCTATCTATTAGGGCCACATGAACTTTACTTGTAGAGGAGTTTCTGGGCTTTAGTCGATAAAAGCGTGTTGTTTAATTGGTTGATTTGGTTTACTGAAAAACATTATTGAACGAGGCTTTGTAGAAATATGAACATTGTGTCTGAATTACGTTAACAAAGCTTGGTTTTATTGTCTCTTTTCGTACTATTATTAGTTTTCTTTTATGAGTTATTTCCGTTCTAGTTCACGTTGCAACGGACCTTAGTAAAGTTAAGTGTTCCATTACTGCATACTAATTTTGTTTCAATTATTTTCTTCTTATTTTTTCTTGCATCTATATGAAGTATTGTGAGCTAGTATTAGGATCCTAAAAAGTTTGCTCACCAGGAGTGGAGTAAGGGTAGTTTTATAGAGGTGGTGGATAATGTTATTGACTTAAGTAGGCTATGAAATATTTGGGTTGTGGGCGTTGGGCATAATTTGCATAATATGGATAATGTTGATTTTAGGGGTTGTATGGATCCTAATGACAACTTGGTTGAGACTAGGGCTGTAGTTGTTAGTGGTATGATCGAGACTAGTCTTGAGTTGTTTGTGGCTGTGGTTGGATTAGTGGATTTTATCTTTGCTCGTATTTGTTTGCATGAATACTTGAGCTGGAGTGAGCTATGTTGTCCACGCTCACCGCACTGATTGTTTAAAAGTAAATGTAAAGAGGAGGATGAGATGGCAGTTCACTCATAGGGCTAAAAGTCATAAGTGATGTTTAAGATGGAAAAAGAAGGGAGACTGTAGTAAATTAGAGTGAAAAGTGTGTAGGAGAGGGAATATGAGTTACTGGTGATGTATTTATCCCTTGCCATGAAGTTTGAAAGGTATTTAAGGGAGATATTCACAGACCATGTTTCCTCTCTTGATAGGTGAGTTGTTTAGTGTAGGTCTCTCTTTAAGTTGGCTATATGGCTTAATGTAAAGAAGTTACAAAATATGCAAATGACAAGTGACAAGAGGTGGTTAAGCTTCGCATGACCTTAGCCTACGATGCTCGGCAACTAGTGGCAAATCTAAAGAAGGGCTGGCATGGGCCCCGACCCCTCTAAAATGTAAAATTGTTATTTAAGCTCTTAAATTTTTTAAAAAAAAATTAGATTAGTAAAGGTAAAATTGTACTTTGGCCTTCCTAAAATTATAAAAATTCGATTTAATCATTTAAAAATTATAAAGATAACCCAATCAATTCTTGGAAAATATATTATATTACCTTCACTGATAATAGTTAAAAACATTGCCCGTATGTTATTATTTCAATTTCCTGAGTGGTCTGAGGATTTAACGGATTGGAATTGAGAAATGCATGTTGAATGCACTTATAATGGTGTTCAATTATCCGAAACAGAATTTCCAAAAAACTAATTAACAGACTGTATTCAAATAAAGATCCTATTTCCTTTTTGCCTGAAACCTTGGCATAGATTTAAACTACAACCCTCTCATAAAGATCCAATGAAAAAAAAGAAAGGTCAAAAGAATGATTTTTGCTTTTTAACAATTTGGGGAATGGAAATTGAACTACCTTTCGGCCCTCCTCGAAAATGGTGTTCTTTTTTTAGCCTATTTTTAAAGAACTAAAAAAATAAAAAAAAATAGAAAATGAAATGTTTTATAGCTTTAACAATTTTTAAAAGAAAAAACTAAATTGTTTCGAAAGCTTCAAAATAAAAAAAACAAATAGTTCACTCAAAGCATTCTATTTCTAAAAGGAATAATAAAATAACTTTCAAAAATAAATCCAATTCCATTTTTTTAGGTTGAGAGAACCATATGAATTGGGTGAAACTGAAAAGGATTCGATAATCAATAATAAGATAATTCACAAATCATCTCTTCAAATTCAATCTATAGCGTGGACAAATTATTCATATAATCTATAAAAAATTAAAATTTCATTCGAGCCCGTAAAAGACTATTCTGGCTTTGCCCCTGTGACAACGTAATCTCTCAAGTGAGACCTAGTGAAGTATGCGTAATTGAAAAGGTTGCATACATAATTTAAATTAGTATAGATTATTGATAATATATACGCAATATTCCACACGCCATCTAAGCAAATATATAATAATTTCAACTTTCATTCTATTTGTTTAACTTTGTAATCCAACTTGCATTTTGGTGATCAAAGCTAATTGAACTTAGCTGTAAACAAAGAAATGATTTCATACAGTTACATCTAATTACCACCCTCGAATCATTATTAGATGCTATTAATTCACTTCGACCGCATGTCCAATCTCTATAATGCAACATTACTTAATCCACTTTATTGGAAATATTAAAATATACTTACATTTGTATCTGTATTACTTATTGTGGTCATATATTAATAATTTTGTTTAACTTTACCTAAAATCTAAAACTTTTAGGTAAAGCATAACTAATTATTGGCTCAATGGAACTTGTTAAGGTGAATACAAAGTTGTTGTTGGCGGGTTCGACTCTGAAATCTTTTAATAGATTAAAGCAGTGATCAAATGATATGTGATGTAAGTAGCATGCGTGGGCCATTTAAGCAATCCATTTGATAATATATGGTCCTATACGTAAAATTTTGAATGGATGCCATCTCTATTATATCAGTTAAGATTTTCTTTTTTCGGGTAAAATAGACAAATTTACAACTCAGGTCCAGTTAAGAAGCATTGTGGTAAAATAACATTTATCCCATCTGGTATAGTAGCATATTTATAAAGCCTTACTTCTCTAGTGATGCCCATTCTGCCTATGTAATCCGCGCCAAAGTTGGCTTACATATTTAATAGTTGAAAATTGGAAGATTGTTATATTGAATAAATTATATGTTTTTATACACCCCGTCAGGCCGGCCCGAAAGGTAAGCACACGAACAGTATGAACAGTTTGGAGGGTCAATTTCATAAGTGTTACTGGCAAATATCTCATAAAAACTTTTCGACTCAACAACCAAATGGTCTCATACATTAATCACCACGTTAAACTTTAACCATCATGTCTCATCCGAAGTGACCTATAGTAAATTACAGTGTCATTCTTCTATTAAACCACTTGACTACATGCCTGTAATTCACCAATAATGGTTTGAAATGTGGCACCTCAATACAAGAGAATAAAAGTGTATCAGGCTCGAAGCATGAAGAGGAAGAACCCCCCTACCCTCTCTTATCCACAACTTTGGCCACCCAATTAGATGGCTCTCTGCCTTGTGTTAAACAGGAGGTGAATCTCCCATTTCTGCCACCTTCTCCTTCTTGTATAAGTTAATTCTCAACATGTTTTAATTAAAATTTTAATTTACATTATTTTCATTCTAAAAAATCATTTTCTAGAAATAAAATAAGGGCACTTTATTATTTTTTTAGAGTCTCATAAATAATATTATACAGTCATAAACACTCATATTTTTACCATAATTAACAAAATAAATATGTGAAGAACATACACAAATGAAAACAAATGCAAGAACAACTTTATTCCATGGATCTAACTCTAAACCCTAATAAATAAAGTTAATGAAAAAAAATGAAAAAATTAATATAAATAGATTTAAAGTATTGTTAATATGAATTGATTTAGTCATTAAAAGAAGATAATATTAATAAGATTTTTTAATAATATATGAATGAATTCATTTGTATCAATGTAAAATTAAAATAAATTTTTATAATCTTTCATAATTTGTTGTACAATTAATATAAATTTTAAAGTTATAAAATTGTTGTTGAGATATAAGCTATATGCTTGGAAGGAGTGACAAGGGAGTAGGCATTCCTTCAAGTACCGAAGTGAAATAGTAAACAAACAAAAGATATTAGAGTTGTTTACGTAGTTCAGCTTTCATACATCTACAGAGCTTAACTTAGTGAAAATTATTTACTCACCAGCTATGACAATTTTCTCATCTTTGTACTTTGAAGAACAATACTCTTACCATTACATTCACCATTTTGAATTCAGTAAGTAAAACTACAACACAAAAGGTTTTACTCTCAATATAAACTCATAAAACAAAGTTCCTCACAAAGACAAATTAAGTGCTTAATCTCATAATACAATAACCTATATATATAAGTCTCTCAATTATATAGAATGTTTCGAGACTTGCTTAAATAAGAAGATATATATCAATCCCTATAAAAAAACCACATTATAAGCTGAATACAATATAATAATAATGAACAAGGTAAACATGGACTCTTGGCAGCTAAGTATATAACATTCCAATTTTAATCTAATATCCACGATCCAAGGGATTCGATAGAGTTGATCTGACTCAATCCAATCTTCCAAACATGTTTTCCCAAGTGATATAATCTTTATTGATCGACTAGATACCATCTACATAATCAACACATTCCAGAAACACCGTTTAATAAATTGCCAACATCATAAATATAAAAACTATCTCACAAACAACTTTAAGTGATCAAGAAATGGACACTCCTTCAAGCACTCAATTACCAATTTCATATTTTTCAACAAATCTAATAACTAAAAATATAATATACTTGTAAATTTTGGATTATGTATAGAAATATAGGTACTGCGGTGGGTTGGTACTCAAATGGGGGTGTTTATGTGGTGAAGAATAGATTTGGTGCATGGGAAGTTGGAAGCCCCGAGCCTAGTGTCCATGTATCCAAATATATAATAAAGTTGGTTAAAGCATTATATGATGAGAGCCATAAACTTGAGTTTGGTGATTAGTGGATATAGATGTAAGTGTAGGGCCATCAACTTCTCACTCTCATGCATATGCTTTGTCTCAACTCTTATTTCATCTATCTCTGTCATGCATGTTGGATGTTACAAACCCAAATGTGATTAACGGAAAAAAATTAACACTATCTTTTGTAAACATCTTTAATTTCTGTCTCTTGGCCCTTTTATATCTTTAACATAAATAGTTCAAGTCATTTTTAATATCTTTTCTTATATTTAAATCATCATATTATATATAATATGTTTTAATTATAATTATTTTAGGGTGAATAGTTTTAAAAAATTACAAAATGGTCATTGAACTATTCAAAAGTTTTCTTTTAGGTCACTGAACCGTTAAAATTGTTGTTGTATGACCTTCTTTGTTCGCATCGCCTACACCTATTGAAAGCTTCTCTTGCCATCTTCTACAGTTCAATTTCTTTTCATAAATAGCTTTGAACTTCACGAATCTATGAACCAAAATCTAAACAACTTTCTTCTCCGATCTCAAACATTGATCGTCACATCAACTTGGATATAAGTTATGTTCTTCTACTTATCGATGGATACTGATCCACTGTACCGACCATTGAATCGTCGTTTGGAACAGGTTAACTGGACTTTTTTAAAAACAAGCTTAATAGCCTAGTGACTTATGTAAAAACTTTTGAATAGATTAGTGGTTTAAATGAAAACTTTCAAATGGTTAAATGTCTATTTTGTAGCTTTTTAAAGTTGAGTGACCTAAATGTAAACTTACTAATAGGTTAATGACATTAGTATAATTTACTCAATTTTTTAACACAAACTTAAAAAAGGAAGAATTAGAATAGTATAAATAGTATTATTGAATGGCTAAATATAATTAGAATTGATTTTCCAAGTTCTGATCCTTAAAATAAGCAGCAAATTAAGAAATAAAATCATGAAAAAGAAGAAGAAAATGGATTTGATATTGATTGTGAAATAACAAAATAGATAGATGCCTGCCTGCCTGCCTGCATGTGCAAAGTTGGGGGAAAAAAAACTGTTGGCTAACAAATCAGGCGCAATGGCCACAGCATTGTGCACCACGTGTTATGTGAATGACAGAAGTTGCCTTCTTGTTTTCACTCGCCCCACCATTCAAAACAACAAATAAATAGCCTTAAAATAAACAGAACCAATTCGAGGTTCCCAACAATGTCGTCTGTTTTTTATAAATATAAAATTTATACATTAATTTTAATTTTCTACAATTCTACATAATTTTCATAAATTATTAATATAATTATTGAGATAATATTATTTTAAATTTTTGTATTACATACACAAATAAATATATTTATCCAATATAAAAAATAAATTAATGTAGTTATTTATTTAAATATGCATATACATCTAAACTACAATTAGAGTTTCATTTGTATAATTATATCAAATCAAAGTTCATACATCAAATTGCATATTCGATCAAATTGAAGAAATTTCAATATTCGTCTTGGCTTACCTTTATTTTATAGCAAGTCCTCAACATTTGAATCTATCTTCAAACTAGAGGTGCTCATGGGTCAGGTCGAGTCGAGTCGAGTCGGGTCTAAGTATAATATTAACATACTTTATACTTGCCCAAGCTCGGTCTGACCCAAAATATGAGCTTAAAAGTTTTTTTAAACCTGCTCATATTTGCAAAAGATTAACTCAAGCCTATTTTAGGCTTGTCCATATTATTAATTAAATTTTTTTTAAAATATTTATATTATATTATTTTAATATTTAATAGTTTTATACATTTATTATTTATTGAAGTTTTTTATATAGTCATCTTAACATTGTTTTAATTTTTACATTAGAGTAATATTATATATTTAGTATAGGGTTATTTTTTTAATGTGTTCTAAATTATATAATATATAAAATTAACATAATATAAAGTATTATAAACTTAAAAATGAGTCGAACCTTGAATGTTCAAGTATGATCCTATCCTATATTTTAAATGAGCCTAATTTTTTTGTCTAAACTTAATATTTTTACCCAAACCCTCCCAAATTTTAAACTAATAGCCTGACATGTTAACAAATCTACTTAAAACCTATTTCCAACCAAATAATCGGAATTTCTTTAATGTCAATAAAAGCTCATTTTGTTCAAAAAAGGGACATATATTTACATTTTTCTTTCCTAATAGTCGAAGTCAACGGGTATGATAGGACTTAAAATCTACAATCAACGGCTATGATTCGTCGGGAATGGACAGTTGTTAATAAATAAACATAAAATCGGCCTTTAGTAAGAGTACTTTATACTCCTTCCAATATTGTCAAAATCAACGGCCGTGATCTGCCTTCAAATATAGAGTAAAGGGTTAGGATTGGTGGGAGATCTGACATGGGAATCCATGTCGCTTTCAGTAGAGATGGTCCAAGTTAAGTAGATGGACGGATACTGCGGCTGGCAATGCGGGAGATGTGTAGGGTAGCTATTGTGACACGTGGCAGTTAGAGATCTCCATTAATGCCATGTCAGCATCTACCTGTTTTAGTAGTGTGAAATTTTCGGCGATCTTTGCGGGCTAAAAATATTTTAATGTTTTATGAAAATAAAAAAGAAAAATAAAAAGGGCCTACTAAGTACAAAGTTGAGTGATGTTTGAATTATAGCACAAATGCATGTGCTAATGGCATGAAAATTTTCAAGTAAATTAATCACCCAATTTATTTTAAAAATAAACTAAAACTTACTAAGTAAATCCCATCAATAAAACTCATTTAAAATATATGGAAATAATGCGAGTGAATTTTGAGAATAATATATTAATATTCCTAACCTAACATCTGTCCTGATTTATGGAAATCAAAATTTACTTCTATTCTTTTAATGTCCTAACATTTTCAATTATTCTTTTAAATGTTGTTTAAAAACTAACATTTTAAGGGTTAGTATTATGGTACATTAATATACAAGTAATTTTAGAAAATGGTTATCGTCTTTTTTTTAACATTTTACTATACTCGATTTGCGGAATCTAAAAACTCTATTTGCAGTTAGAGCTGTCCATGGGTCAGGGCACCCGACTAGATTCGGAGGCTTGCCAAAAAATTGAAAGGATTTGAATAAAAATATAAACTTAAAATGTAGAATTGGACAAAAAATGAGACCTGTTTTTTAAATGAGTTAAGCCTCAAATAAGCTTTTTTTGACCCAAACCAAACCAGGTCAAACTTAATTCAAATGCACTTATAAATTTAAAAGATTTTATGGTCAATGTATTAAATAATTACTCAATCCTAATATAGTTTAAAAATTTTCCAACAGCAATTTTTGTTCTTATAAAATTGACCATTTGGTGGGTTTTCCAAACTGACATTACAACATTTATGAAGCCATTAACTGAATTTTAATTCATAACTTCCATCTTCTAATGTGGGTTTTCAATATGAAGTTTTATAATGTTGATATTTAATAAAGACAACACCATTATTTTCACCCTTTAGCGACTAAATGAAGCAACCTTGTAAAAACATTAACCAATCAACCAACAATCTCGAATTTAAGTTTAGTAATATTCAACCATATCCCATCCTTTGAACACTTTTTTATTAAATAGCTACCATAACCAAATATGCTAACTAACCCTCTTCAAACTTACAATCTAGGTGGAAAACACCTAAAACAACAACCCTGAAAATTGATTGGGGTAAATTACAACATTATCACATTATAATTTGATCACTAAATTATTTGAAAGTTTTCATTTAAGTCACTGAACTATTCAAAAGTCTTCATTTAAGCCATTGATTTTTCTAAAGTTCTACCAGTGAGCTCCAAGCAATGAGCCAATGATCAATATGGTGAATCAGTATCGATCAACAAGTAGAACAACATACGTTAGATCCAAATTGTTATGACTGTCAGTGTCGGATATCAAAAAAAAAAGTTGTTTAAATTTTTAGTTTGCAGATTCATGATATCCAAAATTATTTCATGAAAAAAAAAATTTTAAACTGTAAAAGAGAATGAGAAAAAGAGCCTTTGATTGATGTATGCACTACGAACAGAGAAAGTCATATAATATCGTTTTTTAACAGCCTAATGACATGAATAGTTCAATGATCAAATTGTAACTATTTTTCAATAAAGTGATAAAAAAATTTAGTAAGTAAGCATTGTAGTTTACCCTAATATTATTTTAGTTTTATAAAAATTTAGACAATCTTTTTATATATTTTTCATGTAAAGGATAGTATTTCAACTTTTGACTATTTGGAGCAGCTTTGTTGAGGGCATTGCTTAGCAGTCAAAAACTACCAACAGGGAATTCCGTAAAAACCTGAAATCACCGAAGCATAGACGACCCTACATGTTTAGTTTAATCACGCCATTGAACAAGGCTTTTAATCCTCTTTATAAACACCCCCTTCTTCTCAACCTCCCTCCACCACCTTGCCTCACAAAACAAGCAAACAAAGGTAAAATGGCAAGGACAATGGCAACGGCGATCCCTTCACTTCCTCTTCTCTTCCTCTTTACATTTCTGCTTCTACTCCCACTTCTCATTTCCTCTTCCCCTGTTCAAGACCCTGAGCTTGTAGTCCAAGATGTTCACAGGTAAAGAAACTACACCTCCACTCATGTCATCTCCATTAATACTCCAAAGGAATTAATTTTTGTGGTTTTTGGGTGGCAGGGCCATCAATGCGTCCAGGAGGAACCTAGGGTATCTCTCCTGTGGAACCGGCAACCCCATTGATGACTGCTGGAGATGCGACCCCAACTGGGAGACTAATCGCCAGAAGCTAGCTGATTGTGCCATTGGGTTCGGCAAGAACGCCATTGGCGGAAGAGATGGTAAGATTTATGTGGTCACTGACTCGGGCGATGATGACCCCGTTAACCCCAAACCAGGGACATTACGGCATGCGGTGATTCAAGACGAACCGTTGTGGATCATTTTCGCTCGTGACATGACCATTCAGCTAAAAGAAGAGCTGATAATGAACTCATTCAAGACCATCGACGGTAGGGGCGCCAGCGTTCATATTGCAGGGGGTCCATGCATTACCGTTCAGTATGTGACCAACATTATCATTCATGGACTCAACATACATGATTGTAAACAAGGAGGGAATGCTATGGTGAGGGACTCCCCACGTCACTATGGTTGGAGGACCATATCAGATGGTGATGGTGTGTCCATCTTCGGTGGTAGCCATGTTTGGGTTGACCATAACTCCTTATCAAACTGCAAAGACGGCTTGATTGACGCTATCCATGGCTCCACCGCTATCACCATTTCCAACAATTACATGACTCACCATGATAAAGTCATGTTATTGGGACACAGTGATTCGTATACTCAAGACAAGAACATGCAAGTCACTATTGCCTTTAATCACTTTGGTGAAGGCCTTGTCCAAAGAATGCCACGGTAATAATAATATTGCTACTATGGTCAATTAGGATAAATATCAATAACGGATTACTTATATATTTTTTCGGAATTACAGATGTAGACATGGGTATTTCCACGTGGTGAACAATGACTATACTCATTGGGAAATGTATGCCATTGGAGGAAGTGCTAACCCAACAATAAACAGCCAAGGGAATAGATTTACTGCACCTAACAACAGATTCAGCAAAGAGGTGACCAAACATGAGGATGCACCGGAGAGTGAATGGAAGAGCTGGAATTGGAGATCGGAAGGTGACCTAATGGTAAACGGTGCATTCTTTATCGCGTCGGGTGCTGGCGCCTCGTCGAGCTATGCCAAGGCTTCAAGCTTGGGTGCTAGGCCATCTTCACTAGTGGCAACGATAACGACCAATGCTGGTGCGCATAATTGCAAAAAAGGTTCACGTTGTTGATGATAATGATGGCGACACATGTGATTGAAACAAGACATTTTATTACAAGTGATTGAAGTGATTTAATGTTGGGTTCTTGTGCAATTACATTTAGATAGAGAAATCAGAACGATTTTTAAAAAAGGAAGGAAGGAAAAAGAAAAAGTCTATTAAAAAGGATTTCTCTGTTCCCTTCCATAAATTTTTTTTTTCTTGGTTGGTTTATTCATGTATGACGATTACAACCTCGGCCTGTTGCTCTTAAAACAAGTGCAGATGTGTTGATATAATACTAAAATTTTAAGTTAATTTTTATTTATTTTTGTTTGATGCATCCATGTCCGGGAAATGACAGCGACAAAAGAAGCTTCAAATCCAACTAATTTATATCTAACTCTTGTAGGAAACTTCACCCACCATACATTGTAAATAATAACAACATTTACTTCCAATACCCACTCATCTTTAATAACCACCCATTATAAAAAAAGTAGTTAAATTGGTTCCTTTTGTTTCAACCCCAAGATTGTCCTTTTTGTTTTTTTACTATGCTCTTTCAGCAAGAAATCAAACCAAACACCCTCCCATGTTCTCCTGAGATTACATGTAATGACAAAAAGGGGCATGGAACAGCTTTTGCTTTTGGATTGAGAAATTTGTTAAAATCTTGGACAACACCACCTATCTTTTTCTTTATTAATAATCTGCACCAATAGATTTCCCAAGTCTCGGGTAACTTCATATCCTAATCTCCCACATGCACCTTGGATCACCCTTTTTAGTGGGATCCAATTTTATTTTTTCTTTTAGATTTTTCTCTTAACAATATTTAAATTTTAATTCTCTCTAAAAATGTAATTAACTTTACCACTACCCTTGATTGAAAGACTAATTTACTATTTTTTATAATAAAATGAGAATCTCACATGTAAACCTTAAAAAAATGGATCCATTCTTAATTGGAATTTACCGTTTGATTTTATTTCAGTATGTTTAGAGTACTTTTTAGCTAAATCGTATCGTATCAATCCGTTTGAATTGTAAAGAACAGAACGATTGGAGCATCACTAGAACAACACACTAGACATCGGTTTCTCCACTAGAGCCTTATGCTCCGGCCAAATGTTCCAACATCTCATTTATTTTTCCTCCATTTTACTTTTTTTTTGTCTCTTTCTTCATTTTACCTTCTGTTTCAATAATTTTGTATTTTCAATTATAAGATAATGTTATTAATTTAAAATAATAAACATTTTCCCCATTATTTTATAACAAACTAATATACCTTATTATCAAAAGAAATTTTAATTTACCTTTCCTTCAATTAACTACTTTTACATTATTTATTTTAATTTTTAAATTTTAATTATTTTGATTTAAAAATATTAAAAAATTCCATTTTATATAATAAAATACCAAAAGATACATTTTAATATTTTATTAAATGAATTTACAAATTCACATATTTTTAATAATTTCATAAAAGTAAAATAATTTAAAAAACTTCTATTATATATTATTTTTAATCTAATGTCCTTAATAGTCAATTTTTTATTCTCACTTCACTGCTACAGCTGCGTTTAAATCTAAACATACACTACAGTATCCAATCTCACCATTACATTAATTAATTTTATTATCAAATAAATTAATCTTCTTACAAAAATTAATGTAATTAAATTTCTATTAAATTCGAAAATCAACAACTAAAAATTCAATTAGAATTGGAATTTGGAAAGATATATAAAGCGATCCCATCAGTCAAGAGATGGTGTGGAACTGAGCATGTGGCAGACATAATAGTGTTTTGGGAAGGCGACTATTGCCTTTCAAGACCATCCATCTTTAGCTTTACCTTTAGACTGCGGCAACTAAATCAAGATGGTTGAATTTTGTTTTAGGGAAGGATATTCAACATTCCTCGTAAGACTGTCCAGCCAATATGATTCATTAACTTTACCACCGGTAGCCGCCCGCCACCATCAACCTTAACACCGCCCAATTTTATATATATATCTATCCACTACCATACAACGCCATATAAATGTGTCATATTCTTTCGAATTAAAAATATATAATTCGATTTCGGAGTTTTAGTTGGATTGATTTTTATAACTCAAATAATTTTAATGATAAATTAGTGTAAATATTCCTTTGATTCTTGTCGATTTAAAAATGAGAAAATTAATCAATCTAAAAAAAAATCATAAAAATTAAGTTCAAAAAATTTCAAAATATTTATAAAAAATTTCCATTTTTTTTAAAAAAGATGTATAAAAGATTAAAAATCGAGAAATTTATAAGAGTAATATAAAAGGTGTTAAATTATAATACAAATTAATAAAAAAAACTAAAATAATACATTTGAGGCCAACAATTAAATTACCAAATCAAGTTCATCATATTAAAATATGTTATTTTTTCTCTCATTTTGCTTTGAAAGATTTTTCAAATATATATAGTTTCAAATTTATGTACTTTAGTTTGGAATTAGTCGTATTGTCAATAAGATTTTAATTTGACATTTTTAAATTTTTTAAATTTCACTCGACTCAACTTTACTCAATTTTCATTTCGTTTGACTCAAATCGAATTAAATTAAGATAATTAAACTAGACTCGTTAATTCGACAAGTTAAAAAAAATTACTTAATTCGATCAAACACTAATAGAAAGCGTTTGCTATTGAAGAAAGCCCTAAATCCCATATAAATTGTGTAATGGAGTTAGGTTTACATCGCTTTCAACCCCTAAGGTTTTTTGTTTTTATAAAATGATGAGCCCAGTAGTTTGATATTAGTATTGACAGTGGGATACTAACAATGTGCCATTAGAACAATAACACATTGCAATGGAGAGGAGAGGAGTTTTGACGGTGTTGGCCTTATTCCTATGAGACACCTTCTGTGGAGTTATCCTAAGATCCAGTGGGCCAAAACAAACAATACTTTGCAAGACTATATTAACGGTGGAAGTTAGTCTTAGTAGATAGCTAGCTACAACTCATTCAATACTCAAATTTGTAATTTAATTTTTTAATATTAGTAAAAATTCATAATAAAAAATTAACTCAAATATTAAAATATTCAAATTAGACCTTATACGATAGCTTCCTATATATTTTTTATAACAATTAAGTTATACAAGTTATTAAAGTTGATTATGGCATTATGTAAGGTGTGGAGAGCCATTGAGAATAAATAAAAGCCAAAGTGAAAGAAACTCATAAACATTGGGATGAATTTTGGAATTATGCCTAAAAATACTTTATTGCAAATCAACCCCAAATTTCTTTCTTTCTTTTTTTCTCTTTTGCTTTACAAATTTATGTTTTTTTGGATTAACCAGCTGAACTAGACATTTTTCAAATCCTGTCATCGATACCTCTCTTCTCTTTCTAGTTTAGAACTATTTTTTAAAAAGTGCTTTTAAACGGTTTGATTTAAGATTTAAATGTTTAAAATTGTCAAAAAAATACTTTTAAGAAATAAATTGTCTATTTTAGACTTGATATAATAAAGTAAAAAAAACACACACACACATTTAAATACAGTCTAAATTTGTTATATTATGATATTTCAACAAAATATAAAAAATAATTTATTGTAACTCATTATTAATATTTTAATATATAAAATAAAAAATTTAAATCTTTTAAGTAATTAATATTAATTATTTGTAAAACTCAATTTAAATATATAAACTATTTTAAATATTAAAATAAAACCATTATAAATTTAAATATATAATTTATTTATCTGAAATAAATTTCAATAGAATAATTTTATATCCCATATAAATATTACATAAAATAATAAATAAAGATTAAAAATGTCATTTGACATAAAAATAAAAATAAAAAACCCATTTTTTCCAAACATAAAGCTAGAAAAAAAAGTGCTTGTATTTCAATTCACAAAAACACGTCTAACTCCAAAAGTTATCTATAATTCTAAAAATATTTTTGACTAAACAATGTTAAACAAAGCTTGAAATCTTTTATTTATTTTTTTAATTTTCGCAACTTTTTGAATTCATAATTCTTGATTTTTAATTAGCTCAAAACAATTCTTAAAATTACCAGTTTAATGAATCAATCAACTAATCTAATTCGATTCTAACTCAACTCATACAACCCTTATATTGACCCGCATGTCTTATTATTTGATACACAATTCTTTTATTCTACAATCAAAATTAAAAATTATCTTATATTGATAATATATTATTATAGGATATTAATTTTTAGTAATTTGATTCCTAATGAGATATTATAAGATACTATCTCTTAACAATTTGATTCCTAATAAGATATTATAAGATATTATTATAAAATATTATCCTTTAACAATTTGATTCCTACTTCATTAATATATATATGTATAATTACCCTTCACGTCTATCAACCCTATTCTTGTCATATATCCTGTTTATTTGATTTTCATTTTTTAAATGGATAATTATCTTATATATTATCACTAAAGTAAAAAGACTCCACAATCAAGATTGAGTTGATGTCAATTGTTTTTAAATATAATAAAATAATTAAAAAAAAAAACACTTAACATCATCTTATATTTGCTTCTGGATGGATAGAATAATTACTTTTTTTAAATATTATTTTTTTAAGGAAAATATTTGATATACAACCATTGAAATTTAAAAATTCCACAAGGAATTGGTGTGTGTATACATGTGTATATATGTATATAAAATAAACTACGAAGTGTGGCCTAATTTTTTTCTTTTTTTTTCTTTTTTTGGGGTTAATGCTCAAATATTGAGAAGATACCATCTTTTGTATTAATAAATGTACGTTAAATGAAACAAGAGAAAAAGCAAAAGGAATTTCGATAAAATATGCCCCTAGTCAAATGAGCTTAACTTGGAAGGGTCTAAAACTAGTACAAAACCTTGCTTAGGGTAGTGAAGAATCAATCAATCATGTTCAAGTACATATTTTACTACTACACCAGGTGCAAATGCAAATCCCCATATAATTTTAAGTAACTTCACACACAGTTTCCTTCAATGAAAGAATGATCATCTCTATCATGCAATTACCAAGTTATGGCAACTTTCATATATTTATGTATACCTCTTTTTTCAAATCGCATACCAATAATACAGTGACACTTCTAGCAGTTTAAAATATACCACTAATTAGTTCCTCTAGTGAGAAATCAATGAATTCCTAATGAAGAATAATGCTTCAAAGAATCCATTATCTATCTCTTTACCAGGACACTGAATGTTAGTGTCAAGAAACGATAGCAAAGAGGTAAATGATTGAAACTCGAGTTCAATTTCGTTTCTCAACATAAGAGTTATAAGTTGCAAGTACACTTACTTCCAAGACTTTCAGACCCCCAGTTCATCAATCTTCATCATCAGAGCTTCCATCATCACTACTATAATCACTGCTATCATCATCTGGATCAAGAATGTCGAGCTCAACATGTCGCACCTGAATTGGCTCAGGTGGCTTATGCAAACCTGGAGGTGGAACAGGCCGCATGTTCGGCCCTTCCATCCTAGGTATAGACAAGGAGTCCAATGGAGGTAGTGGCACTGGGTCCCCAGGCTTCCATCCTGGTGGTGGCACTGGCAAGTTGGCTGGCAACTCCACAGGCATATTGGGTTTCCAGCCTGCTGGAACTGTAAAATTTGGTGGAAGCAAGCCCTGAAGGGCAGCCAAATTAGCCAGCGGATTGGTATCTGCAGGCTGTGCAGGCGGTGGCTCAATGATAGCTTCGACAGTTTTCTCCTTAGTCTCGGCTGTCTTAGGTAAACCAACATCGAGATCAGCAAAGTTATAAAGCTGAGAAGCACGCATCTGCTCCTCCTGTGGTGCAGGGGGGAGCGCCCCACGAAGCGGTGCTTGTCCGGCGCCAAACTCAGGAGGTGCAAAAGTAGTGTAACTAATCCGATGTGCATACGACAAAATATCTGACAAATTCAAACGAGATGCAACTGTAGTGGTACAAGAATCACCATCAGCAGCAGCAGCATCCTTCACACCATTATCCTCCAATTTCAACCTTTTCGGCTTCCGATAACTGGAATAATCATCAACTAGAACATCGAGAACCTGCTCTGCCTCCTTAAGTTTATTAGCAAAAGCAACGACTGCACCATCTTTAAACCTAATTTCCTTGGCAATCTTCTGCTTAGCATCTTGAAGGTCCAGGATTTCTTGGAGCTGGCCTACCGCTTCGAAGAGCTGGGTTTGGAGGGAAGCAAACAACGAGATGACTTCTTTAGTGGAAGTAGGGGTGGATTCAAGTGGAGGAGGAGGCATTGATTGCATCTGTGAAGAAAGGAAAGAAGGCAGAGACCCACGAAAAGCCGAAACCCAAATGGCTCGATTCGGGGAAACTTCAAAGAGCTTAGAAGCTAAGGATGCCATTTGGAGGAGTAGGGATTGAGCTCGAGGGCTGAGATCACCAACAAAAGTGTTGTGATGACCTGAATGCCAAAGTAGAAATAGCATAAGTTGCTGATGAAATACATAGATATAATACAACTGGGTAGAACCCATGGGTGCACATCTATGAACCTGATGTATCCTCCCTCTGGCTGCTAGCATATGCCCAATTAACTTTAATAGGTTGCCCAAATCTGCAAAAAATGCCATATGTTAAAAGTATAGGACAAGGGAAAAGGCAAACATAAGTCCATTCTACTAAGAGTTCATATTATTACTTACAGCTGCCTTCCATTAAGAGTAACAATAGCAAGGGCAGCTGATCTGCGATCAACGTAGTCCACAAAACCATAGGTTGCCTGCGTTAAAAGCAAATAACAATAAGCCCATTCTATTAGAAATGATACAAGCAAGAACCAAGAACCCCCCAAAAATGCAAATAACAAGTTGATGAAACCCTGAATATCAAATTAAAACTGGGAAAACAAAGCATCAAAAAGATGACCTTATCTTTCTTAACAAGTTTGCATCCTTCAATAGGACCAGTACTCAAGAAAACTTCTTGCAGAAAGGGTTCCGTGACCTGGGGGTGAATATTTGCTACGTATCTGCAGAATTAAGATTAAGTAAATGATAAAAAATTAACCATGAAACAGGACATAAACAGAAAAATTAAGACTAAGATTTTTTTACTACATATACATGCAAAAGCTTCACCAAAAGATACATTATGAATTAATGGCCAAAGGTGATAATTTTTTTAAAAGAATGAACTAAGCAAAACTCACACACTACGGCAATTAGATGCATCAAAGCCAGGAGGAAGATTTCCACTCGAGATAGGCTCTATCTGCACATTTTAAATTAAAAAAAATTAAAGGTAAAAAAAGGACAGTTTTTTCAATAAAATTTAGTTTTTTAGTATCAAGCAAATTTTCTATTTTGCTCGTATAATTTCCACAGAAACCAGAAAATCATCTGAGGAAAAAAAGCTCCAAATATTTCACTAATTAATACTAGCAAGCAAACAAATTGGAAGACGAAATATATGAATTTAACAACCCTAAGTGGAATGAGAAAGGAATGAACTTCAATAATAGAAACTGGCAACCTCAATTGAAGGAGAAACACAGAGAAGTAAAAGAACCTGAGGACTACCCATGAGACTGGGATTTGGGTACACCTGTTGCACCAGAGCATGTTGCTGCTTTAGCCTTTGCTGTTGCATCTTCTTTCAGTTTAATCAATAATGTGAAGATACTGCCAAAAGGTCTAGGGTTAGGATTGCTGGAGAAATCGAAAAAGAAGATGACCATGAGGAGACAAAAGGAAAATAAACAAAATTAAACCCAAAAAAAAAAAAGAAAAAAGAGAAAAAATTTACAAAAGTAAAAAGGAAACCAATGAATCCCTCGAAAGGGATCACTAAAATATTATGAGTTGAAACTTGAAAGGAGAAGATAAAAGAAGACTGAGCAAAGACATGGAGCTCTCTTGATTTTATAGTACCTTTTTTTAATTGGGTTTAGCCCAACCCGACCCGTATTAAAATTTAGCTTTAGTTGCTTACTAAATTACATTAGTTGATAGTTGGAAATGGATGGTAACAAGCAATAATTGAAAAAAGAAGAAGAAAGAAACACCTTGAAAATAAAGAGGAAAAAAAGAAACAAATGATGTTAGAGATGGTGGGTCATAATTGAAGGTACTAAAAAGGAAAAGGAACCAGCAATCTCAAATTTTTTCCACATAAAGAAACAAAATCAAACATTTATAATCTTAAATGCCCAAATTGAAAGTGCAAAAAAAGAATTAAAACCAAATGTAATAAAAGATCAAAAAAACAATTATCAGTTCTTATTTGAAAATACAACTTGCTTATTATCCTTCTCCTATAGCTCGACTATCTTCCTTCGACATTGTGTCCTTCGGGTTCTTTTTAATGCTAACAATCAATCTAGCTGACATAGTTTGGTATAAGGGTAAATAATGAGTCTTAAGAACTAGGATCAATCCCATTCTGACCCTTGACAATTACCCATTTTTCTAAAAATTTAAATAACGTGTAAATTAGTATGAATCTCCAACACCCTACATCAATGGAAAAAAAAAAAGTTCATAGCTTTCTAATCCATGGATTACTCCTATTCTAGGGCTAAATAGTTAACTCCAGTAAAGTTGAAGAACCTTAAATAACTGGGAATCCAAGCTTTTGAGACACTTCAACACTGAATTCAAAACTTAAAATCCATGTATCTCTCATTCAAAGAATAGACCAAAGAAACAATCTTTAACAATGAATCCAATATAACATTAAACATTAAAAAAACAAAACGAAGCATTAAGTGATTGAAGAACGAAAAGAACTCACCGATTAATCAATAAAGTAAAGAAGCAAAAAGCCAAAAAGGAAATTTGATTTACTGACAGCTTCGAGGACAAGTAGGATCGAATATAGAAGAGATTGAAAAATAAATAGTTTCTCTTGAATTGTAGGGACTAGGTTTCTATTGTATTGTCTCATGAACCGTGTTCGAGCGGTTTTTTCCGGGTTATGGGCCTTTTTTAGTTTTTCTATTAAAGGGTGATCTGCAAAAAAGTGCCTAACTGCCTATGGAACGATGATGGTGGTGACCGGAGGAAAATTTGGTGGTATTTTCTTTGTTACTGTTAGGGATTTAGAAAAAAAAACCGTCTATAGAAGCCATGGAGATACCTGGAATTGGATGAGATTGACAGGCCGCACAGCGGGACGGCGACGTCTGAAGGCTGGAAAGGAGAAGGCGATGGCACTGGTGAACTCCGGCAACAGAGGAAGCAGCAGCTTGGCCGGAACGAAGACAGTGTCTTGATGGAAGAACGAGCGGGACAACGCAACGGTGATGGGCGCCGGCTACAGAGGAAGCGGGAGATGGAGTAGAGACTGCTATCGACGGGCAGCGGCACTTAGGGATTTTCTTTTAGGAACTGATTTGGGAAAAAGGGGAGGAGAGGTCACTGGTCAGTAAAATTAAAAAAAAATTAGGGCCGGGCCCGAAAAAAATCTTACCCGATACGGTGGAGAGTGGCGGTTCTGGAAACGGTGAGAGCCATGGTTAGCGTTTAGGGTTGGGCGGTGGAGAGAATCTGGGGAAACTGCTACAAAGAAGAAGGAAATGTAGGAGCCTTGTCTCAACTTTAACGTTGCTGTTAACAATTTTTAACAAATTCAAATCTTGTAATAAATATCCAGCGGTGGTGCAATTTTATTTTATATATTAAGGAAATGAAATACTTTTTGTTAATAAACTTCATTCCTACTTTAAAATTTTTAAATTAATAATCCGTTTGGACGGGAGATGAGATTGACTCGACTTAAGATTAAATGAGATTAATTATTGTAAGTATTATATTAGTTAAATTAAAATTATTGATTTTAAATTTAAATTGAATTATAATAATGATATGAGAATGTAAAATGATTATTATTGACATTAAATTAAAATGTATATATAATAAATGACTAAAAAATTATTTTAAATTATATTTAAATTAAATATAAAATATATTTATATTTATATTTATGCTAAACTATAATTTTAATTTGTAATTTATATTAAAAATATTTATATATATTAAATAACATATATTAAAATTATAACATAATATCTTCAGTGTTGTTTGATTAAATAAAAAAAAGTTGAAATTTTAACTATTGAATTTAAATTATAAAATTATTTCATATATTATTTAAAATTAATTATTGAATATAATTTCATTGTTTAATAAATATATATTCACATTTTATCCTTAATTTTTAAACATTTCACCTTCTTCTAAATAAAATCGAATTTTAATAAAATAATATATTATTAAAATAAATAAAATTAATTAAATGAAAATGCTGATAAATAAATCTTTTTTCTTATTATTTTCTTAATTTTTTTATAAAAAAAAATTCTATCAGTTGATTTAATTTTTTTCATAGTCAATCAAATAAGGCTTACATTAAAATTTGAGTTATAGAGCATTTTAGACTTAAAATGATACTAATTGATCTAAAGGAGCACTAAATTCATTATTATAAATTTAAAAATCCTTTGTAGTTTTACAAATATTAACTTATGATACAAAAAATCATATGTTAATACTATCGGTTGCAATTTACGCATTATGCAATTTGTCATATTTGTTGACATATTTTGATTGAAAATTGTATTTAATGTCTTACAACTCTTCAAATATGTTAAACAACAATAAATGAGATTATGATTGATAAATGATTGGTGAGGATAACAGACCAAACAATGATACTTCGCAAAGATTCTAATGTGGTTCGATTATCATATTTAAAGATAAGTGAGGGACCTCACAATGGTCCTCATGGAAGGGAAGTCATTACAGCTTTCAAAAATAGTGAAGGTAACATTCTGAGCACAGGGGCGACCCCGTTAGTTGGACCATTACAAAGATGATACATCTTTGATACCTGCATATGTAGTTTATCCTTCAAAAGTGGAAGGAAGAGACTATGAATGCCAGATTCTTTCATTCAATAGCCCGATTATCAACCAAACTGTTTCCCTAGAGCATTGAGGGCTAAGAAGAAGGCGCATTTGTCTCACAGTGCTAAAATGATTTCACCAAGTAACCAAGAAGAAAACAAACTTGTTTTATCTATTCCCAGGCTGTCATCTTTCGCGAACCCCCTCTGCTCCAATGACTCCTATGCATTTTACTGCTCTGAGAAGGATAGGTAAGAATGTATGTAGAAATGCTCTTGTTTCATTTTCGAAATATGCATGATGGTGTTTAGGTGAATATCATTACATATTTCATCACCTACACTGTCCTTCCATATATGAGTGCTGAAAACACAACACAAATGGATGTCTTGTGTTTTAGTCTCTATAAGTTCCTATTTGTTACTTGTCTCAAACATATAAAAGCGAAAACTATAAGCTTGCTTGGAAGTTTCTTTCTGACACTCTAATCTATATCCTCAACCGTTTATAGTCTAATCCATGAATACTGCAGGCTTGGCAGCTGACTCAAGAACCATTGGTGGATTGGGTTCTTCCTTGTTCCACAGCCAAGTAGCTTCTTGCCCTATGTGGCATTTGCAGCAAGTTTGTAGAGGACTCTTGGAAGCTTCAAAATATTAAATGTCTATTGTCTTGCACATTTTTGCAAGTATATAGATATATTAGAACAAAATGTTGATCATACATGTAAGTAGAGAGCATGGACAGTACAGAGTCGTTATATAAAGCAAAAGCAATTAATGTCGGATGTGTCATGCCATATTGATGAAGTTCGAAACCCACTTTTATTTATCATTTAACATTCATAAAGTGGGATGAATTGATCTTGTTGAACAGTTTGATAGGGATTAATACCAAACGCAAACTGATTATAATCCCAAAATTGACATAAAAGAGGCTGCATTTTGGATACCTTTCAAGGAAACATGAAAAGATACAACAGAGTACGCAATAGGAAAACCTCCTTCAACATCACCCATAACTATGGTTCGTGCCAGTACATCTATGGTTCTAGTACCTGTAATGAGGAGGTTTATAAGGACCTTCAACAGGGACACTGATGTATGCAGCTTGGTCAGGAGTGAGCTTAGTAAGTTTAGCTCCAAGCTTCCCAAGATGAAGTGACGCAACCATCTCATCCAAGTGCTTGGGCAAAACATAGACTTTCTTCTCATACTTGCCACTTCCCCTCTCCTTCCACAGCTCGAGCTGAGCAATCACTTGGTTTGTGAACGAGCAAGACATCACAAAACTTGGATGCCCGGTTGCGCACCCCAAATTCATAAGTCGTCCTTCCGCAAGCACAATGATACCCCTATTAGTCTCCGGGAAGATCCACCGATCAGTTTGAGGCTTGATAGTGATCCGCTTAATACCTGGGTAAGTCTCAAGACCAAGCATATCAATCTCATTATCGAAATGACCTTATCGAAATGACCGATGTTGCACACAACCGCATTGTTCTTCATCTGCTTCATATGACTAACCATAATAATATCCTTATTTCCAGTGGTAGTCACAAAAATGTCCGCTTCGGCAACCATGTCTTCTAATGTCAAAACCGGAATACCTTCCATTAAAGCCTGAAGAGCACAAATGGGATCGATTTCGGTCACAATCACACGAGCTCCGGCTGCCTTAAGAGCAGCGGCACAACCCTTGCCAACGTCTCCATAACCACAAACAACAGCAATTTTTCCAGCAATCATTACATCAGTAGCTCTCATAAGACCATCAGGCAGTGAATGTCGACATCCATACAAGTTATCAAACTGCATTTAACACAAAACCAAAACTTTCTTAAGCCTAAAAACACATAATTCAATCAAAACAAATACTAATTACAACCAATAAATCCTTACCTTGCTCTTTGTAACAGAATCATTGACATTAATGGCGGGGAATAAAAGGGTCCCATTAGCTTGCATTTGATATAATCTTTTAACACCAGTGGTAGTTTCCTCTGAAACGCCAACCAATCTGTCCTTCATCCTTGTATACCTTTTGGGGTCAATTAATAATCCTTCTTTGATAATACTCAAAACGATTTGAAACTCGGCGTTTTCAGTCTCATTCGGATTCGGCAACTTGCCGCTCCTCTCATACTCTTCCTCCGCCTTAACCCCTTCGTGGATCAAAAGCGTGGCGTCTCCACCATCGTCGACTATCAAATCAGGTCCGCCACCGGGGCCCCAGTCGAGAGCTTTCTCTGTGCACCACCAATATTCTTCGAGGGTCTCTCCTTTCCAGGCAAAGACGGCGGCGGAGTCACGAGCAATGGCAGAGGCGGCGTGGTCTTGCGTGGAGAAGATGTTGCAGGAGCACCAGCGGACTTCAGCGCCAAGGGCGGTTAAGGTCTCAATGAGGACGGCGGTTTGGATTGTCATGTGGAGGGAACCGGTGATGCGAGCTTCTTTGAGGGGTTGGGTTGGACCGAACTCAGCGCGACAAGCCATAAGTCCAGGCATTTCGACCTCAGCCAGCTCGATTTCCAGGCGGCCAAAGTCGGCTTGGGCAATGTCCTTAACTTTGAACTCGCGGCCAGTGGCGGTTCTGGAAACAATGAGAGCCATGGTTAGCGTTTAGGGTTGGGGCGGTGGAGAGAATCTAGGGACACTGCTGTTAAGAAAAAGGAAATGTAGGAGCCTTGTCCCAACTTTAACGTTGCCTTTAACAATTGTTAACAAATTCAAATCTTGTAATAAATATCCAGCCGCCCATTTAACCTATACATTAAGGAAATGAAAATATTCCATTTTGATGAATTTTAAAATTTTTGTTTGATAATATATTTTGGAGATATTATCTTGATTTTTAGTATTTTTAGATAGATTTAATTTTTTTCTAGGAATAAAAATTTAATTTGTAATCCTTCTATTGAAAAAGGATAAAGATAACGTAGAATCACAATATTACAATCTCTTCTCAATATTTTGATGAAATGTCAAAGGAGCACTAGATTTATTATTATAAATTTAAATATCTTTTGTAATTTTACTATATGATATAAAAAATCATATGTTAATATTATTGATTGCGTTATTAATTGAAAGTCTGTATTATGCAAATTGTCACATTTGTTAACATATATTGATTGAAAATTATGTTTAATGTCTTATAATTCTTTAAGCATGCTAAACAACACTAAACGATATTATGATTTGTAAGGATAACATATCTAGCAAAGATACTTTCCAATGGTCCTAATGTGGTTCAATTATCATATTTAAAGAGATCTTGTTTCCATAAATATCAATTTTAGAAGATCTCTTCTTATTCTTACTTATCTAAAGATCAATTTGAGCACATTTTAAGTGGTATATTTTGATCACATTACCAAGTTAATTACAAGTCTACAATACCTATTTAAAACATATTTGTTTTATTGCATTAGACACGAGCTACATAGAGCTCTTATGTTGTTCATTAAAGGAACTTGTTTTAGTGCAATTACATTGTAAACAAATTGTTTATGTTAAATTTGTACCTAAGCTTTCAAGGGGGAAGTTTTAGTAGAGAGAGTGATCTTAGATAATGCATAGGAGTGAAGTTATAATTCGGTGAATGAGTTAAACTTAAATCATATATTGTATTATTGATTGGTAGTGGATTACTTTTGAGAAACGCCCCATAGACATAGGAAAGGGATCCAAACTACATAAAAATACATCCATTTCGTATTTTTTTCTTTTTAAGTTGTTCATTTGGTTGCAACTTAATGCACAATTGACAAATAATTCAAGACTAATAATTGGAACCGAAGTTAGAAAGCTAACGTATTAGCTGAAAGATCATGTTGTTGAATTGCTTAGAGATGGAAGGTAGCTTAATTTATGGCTTCAATTATGCCAATTAAAAAGCTCAAATGAGGGCCTTTGTCAAGTTTTTAGATGAGAAAGTTTGGAAGGTTGTGTTAACTAGTTGGGAGCCTTTTACTAATGTTAGTGGTGTGAAAACTTACAAACCAAAAACAACATGGACTGCAGAAGAAGATAAATTAGCTAATGTAAACCCAAAAGCTCTTAATGTCATATTCAATGGTGTGAATCTTTAGGAATTTAGAAGGATCTCTAAATGTATTACTGCATAAGAAGCTTGGACAATTTTAAAGATTGCACATAAGGGGATTTTCACTATCAAATGTTTCAAACTCCAAATATTAACAATCAAGTTCAAAACTCTTAAAAGTGCTGGAGGAATCTCTCTTTGAATTGTATACTAAATTATATGATATTTCTAACCAATCATTTTCTTTTGGCGAGGAGTATTTGAATGCGAAGATGATGTGCAAAGTGTTAAGGTCTCTCTCCAAATGTTTTGCAATTAAACGGACTATTATATAGAAGGCCAAAGACATTGATACAATGAGGATGGATAAACTTATTTGAGTCTTTGCAGACTTTTGATATTTCATGTTTATAATATTAATGAATTTAAATATCATTTAAATTAACTTATTTTTAAGTCTTAACATCATGTTCAAAATAGACGTTTTAACTTTTTACAATTATTTATTACAAAAACACTAAATACATAAAATCTTAAATTAAACTTCTCAAAAGTAATGATAAATTATTTATTGATAAATTTTGAATATTATAAAAATATTTTATAATTTGTGAAAATAATTAAGGCGGACATCAACTAAATTGATTTTAATCCTATAGTAATGAGACAACTAACCATGAAATGTATTATGGTACCCCGACGGGATGATTAATAAGAGACGAGAGGAGTCTCTTTTGGTCAAGAGAGTCGAAGCGGAATCCATAAATATATCGTGTTTAAAGCCCCGCTTAAACAAGGTGACATCAATTTCTGGAGGGTTTGAAAATTGAATCCATTCTAGTCCATGGAGAAGAACAATAGAAGCATACGAATCGAGTGCCCTAAGCTGTTGATCACCCGAAATGAATCGGATCTCCAATGGTTAATCGGATCCCCATTTTTCCCTCCACTCACTATCATCTCCACCTTCAGATGCATCCATTCCAATTCCTCCGGCCCGGATTTCCCCAAGGAATCAGGTAAGCATCAAAACTCCCTTTTGGAAAAACCTAAACTTCAATTTTAATTTGATTTCTTTTAACCAAAAGTTCCATCATTTGATTCCGACTGGAACAGAGGAAATCAGGACGCTACTCTTGAAAGGATTCGATGTAATTGGAGCGTTAATTGTTGGAAAATCCGATCCCGAAAAGACAGCGGCGAGGGCTGTTGAATCTGCTCGGACATTGAAGAAACTTTTAACTGGAACAACAAAACTGGAAAATGAAGAGACGATCGGAGCTGTTGCTGATCCGGATACCGGGGATATTCGTTTCTTTTTATCGGAGACAGAGAGTTCGACGAGCTTCGAGTTGGTTAATCCTGTTTCGTACGGTGATAATCCTGAGAAATTCGTTTGGGAGAGTGGCTGTTTACTACTCTGCCAGCTTCCAATTAAATTGCCTCTCTGTTATCCTGTAAACAAGCCCTCTGGTAGCCTCTTTTCTTTATCACTTTATCTGAGTTTAGCTTAAATGTGTGCATTTAGTCATTTTTTGTTGTGGTTGAAATTATTAAGTACTACTTCTCTATAATAGTTCAATGCTTGTCGAATCAGCTAAGCCGTTTATGGCAGTTTGAAGTCAAGTGATACGGGTGTTTTGTTTAATGCTGAAAACCTGAAATTGTCAAGTATTCCTTAGGATCGTTGGTAATGGAGTATTGGTGATTTTATAGTTGTTGCTTATGGAAAGAGGGATTTTATTAGAGCAGATAATATTAGCAATGTTTTTGGGGCTAGTTAAGTCCAATTAGAGATGGTGAACTTAGAGGTGACAGTGATTTTTATGTGGAGATTCTGTGTGCTATATACAAAAGCTATGTTGCCTTTGACTTTTCTTTTTTTCTTGAAGTACTGGTGTTTGACATCTATGTCTGACACATTCTAGCATGGTATGAATATGACCCTCCGAATATACGTAAAAACTCAAAATGAAATACACATCTGTGTGGGTCATGTACCTGTATCTGAAAGGCTGAAACACTCAAGTCTAAGTAACATAGCATAAGCATTTATTCATTAAGCTTAGAGGTAACAGCTGTGGTCAGTGAATCAACCCTTAATTTGTAAGGATTTCTCAAGTCTGTTATTCTACCATGTTGGCTGCGGATCTGGACATGAAATTTTTCATGCATAATGCATACGTACTTGTTGGAAATATCTCTGTAATTAATTTCCTTTGAAATTTTATGCTTGAACTTGTTCTATTGTTTTCTCTTAGCATTCTAATGGGACAAGATTCTTAATCACTTCAGATGCGGAGAGTATTTTCTCACGTGCAATTGAAGCAGTTATTGCTAAGTTCAAAGATCCAAATGTTGTGTATCTGGTTGAAGCATCCAATAGAGGTTCTTTAGATGTAGTTCAACCTGTCATTCTTCGTGGTTCAGAATTGGATTTTGATGCAGCTGTAGCAAACATTGAGCTTTTGGATGAAGCTGCTCATAATTCTGAGAAAAAGCTTTTGCAATGTGCACACTTTTGTTTAAAAAGTAAATCTACTTTACAGTTGTTTTCTGCTGAGGTAAAGAAATTAACATAGGAATTATCCCATGTCATACTTTTACTGATAGAGTTGTTATTGTTTTTCTGTTTTTTCTCCTTTTGGTAGCTTGTTTATACTGTGTTCCACTGCATCTATTGCAATGGCTGTTGGTATTAGTTTTTGTGAAATATGTTTCTGCATAGAATGCAGATATAATCCAAATAAGTGTTCTGCTTAATAGATCTGAAAAGTCTCCAAAATGCAGTGCACCTGCTGTAGAATACTTTGCAGGTATTGCTTTCAATTTCACTGAAGTTGCTACTTATGTTTGTTTATCTCATCTAAGCCTGTTTTATACTCACAAGTTCCTAGTCAAGTTCTTTGTCTCGCTCACTAAATGCATTTTCTCTTATCAGCTATGGATGAAACTAGACTTTTGATTGTGGATTTCAAGCTAGAAGTACTCTGTTATGCAGTCCAGGGCATCCTGTTGATGCATGCTATTTCAAAATTAATCATCCCTGGGTTAATTGACCAGTTAATTTCTATGAAGAAAATGAACTTGCCTTATTTGTTAACACAGCATCCAGAGGTAACATTCTACATATCATTAGTAGGGTCTTTATGACTCCATATATCTTCTTCAGAAAGTGATATACATGATATATTCTTTTACCTTGATTCCCACCTTTGTTTTCCTGTTTCTTTCCCATTGAGGTGTTTTCTGCTAGATTGTGAAATTTCGTGTTGTGCATTCTGCCTTCTGGTTGTTCAACTTAGGTAAAGCTGTCCAGTTTCACCATCTTCTTAAAGAATTTACTAACTCACTCAAAATACGTTTCAAATCTATATAATCTATATACTGAACTAAGTTTTTGAAGGTTGAGTGTTAAAAGCCACAGAATTTTAAGCTGAACAGGCTGTGTAACACTCCAGTACAACCGAATGAAATTCCAAGCCACAATTTGCTTTGACACCATATGCATCTGATATAGACTTGTCCATGGGCTGGGCCACCCAAAAAGTGGGAGGGTTTATCAGCCCGAAAAATTGGCTTGAATTTGCAAAAGAAAAAACTGCTGCTGATTTTTACTGTTTTGCCTCTGTTTTTTCATTGTTTTGCTATCATTTCGCTATTATATTTCTACTAGTTTGTTGTTATTATTTGGATATTGTATAACTCTTGTTTTGTTATTAATTTTACTATTATTTTAGAGGTATTTGCTTGCTAAGTTGCACTTACCTTAGTGTTATTTAAGTATATTTTTTTAAATTTTTTTTCATTTGTTAGAAACATTTATTTTAATGTTTTTAGTGTATTTGATGTATTATATTTTTTTATATAAAAAATAATACGGGTCAGGCCTAGGTTTTAGCATTTTTATTTGGGCTAAACTTGGGTAAAATTTTAGACCCATTTTTGGGCTGGGCTGGGGCCTAGAAAATGGGTCTAAAATTTTTACTTGGCCTGGCCTGGCCTGAACCCGGCCCGGCCCATGAAAACCTCTAGAATCTGATACTAGGGAATCTTGATTTATAACATTAGCTTGTTATTTACGTTTAAAATCACTTATTAAGTCCTTATCCTCTATCTAAGAGATACATATTCTCTGTATAGTTCTGGCAATAACACTTTCAGGAAAGCCAGGACATAGTTTCATGCTGACAAGGTTCTTGATTGAGCATTCAATTTATATAATAATTATTAATTAGGCTTACTGAATTTTATTTTTTTATTTTTGTTCCTGAACTCTTTTTTTTTTTTTAATTCTAAAAGATCTTTATTCTTGAATTTGATCTGTTCTGCAAATAAGTTGAAACTAATTGCATTTTGCAGCTGCACCCATATCACTTTTGTCCACCTGGGATAGCACATCCAGTAACTGTTATCTATGAACTTAATTATGGGGAGACTGAAATGAAGCAAGGTACTTGATAAACGTGAACTTTTGTTTCTTTTGAAGTATTCTGTTCTGAGTGGGATAGCAGAATTTTTTTTCCCTCCAGAAACTAATTATTCAAAGGATACAAAGTTCAGTACTATTAAGTATTAACTAGCTCAATTTCTTTCAAAAAAAAAAAAGAAAATAGCTCAACTAGCTCATCTATTATCATTTTTCCTCTTTTTGTCATATCTACAAATAAAGCTACTTCATTGCTTATGCTCAATAAACCAATTCTCTCTTGGGAGGTAAAAATTAGTTTATTCCTATGGGGCATTCTTATAATCTCTGGCAAATATGGGATGTTTGCCTTGAGCTGCTTCCCAACCTTGCGCACGGAGTACTATCTTTGTACCATTAATATAATTTGTTTGTGTATACTTATAGAAGGATTTTGATGAAAAACTAAGCTACTAGTTCATATCATGTCCTGAAGTGATCTTAATAATTTATTGGTAAAGTCCACTCTGATTCTGGACCACATCTTGATTTTGTGTAGTTGTAATTTTTGTTTGGCAGTTGATGCTAGAAGATCCCTACATCTAAGGCTAGGGTTGCCATTTGATCGTCCTCTCTTAAGAATTGCCAATTCCCTGGATTTGTCTATAAAATCCCATTCAAGCAACCGCTCAACAAGAAAAGGTAATTGTTGAAATAAAATATGTAACAGAAATTCAGGCATTTTTTTATCCCACCCTTCCTCTTTCTTTATGTATCTGCTGCCATTAATTATGTCAACTTGTATTTGGGTTAATAGCAGGCTCCTCTTTGCTTAAAGATGTGCATATTGGGATTCCTGGCAGTGGGGGTTAGTAGCTATAATCTCTTTTCTTCTGTTTACCTTTTTCCCTCTCCTCATTGTTAACTTTCTTTTAGAAAAAAAAAAAAAAAAGAGATGATTTTCCCCCCATTTTTCTGCAGTCTCTGGTGGCAGTATTTCTCTAGTTCAAGGTTCTTATGAGTACTATCATTATCTGCAAGATGGCTTTGATGATTCGGTATGGGACTTTCTTCTTTTTAGTATCTTTTATGATTCTCGTATGGTTTAAAATAGTTGCTGTTCTGACAGAGTCATTATGCATCCAAGTCAGTTATCTGTTGGAGACCCATGCTATTAGAGTATAATTCTTACGGAGCAAGGTCATGCATGGTTGTGTGAGCTGAAGTATGATTTCTTTAATGGTTTCTAGATTTTCCAGTGTTGTTAAGAAGTCATGAAGCAAGTTTTCTGGTCAGAAGGCCTGTTTCACAGTCAATTATGAACATTATTATCTGCCTAATCTTCCATTTTTCTTTGCACATTTTAGTTTTTCTCACATCTTCTAGTTTCTTACTATTCTAATGATGCCAATATTTGATTTTGGTTGTGGTCATCATTTGTTCCATGGTTCTTGACAAACTTATAAAGATGTCTTTCTAGGGATGGGGTTGCGCTTACCGCTCTCTTCAGACTATAGTTTCATGGTTCAGGCTCCAACATTATTCATCTGTAGATGTTCCTTCACACAGGTATGAAGTGGGCAGCAAGCTAAGGTTTCTAAAGCTTTTATGATTATTTTGTTTTGATTTTCTCTGGTTGTTCCACTGAACATATTTTGACCTTTTGCCCATTTACATCCGACCAGAAACCAAGATTATATTTTGCAAGGACTGATTATTTACATGTTTGGTCTATTACTCTCTGCTTAAAGAATCCATTGCATGCCTTGCTTATACTTTGAATGCCGATGATATAATATGATTTTGTTTACTTTTTTCCTTAGGGAAATACAACAGTCGCTTGTAGATATTGGTGACAAGGATCCTGCCTTCATTGGTTCACGGGAATGGATCGGTGCAATTGAATTGAGCTTTGTTTTGGATAAACTTTTGGGTGTAAGTATACTGTTATTGTTGCAGAAAATTATGATTGATAGAATGTCACGACACTTGATGAACATTAACTATGAGTAGACGAGATGGAATATTACAGTCAAATCATGTTTGGACTTTGTTAATTATGCTTTAGGGACACGGATACAGAGTGAAATATTATAATGAATTCATGTTAGGTCTTTGTAAATTATGCTTTGGGCACTATTTTTATTCATATATTTAATGTTTGACAAGATGCTTTGTTTAACAGGTTAGTTGCAAAGTCATAAACGTTAGGTCAGGATCTGAGCTTCCTGAAAAATGTCGAGAACTGGCATTGCATTTTGAAACTCAGGGAACACCTATTATGATTGGTAATTAATGAGAATAGCAGTTTCTTTTAATTCATTGCGATCATGTTGCTTGTATTTGTATTTGTATTATGGTTAGGAATCTGTCAACTTACTTGTGTTCTATTAGGGAAATAACATGATTTACGATCACACAGTTTTTAACTTTACCGTATGCAGGTGGTGGTGTTCTTGCATACACCCTTCTAGGAGTGGATTACAATGAAGCAACCGGAGAATGTGCATTTCTAATGCTAGATCCCCACTATACTGGAAGTGATGATGTGAAGAAAATTGTAAATGGGGGATGGTGTGGATGGAAAAAATCAGTTGATAGCAAGGGAAAGAGTTTCTTTTTGCAAGATAAGTTCTACAATCTTCTACTTCCGCAACGGCCTAACAGGGTTTAGTTTTCTGATTTATTTAGGTAAACCAAAAGGAAGTGATTGTGAATTAGCAGCTTCAGAGATGGGAAAATTATGGATTTATTACTAAATGCAAAAGGACCATAAATCCATAATTTTTCAACCCGACTGAGGTTGAAGTTACAGTAGGAATTTTGCATTGCTCAGACCATGAACTATGTCGGATTCTTGTTCTTTGCCATTTGTCTATGTTTTGTAGTTTTCTTTTTTATAGTTTCTGGTAGATAGATAGCTTGTTATTAAAAATTCGGATAAACTACATTAGTAGTCACTTAATTATTTATTTTGGTTAATTAACTAGGAAAAGTTACAAAATAGCTATCTAATTATTCAATTTTTTTTGTCACCAATTGATTAATATAAAAATTGAAACACTTAACAATTCATGATAGTTGGATTACTAAAAAAGATATTGAATAGTTAAGTGATTAATTTGTAGTTTTTCATAATTGGATGATCAAAATGAGAAAAAAAAAAAACATAGTTCAGTGTAGTTTAATTCGGTTGGCAAGCTTGAATTTCAGTGTAGTTTAATTTGTTTACATGTAGAAAGTTTACGGAAAATGCTTTTTCGTATTTTTCTAAGTTTGTTTCATATAAAACAATTTGGTCAACTGAAAATGACTTACAGGTCATATAGAATAAGCTTTAAAATTAATAGAATAAGTTTTTTTTGTATTTTCTTAAGTTTGTATTTTCCTAAAAAAGCTCATTAATAACTAATTTTATTTTTATATAAAAATTAATTTAAATCAAGCTTAATATTATTATATTGAAAATAAATTTTATTTTTATTTTTAAAAATATTGAAATATTAATATAAGATATTATATATTTTTTAATATTATTAAATATACATATTTAATTATTTATATTTAGTCATATGATAAATTATTAATATAATTCATATAATTTATTATTTTAATAAATTATTTAATATTTCAATTTTATTTTAATAATAAATTTTAAAAATAACAATTTTAAATAATATTCTTCACATATTATTGAAAATATTTAATATTAATATTTTAATATTTATTATTTACTACAATTATAAATATATTAATAAATGTTTTGTAGTATAAAAGTTAAAATATGTGATAAGTCTATGTAGTCTTCACAAATTTTTAATTTAGTTTCTGTACTTTTATTTTTAAGAATTTAGTCCATCTACTTTTCAGATTTGAAAATCAAATCTAATTGTTAACATTGTTAAAATTTTTTTGTCAATTTTGTTAATGTTACATTTTTAAATAAAAATATTCACTTGATAGTTATGTAACTAAAAAATGATGTTGTAATGAACCTGAATTTAACAAAATATTTTTAATATATGCAAAAAAAATGTAAAATATAAATTTATAGATATAAAATAAACTCAATTAAATAATGAAAAGATAAGAAAATGTCAAATGTATGTTTATTTTATTGAAAACAACTTTTATGAAATATTTTTAAGAAATCTGTCAAACAACAGGAAATATTTTATACAAATTCATCCAAACACTAAAAAATATTAACTTTTTCAGAAAATTAATTCATTTTCCAAAAATTATTTTTTAAAAACCATTTTTAGTGAAACAAACAGGCCTAACATAAATGCAATGTTGATGTGAAAATCCTAAAATATTAAGGGTGGGTGTGTTTAACATATTGTTTTTTTTGAAAAATTTTTATGTTTGTTTCATAAAAAATAAATTTATCAAAAGTAAAATGATTTATAGTAAATAGAAAGTAAGTTTTTTTTTTGGAAAAGAGTTATAATTTGATTTTTATATAAAAGTACTTAAATATTTTTATATTAAAATAAAATCTTAAAAATATTACTTTTAAAGTATTATGATTTTCAGTATTATTAAACAATATTACTTGTATTTAATGATATAATAAATTATTAATATGATTTTATTAATTTAATACAATTATTTAAGATTATAATATTAATTTAATAATACAATTTAACATTAATAATAATTTTAAATTTTAAATAATATTCTTAATATTTTATTGAAAATATTATATATTAATATATATTACAATTTATAAATATTTAGTAAAAAAATTTTATAATATAAAATATAGATGTTTTGATAATATAAATATAAATATGAATATTTGTTTAAATTTTAGTATTATTCATCCATTCCCGTTCCCATGTGTAATTTCAAATTAATTATTAATAAGATTATATAAGTTATTAGTTATTATAAAATACCATCAAACAAGCAAATTTCTCCCCAACCCAATCACAAAGGTCGCAACCTTCGTCTGTATTTCTAAAATTTCCAAGCCAAGTCAGTAGCAACAGTTGCGACCTACTCAAGGTTGGGTCACGACCTTCAAGGCTGACTTTCCTATCTCCTCCAACTTTGAGTATTCTTCACCTCTAATCAAAACATAAACTTAGAAATTAATACTAAACACCAAAAACATTAAAAATGAAGCAAATTCATTACTAAAAAGACTACTAAGACTAGTAAATTTACCTCAAAATAAGTTGGGCTTTAAGAGAAAAATTGATTCCATTGAATAGGACATTTAGCCTCTCATCAATGGCCATGAGAAACTGGGAAATGGATACTCACGGTTCGTTAAAATAAGACAAACCAAATTAAAAGGTACAATGTTGATATCGATGAAGGGAAACTATAGTCAATGGAGAATGATGTGATTGGTAAACAAGAGGATTTTTCTTTTGCTAATTGAGACGAAAAACTTAGAGCCTAAGGTGTCTTCGACGTTCACACTGTAAGATTGTCGCCAGAGTATTTTTTAATTGAATTTGATAATGAGATTAGGAGGTACATGGAGGAAGGTGAATGGTGTTAGCTTAATCAAATGTTGTTATCTTTAGGAAACCAAGCATATCAAAACCTAGATGAAGAGGTAGCAAACCGTGACCTTGAGGTATTAGAACATAGCCTCAGGGTTTGATACATATGGGTCTAATGACCATAATTTTTAAAGTAGGGTATCGACACCCAAAAGTCAGGTGTCGAAAGATGAAACATTGCAATTGCATTTAGTGCTCGATTTAATGGCTTTACTAGCTCTTAATTCCCCCAACTACTCTAAATGACTAGAAATCAACGAGGAAGTATAAATAGAGTTCAATGACACCAAGATAAAGATAAGAAACAAGTTTAAAAAGCTATTTGTGCAAACATTCAATCATTTAATTGTTATTCTTATTTTACACTTGTACACGCTTGGGGTTTCATTTTAAATTTTCATTATTTCAAGTGTTATAATTTGAGTGAGCGAGCTTGAACCATTGTAAATCAACCTTTAATAGGTATTCCTTATTTAATTTTTATTTTTAAATTGTGAGAGAATTCTTAAGGTTTTTGATACGACCACGCCTCGTGTCGCACCTAGCTCGAGTAAGGATCCATTGGAGCTACCTCAAGGATCGATCACACGAGCTCGAATCAAGCAATTCAAAGAGGCCATTTCGGCCTTAGTCAACCAAGTGTGGGCGAGACATTGGCTGGACATATTGAGAAAGCTTGGACTAGCTCAACAAGATCACCTTGCAACCTCTTGCAAGCCGAACTCAGCTCAATTCAGCTCATTTCTATTTCTTTTTAGTTCATGCGTTTATGTGCTGAAATAAACTAAGTATTTATTTTAGTTAGTAAAAATTAATTTAAGCTCATAATTATGTTTTTAGTTCATACATGATTTTAATATGTTTTGTTCCAGGCGAATTAATGTGTCTGATTTTATACAAGTATTTAATGTGTCTTGTTTAGTTACATGTTATTAATGTGTCTAAGTTTAAAGCATGTATTTATTTTGTCCTAGTGCAGCTGAATTAACTTCGTTTTAAACCAATTTAATATGTTCTTTAAATTATTTGCAGCCATATACTGGAACGAGATTTAATGCAAAGGTACATGCATGGATGGCTTCAATGCATGGTGAGGTACATGCATGGACGACTTCAATGTATCGTGTGCTGATGTTTGGTTTCTTCCAAGCAACTATTTGACCAAAGAGTAGCTGCTCATTTATCTTCCCTAAGCTGGCCGATTAGTTCCCAAAGCAGCCTTGAAGGTTTTCACACCAGTCAATTTAATTTGTTCACACATAAAGGCCATTTGGTTTTGTGTTTTCACATATACATGGCTCCTCAAGTTCAGCGTTCACACTCCCAAGCCTATTGCACTATCCAAGCTGCCCATTAACTTTTCAAAACCATTCAGCTGAATAAAAAGCTAGCATTTAAGCTCATTTAAGCACCGTGGCCGAATGTAGATATTGCCCAATCAGCTCCCAATCAATCCAAGTTCATTTCAACTGAATGTGCATCATCTAAAAGCTGTCGAATGGCATTCCAAGGCTGAACATAGACATGGGATTTTTTATGGACTTATTTTAGAATTTTCAGTTCATTTAAAGCTGAAAACACTTAATCATTAAGTTATTTGTTTGCCTATTCGGCTAGCCTTAGGACTCTCCTATAAATATTGTGTTATTTGCTGGTTGTAGGGACTTTTGCCATTTTGAATGAATATTGAGTTATTTGTGAGGTTTTCATCTCTCAAATTTCGTCTAAGACTTAGCTTGACTTATCTGTTAGTTAGTGGCGTTAACCTGTTTCTATTATCAAACTTATAACTCTCGTAGTGTGGCGTTCACCCCAAACTTTATACCTTTGGTTCTTACCTTCCTAGGTAATGGGTCAAGGTCTCTTTTCCATCATCTTTCCACCTTAAGGTTACATAAGTCCCGGGTTAGCACTCACCTATAGTGTTGGTTCGATCTTGATACTTAAGTTTAATTTCCATTCCATCCAAGTTAACACCTATCCTATTTTGTTCTTTGTTAGCCGAACTTGTAACAACAAATACTTAGCCATTTTTGAGCCTATCTTAGTTACCTTACTCCATACTTAGCCTAATTCCAACCATACTTCAAAATTGAACGATACTTCTTAGTTAGACGATCGGACACATAAACGACTCGGACAACTCAACGAGGCTGTGGTCACATCATTTGGTCTTAGAGCCTACAAAAATGAGAAGTACAGACGTTCCTAGCTATCCTGGAATAGGTTCGTAAAAAAAATTTCGAAAAAAATTCATGAATCAAAGTATTTCAATTGTATTCATCTTATTGTAATTGAAAAAAAAAAGAGATTCGAAATTATCAAAAAAAAGTGTTGAAGAGTTGTACTCATCTTCTTGTATTCCCAATCATCAATTCCTTTCTACTATCACCATCTACCTTCACGCCACACTCAAACTAAATTTGTTTCATTCAGCCAACCCTGCACCTAATCATCAATACCCTTACAAGCCATTTGAAGCCGACCCCCAGACTACGATAAAGTCTAAACGAGTCTTCTATGAAATCACGAGAGAAGAAACAAGTGGAAAAATGCACGATTGAAGTGAGAGCATTAGAGAGAAGAAAAAGCCATAAAAGAGTGTAATCATGAGTGTGAGTGCAATTAACTCTTTCTTTCCGAGTGAACGTGATCCTTTGTTGTAAGGTTTTATTTTTCTATGTCTAGAAGTCTAGAACGTAATATGGCGGAAGGCGGAGGATGACAACCCATTAGAAATGTAGCCCTCGGAGGAGGTGGAGTACTCGACTTAGGCCAACAAGCTCTATTATGAGAGTTCCAATGCATGTTGCGAAAGGAGTTGGAGTCATTCAACGAGTGTTTGGAACGTGTCGACGAAAGGGGCCAACGAGAGCAGATTCCCCAAGGTCAAAAAAGAGATCAAGGTCGCTCGAAAATCAACCAAGATGACCTCTATGACCCAAGTGATGTCAAAAGTGATCAAGGGTCAAACCAAAGTGAAAGGCGGAGAGGTCCAAGGAACAGAGGCCTTAGAGAACGAGGGTGAGTGGACGATGATTTGAAGAACATCAAACTTTCCATCCCACCATTCCAAGGCAAGTCAAATTCGGAGGGGTACCTTAAGTGGGAGAAGAAGATCGAGTTGGTTTTTAAATGTCACAATTACTCCAAAGCCAAAAAGGTAAAGTTGGCAGCGATTGAATTCTTCGACTATGCGATGATTTGGTAGGACCAACTCACCACAAGTCGAAGAAGGAACGGAGAATGACTAATAAGCACATAGGCCGAAATGAAGGTGATGATGCGCCGATGGTTTATACCATCTTATTACCACCGCGAGCTCTATCAAAAGCTCTAAAACATTATCCAAGGAACAAGAAGCGTCGAAGACTATTACAAGGAGATGGAAATCGCGATGATACATGTGGATGTGCAAGAAGACCGCGAGGCAACAATAGCGCGTTTCCTAGCATGTCCCAACCGAGATATTGCTAATATTGTGGAGTTGCAATATTACGTGGAAGTGGTGGATATGATGCACATGGCCATCAAGGTAGAAAAATAATTGAAGCGTAAAGGTGCTGTTCGAGGCTATTCCATCGCAAATACTTCCAAATGGAACCAAGGCATTAGCAAAAATACTCCACCGAGCCGAGCTAAAGAGCCAATGATGCCAGCCAAGACGACTAATCTCATGACCAAATCAAGCAAAAGCAAGGCTACTGAAAGCTTTCCCAACCATTCAAGGGACATCAAGTGTTTCAAATACCTCGAAAAGGGGCATATTGCAAGTTAATGCCTTAATCGAAGCACCATAGTGGTGCACGCGAATGGAGAAATCGAGTCAGAGGAAGAAGTTGAAAATGATCCCAAAGGCACATTCAATGAGGAGAAAGACTTAGAGCATGCTGTTGATGGCGAACTCCTTGTCGTTAAAAGGAGTCTAAGTCTCCAAAGTGTGGAGAACGAATAATAAAGGGAAAATATTTTTCATACACGGTGTAAAGTCCAAGGGAAAGTTTGTAGCATAATTATCAACGGTGGGGGTTGTACAAACGTAGCGAGCACTCTCATGGTGGAGAAGTTAGGATTGCCGATCACCAAGCATCCGAGCCCGTATAAACTTCAATGGCTCAATGATGGTGGTGAGTTAAAGGTAACAAAACAAGTACTTGTCTCTTTCTCTATTGGAAAATATGTTGATGAAATACTTTGTGACGTTGAACCTATGCATGCAGGCCATTTGCTACTTGGAAGCTCGTGGCAATTTGATCGAAGAGTCATCAACGATAGGTATACCAATAGGTATACGTTTAAACATTTAGGGAAGAATGTAATGTTAACACTATTGACACCGAAGCAAGTATACAATGACCAAATAAAATTGAAGAATTCTGTAGATCAAATGAAAGAAAAAGAAAAGAGTGAAAATGAAAAAGAAAAGAAAAATGAGAAAAAGAGAGGAAAAATAACAAAAAAAAGTGAAAAGAAAACGAGAAAATAAAAAGATGAAAAAGAAAAAGAAAAAGAAAAAGAAAGTGAGAAAGTGAATTTTTTGCAAAGACAAGTGCTCATGTACAAGGAAAATTTGATTAACACTAACGAGTTACCCGAGAACCTGCCCTCTTCTATTGTGTCTCTTTTGCAGGATTTCCAAGACGTATTTTCGAAAGAAACTCCAAGTGGGTTGCCACCCCTTTGTGAAATTGAGCATTAAATCAATTTCGTGCCTGGAGCTGTCATTCTGAACCGACCAGCATATAAGACAAATCTTGAAGAGACCAAGCAACTCCAATAGCAAGTCAATGAGCTTGTGGAAAAAAGGGCTACATCCAAAAGAGCCTTAGTCCACGTGCCGTGCCCGTTTTGTTAGTGCCAAAGAAGGACGAAACATGACGCATGTGTGTCTATTACCGAGCTATGAATAAGATTACCATTAAGTATCAGCATCCAATACCTCGCTTAGATGACATGCTCGATGAATTAAGTAGTGCCAAGTTATTTTTGAAGATCGACTTTAAAAGCGGGTACCATCAGATTCGCATGCGAGAAGGTGACGAATGGAAGACTACTTTTAAGACGAAACACGGTTTGTATGAGTGGTTGGTCATGCCATTTGGCCTAGCCAACACTCCTAGCACTTTTATGAGACTTATGAATTATGTATTAAGATTATTTATTGGTAAGTTTTGTGTTGTGTACTTTGATGACATACTCATTTATAACAAATCGTTGGAAGAGCATTTAGTACACCTTAAATCTGTTTTGGAGGTTCTTCGAAAAGAGACCTTATATGCTAATCTTAAAAAGTGTACATTTTGCTCTGACAAGGTTATTTTTCTATGTTTCGTGGTCAACTCGGAGGGACTCGAGGTGGACTAAGAGAAGATCAAAGCTATACAATAGTGGCCGAGACCGAAGAGTGTCAGCCAAGTTTGAAGCTTCCATGGCTTGGCTAGCTTTTATAAGCGCTTTGTGCCTAACTTCAGCACTTTAGCCGTGCTGTTGACAATTGTTATCAAGAAAAACTCAGCCTTCTATTAGACGATGAGCAAGAGAAGTCTTTTAATGATATTAAGAATTGCCTTACTAAAGCTCCTTTGTTAACACTTCCTGATTTCTCTAAAACTTTTGAGATTGAATGTGATGCCTCAGGTGTAGAAATCGGGGCTTACTCACTCAAGATGGAAGGCCTATTGCGTACTTTAGCGAGAAGCTAAACAGAGCCGCACTTAACTATCCCATTTATGGTAAAGAAATGTACGCACTCATTCGAGCTCTCGAGACGTAGCAACATTATTTATGGCCAAAGGAGTCCGTGATTCACTCTGACCATGAAGCATTTAAACATATTAAGGGCCAACATAAGTTGAACAAGCGCCATGCGAAGTGGGTCGAGTACCTTAAATCATTTCCTTATGTCATCAAGTATAAGAAAAGTAAAGATAATATAGTGCAGATGCACTTTCAAGAAGGTATGCTTTGTTGTCATATCTTGATTCTAAATTGCTTGGATTCTCTTTCTTGAAAGATTTATATACTGATGATGATGACTTTGGTGAAATATTTACTGTTTGTGAGAATGCTTCTGTTGAAAAGTTTTATAGGTATGAAGGCTTCCTTTTCAAGGAAGGAAAATTGTGCATCCCGCAAAGTTCCATTCGAGACTTGCTTGTAAATGAGACGCATAGCGAGGGCCTCATGAGACACTTCGGTGTAGGTGAGACATTATCGATGCTCCAAGAACACTTTTATTGGCCTAGAATGAAAAGGGACATCGAACGTGTTTGCGAGCATTGTATGACGTGCAAGAAGGCCAAGTCCAAGATTCAACCACATGGCTTGTACACGCCACTCTCCATGCCCGAAGCTCCTTGGATGGATATATCCATGGACTTTGTCCTTGGATTACCGCGAACAAAAATGGGAAGCATTCTATTTACGTTGTAGTTAATAGATTTTAAAAAATGTCACATTTTATTGCATGTACAAAAACTGACGGTGCTGTTCATATTGCTAATCTTTTCTTTAGGGAAATCGTTCGACTACATGAAATTTTGAGAACGATCGTTTCTGATCGCGGCGCGAAGTTTTTAAGTTACTTTTGGAGATTGTTGTGGGGAAAGCTCGGAACCAAGTTGCTGTTCTCCACCACTTGTCATCCCCAAATGAATGGCCAAACGGAGGTGGTTAATCGAATGTTGACTACTTTGTTGCGGGCCATCATTTGGAAAAATTTAAAGTCGTGGGATGACTGTTTACCTCATATTGAGTTCGCATATAATTGATCAGTCCATTCGATGACTAAATTTTCTCCTTTTGAGATTGTTTATGGATTTAATCCATTAACTCCATTAGACTTAGTGCCTTTACCTAACGATCAATTCATTCATGTAGATGTGAAGAAGAAGGCCAAGTATGTTAAGGAGTTACACCAAAAGGTTCGAGCAAATATCGAAGCAAGACCGAAAGCTATGTTCAAAGAGCGAACAAAGGACGAAAGAGAATTATATTTGAACCTGGTGATTGGGTTTGAGTTCATATGCGAAAAGAACGTTTTCCAGCCCAATGTAGGTCCAAGTTGCTACCGAGAGGAGACGAACCTTTTCAAGTCTTGGAACGAATCAATGAGAATTCTTATTGACTTGACTTACTGGGTAAGTATAATATTAGTGCAAGCTTCAACTTGTTTGATTTATCTCCCTTTGATGTAGGATTTGACTTGAGGACAAGTCGCTTTGAAGAGGGGGGATGATACAGCCACACCCCGTGTCGCACCTAGCTCGAGCAATGATCTATTTAAGCTGACTTAAGGACTGATCACACGAGCTCGAGCCAAGTAATTCAAAGAGGCCATTTCGGTCTTAGTTAACTAAGTGTGGGGTGAGACATTAGCTGGACATACTGAGAAAACTTAGACCAGATCAACAAGATCACGTTGCAACCTCTTGCAAGCCGAACTCAACTCAATTCAACTCATTTGAGCTCATTTCTATTTCTTTTTAGTTCATGCGTTTATTTGCTGAAATAAACTAAGTATTTATTTTAGTTAGTTAAAATTAATTTCAGCTCATAATTTTGTTTTTAGTTCATTACATGATTTTAATATGTTTTGTTCCAGGCGAATTAATGTGTCTAATTTTATACAAGTATTTAATGTGTCTTGCTTAGTTACATGTTATTAATGTGTCTAAGTTTAAAGTATGTATTATTTTGTCCTAGTGCAGCCGAATTAACTTTGTTTTAAACCAATTTAATGTGTTCTTTGAATTATTTGCAGCCATATGCATGAAAAGGATTTAATGCAAAGGTACATGCATGGACGGCTTCAATGTATGGTGTGTTGATGTTTGGTTTCTTCCAAGCAACTATTCGGCCAAAGAGTAGCTACTCCTTTATGTTCCCCAAGCTGGCCGATTAGCTTCCAAGGTAGCCTTGAAGGTTTTCACACCAGCCGATTTAATTTGTTCACGCATGAAGGCTATTTGGTTTTGTGTTTTCACATACACATGGCTCCTCAAGTTCAGCGTTCACACTCCCAAGCCTATTGCACTATCCAAGCTGCCTATTAACTTCTCAAAACTATTCAGCTGAACAAGAAGCTAACATTAAAGCTTATTTAAGCACTTTGGTCCGAATGTAGACATTTCCCAATCAAGTCCCAATCAATCCAAGTTCATTTCAACTAAATGTGCATCATCTAGAAGTTGTCTAGTGGCGTTCCAAGGCTAAACATAGACATGGGATTTTTTATGGACTTATTTTAGAATTTTCAGTTCATTTAAAGCTAAAAACACTTGATCATTAAGTTATTTGTTTGCCTATTCAGCTAGCCTTAGGACTCTCCTATAAATATTGTGTTATTTTCTGGTTGTAGGGACTTTTTCCATTTTGAATGAATATTGAGTTATTTGTAAGGTTTTCATCTCTCAAATTTTGTCCAAGACTCAGCTTGACTTATCTGTTAGTTAGTGGCGTTAACCTGTTTCTTTTATCGAACTTATCACTCTCGTAGTGTGGCGTTCACCCCAAACTTTATACCTTTGGTTCTTACCTTCCTAGGTAATGGGTTAAATTCTCTTTTCCATCATCTTTCCACCTTAAGGTCACATAAGTCCAGGGCCAGCACTCACCTATAGTGCTAGTTCGATCTTGATACTTATTTTATAATGTATTTATGACTGATAGTTGAAATAAAAATTATTGTATAGATCGAGAACAGATAGAAAATCATGGAAAAGATAATTACTGATTAGTCCCTGAATTTTTCTATCTCTACAATTTAGCCCTAATAAGTTCATATGCTTAATTAGATATTATTTCTATTATTTTATTGATTTTCAAGTTGTGGTGTTTTAATAAATATATACATGTAATTAAATTATAATAAATTGGTACAAGGTGAGAAAATGAATTGAATTGTAAAATGTCATATGATTACTTATATTGAGCCCGAATAAACATAAGATAGGATACAATTGGCATGTCAATAGGTTATATCATGCGCTGTATGAGTCTGACTTGAGAGGAGATGATGATTCCTGATTTATTCCTGCCCACTGAATATACTGGAGTCCATCATTTGTTGCGGACTATCGTGTTATATTTCTAGTGTTTTTGACGTGTTACATGGAGTGGATGTAAAGCCTTTCGGCTTGGCACTTGGTGCCGAGGTGTGTTCTTGGGGGATGTTAGCCTACGGGCTAGGCACTTGGAGCATTTTGGTGTGTTTCGGTGGATAACCGCATACCCATATCAGTTTTATTCTATCATAAATGAAAATATTTTATATTTTAAAGAAAAAATAAAATAATTTGTGTTGTATTTCTGTTCACATGAAAAACAGACACATGTGCCACAAATGAACATGTCTAATTTTAACTTAAGAGCCACTTTCAATGGTTTCTGGATTATGGTTTTATCTCTTTAAAGCTAGATTAAGAAACGCCTTGTTTATAGGGTATCTTATAGAAGCACAAGCAAGTTAGTCTGATTATTTTTTGCTGACATAAAATGGTAATCTTAGACGACTAGTTTAATAAATTAAAATGGAATAAATACGATACGATTAATGTGATATATTATCGTGCAACATTTTTGTTATATTTGTATTTAAATTTATAAAATTTTAAATTAAATTGTTAATGGTTTTGAAATTTGACTTTTTGGTCACCTCCCCATTAAGCCTATAACAAAATTCTAACATAGGTTTTTTTTTAATGATTGATATAACAATAATTTCAGCATTTATTATCTACGCATTCTATTATTTTAGTCTTAATTTTGAAAAAATCATAATAATCTAAAAAAAATAATTATTTAAAAATATAAATATATACAAATCATTAAAATTTTAAAAAAATTAAAATATATAAAAAATTATTTATAAAATTATAAAAATATAAAAAATTGATTTTTTAAAAAACTTTACTAACCCAAATACATTTTTTAATATTTTTAATAATTCTCTATTTTTATTCTCATCTACTTTATTTTTTGAATTTTTTAGTATAGGATTAAATTGACAAATTTTGTAAATGCTAAAAGCTAAATTTATTAAATATTTTAGAATTAAGACTAAAATGACAGAATGGCTAAATATTGAAGGACTAAATTTATTATTATACTAATAAGAAAAACTATGTCAGACTTTTGTTATCGACTTAACAACAAAATGACTGAAAAATTTAAAATTTGAAAACATAGTGACTAAATAAAAAATTCATTTAGTTGGATGAAAAAAATAGAAACACTTTTATAGTTGAGTGACTTATAAATAAATACTTATAACTTCATTTAAACATTACTAAATATTTAATTATAAGTGTTTTTTTTTCTTTTTTGAGTGTAAAAAGGTTTAAGGTTTAAGGTATTTGTATTTATTTATGTTTAGTAAATATAATTTAATTATATTTAAATAAAATTATTAGTATTTGTTTATATGTCTTCCACTTTTTTTTTTAATATTGATACATCATATTGTTATTCATTAATGTTACATGAGTCTCATGCACACAAAGGATACATCAAATATTATCCTTAAGTTTAATTTATATAGGTTAATAAAGTATTGGGTTAATGGCAAAGTTATGGCTTTCGAATGTTTGGGATCTCAGGTTTGACTCTAACCTAGTGTAAATAGTAGTACTTAGTTTAGATTTTATTTTAGTTTAGGGTAAATTACGTAGTTGGTTATTTTACTTTTAGGGCGCTTTCATTTTGCTCACCAAACTAAAATCCTTAAAATGTCGTCACTCAACTTTAACCATTAATGTTTTTTAACTCAATAATACTTAGAAAAATATATTTTTTAGGTGACCAAAATGAAAGCAGCCAAGAATGTGGGTGATCAAAATGAAAGTGTCAACATGATGTGCCGTGCAAAGTTAATTTCCATTGGAGATTTAATAGTTGGATGACTAAAATGAAAGCATCTTAAAAGTTGAGTGAAGGAATTGAAAAGATTTCTTTTTGTGTGACCAAAATGAAAGTACTCTAAAAGTTAGGTAACCATTTGGGTAGATTATCTTTTAGTTTAAGTTTGATTGTAATTCTTAAAATGTATAATGACTTATTTAGCCCTCCCATTTAGACCTAATCATGGGCCAAAGCTGAGGTCGGTTCGGGGATGATGTAGAATTTTAGGCTCGCTTTCTAGGCTCAGACCAGCCCAAAAAATGAGCCTAAAATTTTGCCTAAGCACGACCCATATAAAAATGCTAAACCCAACCCCAACTCGGCTTGACCGTAATAATTTTTTTAGATTATTTTTGTATACAAAAACAAACTTAAAAAATATAATACATCAAATACACTAAAAATATTAAAATAAATGTTTCCCAACAAATTGAAAATACAAAAAATAGTATAAGCATGTGATTCAGGTTAGGCCGACCTGAGCCTGGGCTAAAAAATTTATGCCTGAGGCCCGGTCATTTTGAAAACAAGTCTTATTTTTTGTCCAAGCTCATTTTTCGGGCCTATATATTTGCTCAAATCCTCCCACTTTTTAAGCAAGGCTTCAAACCTGAACAGGTGGCTCGGTCCATGATCAAGTCTACTCCCAGTTTACAAAAATAAAATAAAATTATTTTAGCCCTCTATTTAATTTTTCACCTCTTTTAGCCCTTAAAATTGTGTTATTTGTCAAATTACCCCAAAATGGATGGAAAAGTTAATGTCTATTAACTTTTGCTAACATGGCATACACATGGATATCATGTCATCATTTAATTAAATTTTAAAAATTAAAAATATTTTAATATTTGTATTTTTAAAAAAAATTAATTGTTGATGTGGCATACACGTGGACTGCCACATGGATGCCATGTCAGCAAAGTTAACAAATGTTAACTTGTTCATTCATTTTAGGATGATTTGACAAATAATGCAAGTTCTAAGGTTAAAAGAGAAAAAAAATTAAATGAGTGGTTAAAATGAGTTTTTTTTTTGATAACATTGAAGGGTCAAATAAATCATTATACTTTATTCAAATGTGTGTTGTTTGTATTTTTAATTTCAAGAAAAATAACATATTTAAAAATTCTTTATTTTTTTATTTTATAATTAAATTTGAATGAGATATTACTCTCATTAATAATAATATTCAACACAATATTTTGTTTTTGATGAATTATAAAAAAAAGAAAGAAATAAAACTCTAAAAATAACTCAATTAGAATTCAGGCCACATTTAAAATAGTGAACACCGTAAATTCATATTCATCACAATATTTAATCCATGGGAATTAAGAATTTTTCATCTTCAAATCTAAGTAATTGGTATAGATAAAGAGGAATCTTGGACTCATGTGCTTCAAATTATCATTAACCATCTTATTTTATTTTATTTTATTTTTCTGCTTACTTTTAAAGAAATATAAGTTAGAGATTCATTTTACGTGTTCTTTATGATCATAGTTTGTATTCCAAGTCAGAATGGTTGGGATTTTCAAGCAAAAGTTAATTAATACCCTAAAAGTAAGATCAGCATCAAATCAAACTGCATAATTATAAATCAAGAAAACAAACTAAAATAGAAAATTGTAGGTGTAAAGTTGGCACAAGTTACAACAAATATTGTTGGGTGTTTATTTCATGTTGTGGGCTTAAGTCCTAAAATTTGTGTATTACTAGTGTTTGGTAATCATCAATAAATGTATTGTTAATTTTTTTTTTTTTGAATCCCCTCATAGTTTGTTAAGTATTGAAGTAACAGTAGATATGGCAAGCTGGTAAGAAAAATTGATGACATAACAGCTGATGTTGATAGCTTAATTAATTTTTTATTATTTTATCAGGGTGTAATTTATTTTTTATCTTCTAAGTTATCACCTCAATATTTTTTTTATATATTAATTATTACGTCAGCATTTAACAGTTAATTATAGATTTTTTTAATTATTTTTGAAATGCTTATTTAATAATTTAAGTATAAATTTATAATTTTAATATTTAATATCCGATTATTCGATACAGTTTATTTTAATATTTAATATATTTTTATACGGATTATTTGATTTCTTAAAACTTCAGATTCACTCATAATCTTATTATTTTAAACTATAGATAGTCATCAGTTAATAAAGAATTTATATATGTTAACATTCTCAGTTTCAATAGTCCTCTTTAAAACAAGTTGGGATGCCAACCTCCAAACTCTTCATCATGCTCGCAGTACTCATATGTATGGCTCCAATCAACACTTGCAGCAGCACCGCCGCTTCTACCGCCTCCCTGACAACAAGACCGCCATCGCCAAAGTTTCCAGCCATTTTTGTATTTGGTGATTCAACTGTAGATACAGGCAATAATAACTATGTCAAAACAATAATCAAAGCTAACCTGCCACCGTATGGCGAAAACTTTCCCGGCCACATTCCGACGGGGAGGTTTTCTGACGGAAAACTTGTCCCCGATTTCCTCTCATCGTTTCTAGGGATCAAAGACGATGTCCCGCCGTTCCTAAAGCCAAATCTGTCGGAAAATGAGCTCCGAACTGGCGTTACCTTCGCGTCAGCTGGATCAGGATATGATTATTTAACTTCTAGTTTATCCAATGCCATCCCAGTTTCAAAACAAGTTGAGATGTTCAAGAGTTACATAAACAAGCTTATGGGAATTGTTGGAAAAGATAAGGCCAACAACATCATTGGCGAAGCTCTGGTTATGATTAGTGCAGGGACTAATGATTTCGTTTTCAATTGCCATGATATTCCGACCAGACGATTGGAGTTCGACATTGTTGGATACCAACATTTTCTGCTTCAGAAACTAGAAGATTTTCTCAAGGTAATTAATTACACTGCTTACTCACTTAACCTGAGAATCGTCAGGATTTAATTCCTATTAATATAGGCAATTGTGAGAGGCAAAAAGTAAAATAGTAATCATGGAATATAATAATAGTACTTAATGACATTTAAATGATTAATATTTTCTCTTTATAAATTTGAAATTGAGGAATAACAATTTATTTATATATATAGGAATTATATGAACTCGGATGCCGAAAAATGATGGTAGCCGGACTGCCTCCCATCGGTTGCTTACCGATTCAAATGACGGCGAAATTTCAAATTCCAACAAATCGAAAATGCTTGGAAGATCAGAACTCGGACGCTGAATCTTATAACAAGAAGCTTGCCAAACTGTTGCCTGAACTACAAGCAAAGCTTCCAGGGAGCAAACTTGCATATACAGACGTTTATGAACCATTATTTGACATGATTAATTATCCTCAACAATATGGTAAATAAGTTCCAGGTCTAATTATATTAGTTTTTTTAAATTTGTAAATATGTCAGATGCACGAATCAATATTTTATAAAAATAAAAAAATTGAATAACATTATTATTTTTTTATGTGAAACAGGATTTGTAGAAATAAAGAGGGGTTGTTGTGGCACTGGATACATAGAGGCATTATTCTTGTGCAATCCAATGACTCCAGTATGTAGAAATCCTTCAGAATTTTTGTTTTGGGATTCCATTCATCCCTCCCAACAAACTTATATTTACCTTGCCAATTACATTATCCAGGAAGTTCTTCCTCTCTTTGATAAATGAAATATATATAAATAGGATTATTATTTGATACATTGTTATCTTTTAAGCCTTACTTGTAGAATTTAAAAATTCCGTTAAAAATGTATCAAATAATTTAATATATATATACGATTTCAATATTTTTATTATATTAATTGAGAATACATATTATTTGTGTGTGTATATTCGATCAATTGTGTATATTCATACAAATCTATTCTTTTAGTGTTAGTAAAAAAATTCATTTAACTTAAATGACGTAATTTTATATTAAACATGTGAAATTTATATTAAAAAATTTAATTTTTTTTAATTATGTGTTATTAAACTTTTATGTGAATTTTTACATAAAAAAAATTTATTGAATTAAGAAAATAAAAGTTTTCTATATTATGAGTAGCTAAAAATCCCAAAATATAATTTTCATCAAAATATATTATGAGTTGCTAAATAAAGTAAATTACAATAATCTTGCTATTTTATTTATTTATTTATTTATTTTTTTAAGTTCCAACGTACCCATCAAGTTTTTATTATGAAAAATTAATCTTTTAATCGCATAATAAAGGTGACGTTGCTAAATTGAATACATTACCAAATAGGAGGTTGGATCCCTCGATGTTTTTGAGAATTTATTAATTATATGGTAGTACTAAATAGAAGGTTGAACTAAAAATTTAAAAATTAAAATATATTCCAAGTTTTTATTTTTTTATATATTTTCAATTTAATTTCAATACTTTTACTTTTTTATTTTGTTTTTTATATTTAAATATTGAAGTCCAGTCGTAAATATCGTTAAAATTTTTCTATTAAATTTGTCTATTTTACATATTGATATTTTTATTCTTCTAAGCAACTCAAATTTTGATAACAGAATTTTTTTATGATACTATATATATATTAGGGATGGTAGTGTTCAGAGGCGAATACAGGGAGGGCTGGCATGGGCCCTGGTCCCCCAAAATGGAAATTTTCAATTTAAGCCATTGAATATTTTTTTTAAATTTTAAATTATTAAAGTTAAAATTACAATTTGCCCTCTAAAATTATAAAAATTTGATTTAATCCTTTAAAAATTATAAAGATATAGACTATAAAAATTAAAATTTTATTCGGTCCCCTAAAAATTCTTTCTGGCTTCTCCCCTAGTAGTGTTAGCTATAGTTTATTTCATCATATTATAGTTATAATCACTTTACCATGCTTAAATTTGATATACGATCACTATATTTTTATTTGATATCATTTGTGTTAGGTATAAAGTGTCTTTAGTCATATTATTGTTTTGATCCAGTATAAATTTGAGATTTAGTTCCTATACTTTTATTGGGCAAAATTTGGTCTCTATATTATTATAACAACATTAGTTAAGCTAAATAATTAACACCATAACTGGTTTGGTTAAAATGTTAATATGGATTTACACTTAAAAATACCCATTCAAACTCATCTTGATAAAATAATTTTTGTATTAGAATAATATTCTTGAGACAAATAGTGTTAGTATTTTAATTGAAATAGTTAACCATATTGATTGTTTAGACTACTAATGACATCATAAAAGTATAAATATCGATTTATATAAAAAATTGAAGTATAAAGATTAAATTTTAAATTTTAAATTTCAAGATAGGATAAGGACTAAAACAAAAATTTAACCATTGTATTATAATGTTAAAAAAAGAAAGCAAAAGGTAAACCAAAAAAAAAAAGGTAAGTTGACATTTGTCAAAAGGTAAAACCCTTTGGAGCTTACTTTTAACTATAGATTAGTAGAGTTCTCACGTTTTGTATTAGGTTGATTATTTGTTTGTATTAGCATTTTCATTATGTTTTAGTTAAGTTGTATAGTTTAGTTTAAATCCAATAAAAAGTGTATTTTGAGTCTTTTATTGACTTTAGGAGTCGAATGAGGCCTAAGGGTGAGATAATATACTTCGTGAGTGTGCAGGAGACCATTTAAAGGCGCATTAACCCAATACTGGTTGCTAGGTTGCAGCATGGAGCATGCGATGTTGAAACATAGAGAGCAGAAAAGAAGAATTCCAAGACTGAATTCAACGTCGCGACACATTCTGAGTATGTTGCGACATACCCCTAAAGACACCCTAAAGTTGAACATACTGCCCTTGATGTCTTGACACAGGAAATGGTGTGTCATGTGACACCCCAAACTCGATTGAGACAGACCGGCCCGAATTTAAAGCGTTACATTAGCCACCGAAGTGACTCTCCAGCTAACGACCACCCGACGCACACCTCAACTTTATAACACCTCATTTATGACTAATTAACTATCATTTATTAATGCAAAAACAATTTGTGAACCATTTTAGAACTTTTTCTAAGTATTTAAACCTAAGGGTATTTTGGTCATATTACCACCTAAGGTTAAACTATTCGATTTTATTTCTAAATAGTTTTTGACCTTCTTTTAGCAAAATTATGCAAGCCCTAAAAATTTCAGCTTAATTCGAGTTCATTTACTATGTCTAATTCAAGTTTTATTATTAGAGGCTAAATCGTAACTTTTACAAACTTTTAGAACATTTTCCAAATTAAAAATTAAGAGTGTTTCTACCAAATAATAATATTTATAAGTCTAATCCTAAAATATTACCAAGTTTCCCTATCATTAAAGACTTCAATTAATCTAATCAAGTTTTAGGACTAAATTGAAAATTAGAATACTAGATTACAAAAAACAAAAATCAAACCCGCAAAAACTCACACGCCCATGTGAAAGGACACATACCCGTGTGCAAACCACTGCACCTATTTTGTCAAAAAATCATTTTAATTTCCTGATTTTACATATTTTACTTACCCATTAAACTTGAAATAGTTACAATTAATTACCATAAACATTCACACATCTCCAATTTAATTTATTTACAACAAATATGCAACATGTAATACCCCAAATAATTTATTTCTGCTTCTGTAAAATCTAACATAAATGTGCATCTATTTCATTGGTGGAATGTTCTGGGAGTGAGTGAGAAGTCCAAAGTTCAAGTCTTATCTTTAGCAATTTTTGTTATTTTTGGATCTAAGCCCTATCTTTGTTCAATGGGCTTATATTTAATTTCCTATAATTTCATATCAGAATGAGCCTGCTAGTTTAATTGGTAAGGGAATTAGTGTGCTGGAGGTCTTGTATTTGAATCCCTATACAAGCGTGGGTATTGCTTTTACTTTGTTATCTGTAGAGTTTCAGTGGAATTGGGTTTTTGAGGAAGTGGTTGTCAATGGGATGGTGGAGAGGAATTTGCGGAATTCCTAGTAACTATCTGATTATATTTTATTTTTTTATCTTTTCCCCAAAGTTCTCTCTTACAGAAATTCCCAAGAATCTAACATTATTCCTTTTCTTTTTTGCTCTCTGCCGCTTTTTCCCTTTCTCCTTCTTGCCGCCGTTTTTATTCCTATTTTTTTTTTGCTACCAAATTTTTGTATTCCGCTATTTCAGTGCTCTTCGTGCATTACTGGTAAGTTTGGTAGGTACGTTTGTGTGTTGGTTAAATAGATCAATGGTTAATGAGACTCGTTTGGTGTATAGGAGAAGATCAATGAGCTAGGGATTTTTAATCAGTGACCTAACTGTGTGAAATCTCCGCTATTCGGTTTAAGGTAAGGGTGTTAGTGGAATTAAAGGGTTGTTTATCTCGTTGTAGTTCGGTTTGGTGTCGATTTAAGTGGCTAATTTGGGGATTTGTTGGACAACTTTAGGTGCTGAATGTCTTGGGGGTGTTGTTCCATCGAAATAGTACCAAGTGTGTTCCCAAAACGTGAAAATCTGAGTTTCGACAAAAGCCCAAAAGCTGCACTGTCAACGCCACACTGGTGTGTGGTTACCCGCGTGGAAGGCCGTATACGAGACACGGCCATGTGGTCAACGAACGCATGGCCGTGTGTAGCATACGACCGTGTGGCGGCTTGAATGTGGCCGTGTAGGCCACACGGGCTAGGCCAAGTTAGGCGTGTAGGCCACACGAAGGTGTGGACCCACACAGGCATGTCACACGAGCATGTGAATTTTGGGCCAGGCCGTGTGGGCCACATGGGCAATGCCAATCTGAGCGTGTAGGCCCACACGGGCATATGGGCACATAATTCTGAAATTTTCCCTAGGGTCGCACGAGTCTCTCCAATCGACTGTGGGCCTACTGTAGGGTTGGTAAGGGCTAACCAAACCCTAAATTGTGAATCTGATAGTCTGGTATTCTGTTCTGAGTGTGAAAATACTATGCATGTCTGATTATTTCGATATCCGTTTATAAGCATGTTAAACAAGTTAATCTGTTATTCTGTATCTGATTTTTGTATCTGATATTGAGGGTGGGATTTTTATGTATGGAGGAAGTATTCTGTTTGGCATTAATCACCTCCTTTCTAGCAGCTTGGCTGCATATATTCAAATATGTGCCTTAAGGGCACAACGTGGTGTGTAGGGTTGGGTGGGTGTTTTAAACCCCACATTGTGTGATGGGATGGTCGGAGATGGTGTGTAGAGGATGGGGGTAGGATTTTGCATATCTAAATCTGTTATCGGAATCTAAATCTGTATCTGTAATTGACTGTGCATTTAGTTCTGTATGATTGCATGCTTACTTCTATTGGGTTACACACTGAGTTTTCGCAAACTCACATCTGTTGTCTGTTTTGCCAGGTAATCCACAGATTAGGCACATCGGTGCGACGGAGCCTCTCGATGACCACGGGTTCATTAGCTAGTTATATTTATGGTTTTTATTTTAAAGATTATTTCTGGATTTTTGTAACAATTGGACTCTCCGAAATTTTTGGTTGATTTTCTTTTGGGTTTGGATTTTCGTTTTAGTATTAATTTGCGACTGATATCTAAAAATGATGGTTTCAACTAAAACAAAGGTTTTTTTTTAAATACAAACTATTTTCTTGAAATGCTACATTTTCATAAGCTTCCACTATTAAACATGATTTAAGACTAATTAAGTAATAGAATAAACGTTTTGACGGTGGCTAAAGGCAAATAGGAGCTTTAAGATTGAACGGTTTAAATGTGTAGAGTTCGTTATCAAAACCCACTCCTTGTGACAACTCCGGATTCAGCCATAATGTCTAGGCCGGATTTGGGGTGTTACACAACAATTAATTAAAATTTAACACCCAATTACACGCTTCATACACCATGTTATCAATTAAATATTGTAAGCTTCAATTAAATATTGTTGGTATAAAATACATGCTTCATACACCATGTTATCAACCACTGTACGAACACTCATCAACATACCATAAATCAAACATCAATTAAACATAAAATCATGTATTAAAGTATTATAAAATCAACCAAAATTAAAATTCTAAATTTAATGTCCAATGTCCATTACAAATAAAATAACAATAGCCCCAAAAGCATTACAATGCCCCTATATAGTCTTTAAAGTAAATTTCTTAAGCCTCTACCAAGCCTTATTCCTGGATCGCTTTTACACTCGCATCTCGACTCCTTACGCCAAAAAATTCTCTGCACGAGATGTGAGGGTGTGAGCATAAAAATCTCAATGAATGATAGTAAAAGCATCAAGTAATTTGCACCAATCATGTATAAATCAAAGCAATTAAACATTAAATTTTCAATCACAACATGTAAATAATTCACCATAACATCACATGCTATTTCAAGAATTAAGAATCAATTTTTCCACGGCATGTAAAATCATGTTTTAACACATAAACATTCAATTATATTGGCATAATACATCCATGGCAATAAGTAAACGTGTGATCATACATTGGATAAATGAATCTCCAAACTCCCACAAATCAAATACAATCCTTCGAATTGAGCGTGTCGAAGCCACAAGCTCCCTTATAGTGCCTCAAATAACCCGATGAATAGAGATTCAAGCTCAACACTCCCTTATCTAATCTAAACAAATTAGTCTACCAAAAGCCATATACTCACAATATCACAAATAATGGTGAGTACTCACAAATCCTATGGCATGCCAACTATATCCAATGGATCCACCATGCAATATTTCCAATATAATCATACATACAAGGCATAAAATCTATTGTTTAATCGCTTAATTTAGGATGTTAAAATGCAAGTAAAAGCATGTTGCTAAGCAATTTTAACATTAATAAAATTAAGCATAACAAATATCATTTTTCCAATATTCATATACCAATTAGAACACCTCTATCAAATTTTCAATAAATCAGCAATTCATGCTCCAAATATCAATTTATTCCATACAATTTAATCATCCATAATACACAACTTACCAAACCAATTGTCATTTTGCTCTTTTATAAAATAAAACCTATTGTTGCAAGTCCAACCATTCAATATGCAATAAAGTCATTAATAACACCAATTAAACCTTTAATTTAACACATAATTAGGCCAATTTACCAAATTACCCTTAATATCACTCACCCCCACACTTAGTTATTTAAGCAAAAAAAAAGTGTTCAAACAAGCAAGTTTGAGCTTCAATTCTAATTTTCATGTTCCTCCTCTTGATGTGGAGCTTTAACAATGACAAAGTATGTATTACAAAATAACAATAGCAATAATAAACAAGAAATTTGATAAAGTATATGAATCTAGATCATTGCTCTAAACTACCTTACCGATGTTGCACAACTAAGTCGAAATATGGAATTCCTTAACTAAACTCCCCTTTCAACACCTCAAACCACTTCTAATCTTCATTCCTAGTCCAATAACATGTATTCTAAGTGTTAATTTCATCATTTAATTCGTTTTATAATTTTCCAGAAAAATCATCCATGTTCTTGATCAAATTCAGATTTCTCAAAAGTGATCCATAAAACATGTTTGATCTTTTGGTTTAAGATTAAAAACCTCTTATTAGACATATTTTGAGCTTAGACGTTCATTAATATTTAGATTCCAACTCAAAATTAAAGATCCACCATTGTTGATCCTCAAGTTCAAGAAAGAAGAAATTAAAGTTGAAAATCCATTATAATCACTTTAATCAATAAATAATGATTGAAATCAACTTAAAAACAAGTTTAAAGATGAGAATTACCTTCAATTGAACTCAAATCATTAATTTGGAAGTTTTGAATAAAAATGCTTAAAGAAATTCGGATGACTTTTTGTCCAACTTTGAAAATTATTTCGAGAGCTTTTAGAGAGAATTTTGGGAGATAAAAGGTTTAGGTTTTTTCTTTGATATTTGGTTTATGAAAACAAGCAAAAAATGAGAGAAAAAGCTCTCAATTCGTGTGAAAAATGAATGAAAAGTGAGGTAGTTACTGAGTTTTTAAAATTGAAAACCCCCACCTAATTTTTAAAATTTGGGGAATTTGCTATCAGGCCACTCCCTATTTTCCCTTGTTTTACAATTTGCTCATTTCCCTCCAAAATTCTGAAAATATGGTTTATTTGCTATAAAACCTCTTACACATTTCCTTTGTTTTTCAAATTAGTCCTATTTAATTAATATTTTAAATCACCCAATTAAAACCCCATTTGAAATTATTTTTAAATTCCAATTGAACCCAAAATATTTATTGTTACCCATAAATTATTTAAAACCATAAAATTAATTTTTCTAAAAAATATTTTTACTTTTCGGAATATTATTTACCGATTTTTAGATAAAATTAAGTTAACTAATTAAAAATATAAATTGCTATTTAACCCGATTAATTTCCAATTTTCACTCAGAACCTAGTAAGCTTACCCGAAACTTCTAGACCTATTTTTCGGGCCTTACATGTCACGACATCCCCTTTGAATAAGAGATAATTACGAGCCAGAGGCATTTTGGTCCGTACAATCAAAAGTTAAATATGAGAGCATTAGCTGACCTAGGGTTAAGGACGACAACAACCCTAAATCTGTAAATAGGTTCTTAAACACTTGTTAAAGGACAACTTTTCATATTGTTAGTTTCTTTTGTAAAATTTAGTTTTCAGTTTATTTTTCTTTCTCTTAGGGTTAGACTTTTTTTCAGTTCTTTTCATTTGTGTTCTTTGGAGAACTTGATTTGTAAATGCAATCAAATGTTTGAGGATTTTAGCACCTCATATATCAAATACAAATGAGGTTCTCTAAACTCTACTCTTGTTTTATTCTTTATGCATATATTGAATATCAAGTTTTTGATTTTTATTGAAACAATGATGAACTAATCCTTCCGTGGGGGATTAGCGGGTGGAGGTATGATTTATTAACTGTTTTAATAGGGTTACTCAACGGATCAACTGTTTGGGAAATGAAGAACCTAAACACTGGGCCTGACAACCCTAGGAAATCATCAAGGTGGTAATTAACCCAAAATTGGTATGGCTTATCCGTGAACACCTTCACACCAAACCAGTCTGGACTGTGAGGTCAGAAGATAAGTAATCATTTTCGACTCGTTATTTTAGTGGAAGATCGAAAGATCCTGCTGGGGTAGCGACTAGTTGGTTGACGAAGAACCCAAAGCGACAGTTGATAAATATTACCGAAGCGAGCTAAACACCCATGTTTACATTTGATCAGATTATAATCTAGTTTTACGAAGACTCCTTTTATTTATGTTATTTTTAGTTCTTAATTATAAAAACCAAAAAACTCTTTATTTAAGTTTATTTGTAATATAGTTTATTTAAAATACTAATTAGATCTATTGGCATGTAAGTTAGAATTAATCTAGTACTCGCCTCCCTTGGGTAAGATCCTTGGTATACTTACCTACTTCGTTGTAACTATATTACAACCTGACCTGTATACTTGCAGAATCTGCCTCGTAAATCGTTATCATTGTAATGGCGTAAATTCAATGTTATCGGAACAGTGGTTTCGTAACTACAAATCCGATTTAAAGAGAAATTTATTTCAATATTTTTGCTTGAAAATTTATATGATAGGAAAATCGTATGAAAATATTGATAGGAAAATTTTATCAATTTAGTGATTAGTTAGAAAAAGAAATTATTGAAGAAATTGGGTAAAATATGGTATCGGGACCTCTATCTCGTAAAAACGAGTCGAAAATAATTTTATAAATATTTATGAAATGTTATTAATGTGGTATTAAAATTTCGTTAGGAAATTTTAATGTTTGGGTAGTCAATTAAATGAAAAGGACTGAATTGTAATAGGTGTAAAAGTTGCTAGAGTGATTAAATAGCTTATTAGTCTAATGAGAAAGGATATAAAAGGCAATTAGACCCAAAATTTATTTGGGCTGGACGGCAAGGGTATGAAATCAGCAGAAAAATTGATAAATTAAGGGTAAAATTGGAATATTGCAAAATTAACTAAATAAAACTAGGACTAAATAGGAAATATCTAGATTTCTCTTCATTTCTCTTCAATTCCAGCAGCTAAAAATGCCATAGGAGGGTTCTATAAGCTGGTATTTCATAATTTTTGCACCAAGTGAGTTAATCCTTGCCTTTTTCTTGTAATTTTTGTGTTTCTAAGACTTTTACAACTAGATCCTACTATTAAATTCATTAGTTTTTGATTTCATGGATGAAATTTAAAGTCACCATGGTTGAGTGATGTAAGTTTATGATGAAATAGAATGAAATTAAAGCTTTAATTTGTTTATGAGATGATTTTATTAGGCAATTTCAATGGAAATTGATTTTTAGGACCTAATTGTGAAAATGTTTGGAATTAAAGTCTATTGCTGAAATTCTGATTCCTAAAGGTTGTAAACTAGTTTAAGGTGATAGAATAAAATGTTAATTGAGAAAAATCAGCTCAATTGAGAGGCTAATTGAGTAGGGACGAAATTATCATTTATTAAAAGCTTAGGGGAAAAATGGTAATAAAGAGCTTGCACTAACACAGTTTGGACAGCAGCAGTAGACTAACTTTGAAAAATCACCAAAAATTGTAGGAATCGAATAAGAAGATGAAAAAAATATGGAATTAAAGCTTATTGAGTCTAGTTTCTCATAGAAGAAATATTGTAAGCAATGGATTTGTAAATTTTGAGATATAATGAATTTTGTGAGACAAGGTCAGAATGAATTCGGGTTCCCTTGTTCTGACTTTGAAAAATTATAAAAAATTTAATAAAAATAATTAGGGACTTAAATTTATATGTATAGAATTCTGAATGAGTCTATTTTTAATAGAAACAAACAAGAACATCATTTGAATTCTGTATAAAGAGATAAATTATTTTTAGTGAAGAAGGGTCAGAACTGTTAGACAACAGAACAGGGGTGACTTTGAAGAATAAACTGTACTGATTTGCTAAACCAAAAATTCTGAAAATTTTACGGTAAAAATATATATTGAGTCTAGTTTCAGGGAAAATTAACGGATCTTAATTTGGAGTTCCGTAGCTCAAGTTATAAATAATTTAGTGACTATGACTCAAGTAGACAGTTTTGAATAAACTATAAATAATAGTTGAATTATAGAGAATGTTGCATATAAACATGAAATGTATTAAATTGATAATTAAATTTATTTATTTAGATCCAGAAGATTCAAATACGAAGCTAGATCGAGGAAAGGAAAAAGTTCGGGATTAATAGATTTTTACTGTTTACAAACAAGTATCAAGGTAAGTTCGTGTAACTTGAATTATATTCTTAAATGCTTGAGATTGTATGTTATCGATGTGAATATGATTTGAGTGTTCATTGTATGAAAATTAATGAAACATTGATATATTTGGTAAATTGGGAAGAAATCCCGGTTGAATGAAAGGAAAATTCGATGGATCTCTGAAAAGGAATTGACGGTAAAAAGGATCTAGCCCGGACGGGTGATCCTATCCTGATATAGCCCTCCCGAAGAATATGTGTAAAATGGATTTAGCCCGGACGGGTAATCCGAATTAGGGTCTGAATTTAGCCTGGACTGGTAATTCAGATCCAAGCTCATTAGAGTAATTGTCGTTGTAGGGGATTTAGCCTGGACTGGTAATCCCGACAATACTCTATGAGTTTATATTGCAGGGGATTTAGCCTGGACTGGTAATCCCGCTGCAAGGTTGAGGTTCGCGGGAGTGTGCTCTCTAAAATGGAAATGTGTGCACATGAATATGAATTGACGGACCCGGAATTGTACACTAAAAGTGTACCTCTAAAAATCCATCAAAAATTCTAAGAAATTCAACGGGATAAATATGGAAAAATAACAAGGAAATGGAAATCATGGTATTGACGAGCTCATCAATCATAGTATATATTATTGATACATGGAAATTATTGTACTAACTTGAATGTTGAGTTTGTGCATATTAGGGTAATAATGCATTGAATGGATATATGGATGTTTATTGTATTGTATTGAAAATATTAGGTAAGTATAATTCTTGTTACATGAGCTTACTAAGCACAAAGTGCTTACCCCGTTTCCTTTTTCCCTGTTTTGTAGTGTTAGGAGCTCGGAGGTCGGATTTGGTCGGAGACACATCACACTGTCAACCTCAGGATTTCAGTATATAAAGAAACTTTATTTTGGAAATCAATGGCATGCGTGAAATGAATGTAAAGTTAGCCATTAGTATGGTTAACAAACCTGGTTATAGATATGTGATGACGTTATCTTATATAAATGCATGAATCTATCATGAAAATATGTTGAATTGATTTGGTTGATGTGGATTGGTCTCGATTTAATATTACAGGGAAGGTTAGATATTTATAAAAGGGCTATATTGAATATAAAAAAAAATTAATTCGTAAACTCCGATAATGCCTCGTACCCTATTCCGGCAATGAATACGGGTAGGGGTATTACAATCATATTGTACTATTCATACTCTGGACATCAATACGTCCAGAGGTAGTCGCCCACTTCCTTTAGAATTTTTGTTAACTTCTTTATCAATAACAACATGTGCACAAAACAAGAGAATTAAACTGTAGTCATTTTTTCTAAATCAGATTTTAATCCTAATTCAGTTATTATGCCATTAACCTACGAATCTTCCAACCACATAAATGATTTAGCTCATTGTAAATTAAAAACAATATAAAAAATATGAAAATAAAGAATACCAAATAGAAATTAAATAAAACTAAGAAAATAGTATAAAAGCTCTAAAAAAGAGTTGTTTCAATCCACAAGCAAATTTAGAGTTGAATACTTTGGTGATTTTCAACTAAAGAAAATGAAAAGTAGATTTTCTAGTCTAGTGTATAGCGCCTCTCCTAACCTAATTGCTAACGTTTTCTATTTTCTAAGAGTGGTGCTCGCAAGCTACTCGAGTTTAATTAAAAAAATTTAAATTAGATTCAATAATTATTGATTCAAGCTCGAGCTCTAGTAACTCCAGTTATCAGTCGAACTGAATTCAAACTTAGTGATACTTGACTCAAAAGGCTCATGAACCTTATCAAACTTTTCATATTTTTTATAGTACCTTAGGTTTAATTACTAATCTGAGCTCGAACTCAATAATAACTTCACAGTCTATTACACCCCTATATGAATCTTCAATCTGAAAATTAAGTGAAAGCCCTGACAAATTGTAACTACACTAATTTTAAGGTTATCAGAAAAATGTATTTTCGGGTCTCCGTTTCTGAAAAATGGATTAGTAAATAATTATTAAAAATATTTATGAAGTTATTCGAGTTGTTAATTAGAGTTTAATGAAGTAAATTTAGCATAATTAAGGATAAATGGATAAAATGATTAAATTGAATGAAGTGTGAAAGTTTAATTATAGAATAAAGAAAATTGAGGGGACTAAATAAGCAAATAAGCCAAAGTGAGTGCCAAGTGTGTGATAAAAATAAAATACATGTGTGATAAATAATGTACATACATCTGTAATACATGTATGTATTTACTTATTATTTAAGTAAGTATTAATGTATTTATTATTATTAAATTGATATTATATGATAAATAAATAAAAGAAAGACAAGTGTATGAAAATAATTTGATATAAGTGTATAAATAAAAATATACACATTTGTAATACAAGTATTTGATAATAAATAGATATTTATTTAAATATTAAATTATTGCTATAATTATTAATTAATATTAATATTATATTATATTATGAAATAAATTAAAATAGTGACAAATGTGTGGTAATTATAAAATACATGTGTAATAAATTGAATACATACATTTGTAATATGTATATTTAATTATTAGTAGATAATTATTATTTATAAAAGATATTTATTAATTAAATAATTATATTATAAGATTTTTATGTAATAAATATATTAAATTATGACAAGTGTGGTTAATAAATGGATACAAATGTAAAATAAATATTTGATATTAATTAGATATTTATTAAGTTAACATATTATATATATATATAAATATATATATAAAGTAAAACAAAAGAAAAAGAAATGAAAAAAAAAAGAGATAGAAAAGAAACAGAATGAAACGAAACAGAGAGCAAGGAAGGAAAGAAAAGAAAGAAAGGGAGAAAAGGAAAATTTTAGATTTCAAGGTTTGAAAGTTTAATTGGTAAGTCAATTTAGCCCTTTTTACTTAATTTTGATGTTTTAAAAGCTTTAGAACAAGATTTTGATGAAATTAAGTTGATATTTTGAAAGTTATTAGATTTCTAGATAATATTCATGTTGAGTAAAATGATGAATTAAGGGCTAAATTGATACAAATTCAAGTTAGAAATGAAATAAGGATTGAATTGTAAACTGATTCATAAGTTTTATGCTTTAAGGACTAAATTGAAAGAATTTCAAAATTATGGTTTTATGATTAAAAATAGATAATTATGTCTAAGTTTGGTGAAAAATTGAGTAGAAATAAAGTATGAATTAAGATAGAAAAGTAAGTGAATTTAGTTAGGATTAAATTGAAATTAAAAGTAGAAAATCAACATTTTGCACTAAGACTATTTTGGACAGCAGCAGTAGTCTAAGTTTGAAAAATCACTAAAAATTGTATAAATTAAATTAGAGGATGAATAAAATATAGAATTAAAGCTTATTGAGTCTAGTTTTTTTATAAAAGAAACAGTATAAGCAATTGAATTGTAAATTATGAGATATAATGAATTTGGTGAGACAAGGTCAGAATGAATTCTGGTTCCCCTGTTCTGACTTTGGAAAATCACCAAAAATTGGATAAAACTAATTAGAGGCTTAAAGTTATATGTTTAGAATCCCTAATGAGTTTATTTTAAGGAGAAATCAACGGGAATATTATCTGAGTTCTGTACTGTGAGATAATTAATTTTTAGTGAAAAAGGTTCAAAACTGTCAGATAGCAGAATAGGGGTGAATTTAAAGAATAAACTGTACTTAACGGCTAAACGAAAAATTCTGAAAATTTTATGGTAAGAAGATTTGTGAGTCCAGTTTCAGGAGAAATTATTGGATCTTAATTTAGAATTCTGTAACTCAAGATATAAATTAGTAATGTATTAATGATTATGAATTGTATTACTTTCGTAGTCAATGTGGTACCGGAAATCTCGGCAAAGAAAGGACAAGACAAAGTCAACAGGAGTTAGCTCAGAAACTACGATTTGTATTTCTATAATCCGAACTTAATACTTAAATTGTTGGATTTATTATTTAATATATATATGTAGTAGGTGTTTTGAGATGATTATTTGAGTTGGATTGAATATTGATTATATTGAATTGATTTATGAATATATATATATGAATGTTTGAATTGAAATGAATATTGATGTGGAAATTGAATAATAAATATTTGTTATATTGGAAAATATATGTAGTTGGAAGTGTGATGAAATTGATAGAAAATTGTGATTATTGTGAAATTAAATATTTATTAGTGAAAAGTGAATGGAATTATATTGAATTGAAAATATATAGTTAATTAATTAAAATATAAATTAATTGAAAACTGAAAAGTGAATTAAATACCCTATTAACTAGTCGGGCTAGTCGGATATAGCTTGCATGCCATAGGATATGGAAGAGTACGGGTTTTGCCGGCTTACTGATTAGGCACTTATGTGCCGACTACTGTTACTGTTACCATTACTGTTACCGATTCGGCACTTTGTGTGTCGAATACTGTTACTATTACCGTTATCGATTCAGAACTTTGTGTGTTTTGTGTGTTGAATACTGTTACTGTTACTGTTCCGGATTTGTTCCGATGAGGTACTCTGTGTATAGTACTGCTACTATTACTATTACTGTTCTGGCTTCGGCCGATGAGGCATTATGTGCCGTATTGGTGTGTTGGTTGGATCCGTGTATCCGTTTGAGTCCGAGTCATGTTAATAGGGGTAAATAAAGGTATAAAATAACTGATTATTACTGAATAATTGACTGTTACTGGAGAATTGATTGTTACTAGATATTAGACTGTTACTGAATAATTGATCATTACTGGATAGCTGATTGTCACTGAATGAATGACTGTTACTGAATAACTTAATTGTTACTGAATATCTGATTTTACTGAATAATTGAATGTTATTGGATAACTGATCAATTGATCGATACTGAATAACTGGTTATTATTGAATAATTGATTGTTACCGAATAACTGACTGTTGCTGAATAAATAATTGTTCTGATTGTTAATGAACATTACTGATTGATTAATTGCTATTGAAATTAATAAATGATTTGAAATTTAAAGTAAACCAAAACATTGGTTGGAAAGTGAATGTTTGAATACTCATTGAATTTGAATAGTTCGATATATATATAAATTATTAAGTTTTATAATTGCTTAAGTGTTCAGATTATAGAAATACCACTGAGCGTATACTCAGCGTACGGTTTGTTTCCGTGCGCAGGTTAAGTTAAGGCTAGACTGTTGAATTAGCATCCCAGGCCGATCCCGAATTCAATGAGGTAAAGTATGTTGAGTATTGATAATGGCATGTACCTAGGATGTTTAATGAGAGTCATTTAGGTTGTAAAAGTATTGATGAAATAAGTAAATTATGGTTGGCAACGGTATATAGTATGAATTTTGAAATTTATTAAAAATTCGTAGTGATTCTAAATTAGTTCCAAATTGAATTTACTATTCATATTGGACCACGAGGGCCCATTAAAGGGACGGCATCTTAAAACTAAGATGAGTGTGAATATTTATTTTAATTAATGACCAGAATTGGACTGTACTGACTAGTAATGTCTCGTAACCCTGTTCCGGCGACGGTATAGGGTTAGGGGACATTACACAAATACTACCAACAGGTTTAGGGGGAAAACACTTGAAGCAATCATCTTAAAGATTGTCTGGAATGCACTTATTTGTATCATTTGGCATGAAACTGCATGGCGAAAGTGTTGGGCAACATTTTGATGCTGTTTAAAGTGATTATTGATTACAGAAGATGTAACACCCATTACTCGTATTCATTGCTGGAATAGGGTACGAGGCATTACTTGAGTTTACTGAACATTTTCAGATAATTTTGAGTCATTTATTATTCATATTTTGAAACAATCATAACATCTCTCTATTGGGCCCTCGAAGCCCAAAACATACATTAGAGACCAACTGGAATAAAATCGAGATCATAAAAAAATTTCGCAAAATCTTAAATTATATTTTCATCTAAGTACTTACCATTTCAATGCTCCTTATAATTAAACATGTTACCATTCAATCAATAGCTTAGCACTTGTCTAAGCGTCAAACAACAACATTGTTAGTATACTTGCACATATTTCATATAAATTCAACATTGATATACCTATTTTCTCAACATATCACACTTGAGTTTAATAATAGTCTCAACTTACATAATTTCCTTGTATCAACATATCAAAGATAATTATATATGTACATGTCACAAAATATATTATTCTCTTACTATTTCTTCATAAGTATATATCATTCATTTCGTTATATCAATATTTCATGCACCATCATTTCCTTATATCTTGTATATATTTATTTCCATGTACCTATACTTATTTCATTTATCTATCTTATTAATTATTTCATACAACTATTTTGTACATATATTTCCATATAACCAATTCCTGTAAACATTTCACACAACCATTTCATATAACCATTCCATCTGATACATATTACCTGAATATCGATTGTTCAATAGGTATCTTGGCGTTTCTCTTCCTCGATCTTATTTATCTTCGACATGATGTCATAGTATCTTTCAACTATGGTTTTACTCGTTTTCTGTCATGTTGCCATGGTATCTTTCAACCATGGTCTTATTCATTTTCCCGTCATGTTGCCATGGTATCTTTCAACCATGGTCTTATTCATTTTCCTGTCATGTTGCCATGGTATCTTTCAACCATGGTCTTACTCATTTCATGTCAGATTACCATGGTATCTTTCAACCATGGTCTTATTCATTTCATATCACGTTGCCATGGTATCTTTTAACCATGGTCTTACACATTTCATATCACGTTGCTGTGGTATCTTTCAACCATGGTCTTATTCATTTTCCCATCATGTTGCCATGGTATCTTTCAACCATGGTCTTACGCATTTCATATCAGGTTGCCATGGTATGTTTCAACCATGGTCTTTGTAACACCCCGAACCCGAAACCGACACCGGAGTCGAACACGAGGTGTTAACTGACTTTAACCCCTTATAAAATTTATTTTCCAGACACTGCCCAATCTGTGTACTAGTCGTTTTAAAAATCATATCTTGAGTTTCGTAACTCAAAAATCAGTTTCGTGATTTTTCCCAGAAACTAGACTCATGTGCCCATCTATGTATTTTTTTTCTAGAATTTTTGGTCGGGCCAATTAGTACAGTTTATTAGTCAAAGTCTCCCATGTTGCAGGGGTCGACTACACTGACCTTTGCCCATTACGACTTGAATATCTCCCTGCACGGGGCTTTAATACTGATGCCGTTTATTTCTATGAAAACTAGACTCAGAGAGGAATCTGTGCATATATGGTACGACCCCTAATTATCTCTGGTTAATTTATAATGAATTTCCAAAGTCGGAGCAGGGAATCCAGAAACCGTTCTGGCCCTGTCCCACAAAAATCTGATTATCTCTTAATATACTGCCCATATGATCTTTTCGTTACTTCCTCATGAAAACAGACTCATCGAGCTTCGATTACATAATTTATTCATCAATTAATTCCACTCCTACTATTTTTAGTGATTTTTCAATCTCATGACACTGCTGCTGCCAGCATCTGTTACGAAAGTAACTAGGTCCATTTCATGCCTACCCTTGATCCAACTCAATCGAACATTCGTGCCATTTTCGCATGGCTTAAAGTTTACATGCCAAAGTTCAAACACAACGTAATAGCTTATACATGCCAAAATGTTCTTCTAAGCCAACTAAGAAGAAAGTACCAAAACTTGCTATCCGGTGTGATGACTTCGATGACGGCCTGACCCCGCAAAAATAGATGAGTCCAAGCAACCTATAATGGGTGACAAGGAAACACCGAGTGAGTTTATAACTCAGTAAGTCATAAGCAATGCACTACCATCCATCAATAACATTATCACAAGAGGAAACAAAATGGAACGAGACAATTTACTCCATCCATACCGAACCATACCATAGTTCCTCCAACCTATCGATTCAGTTTCATATCAATTCATGCATTCACATTCCATATACTCATCAATAGGACATTGAGGCATTTTCATAAATCAATTTATTTTCGTTACAATCAAACGACTAAACGGCCTTTCACCCATCCTACGATAAATTTTATGTACGTGACTTCAAGTATATTTGTCACATAGGTTCAAACTTACCGAGCTCAACACCAAGTATAAGCATAGCACCTATTAGCCATGTACTCAAGACACTTACCCGATCCACTGTCCGCGATCGACTCAATAGTGTCGCACACATAGTGTCCATAATGATTCACGAATGTATATTGAGTCCACACACTCAGTGCTATATAATCAACTCGCACACTTAGTGCTACGTAATCAAATCGCACACTTAGTGCTACATAGTCAAACTCGCACACTTAGTGCCGCATGGTCAATTCGCACACTTAGTGCATCATATTCATTTCGCACACTTAGTGCAACATAGTCAAATCGCACACTTAGTGCTGTACAATTTAATCCCGCGCACTTAGCGCCAATCTCATGGTCATAAATGGTTATACCCGCACGTTTAGTGCCGAGATCAACAACTCAGTACGTCTTACCTCTTTTCTTTTCATTCAACAATTTCATCATCACATACGTACATGCATATATATATATGTATATTTATTCATTCCATTCAGCATCAATACATAAACATTATGACCATTTGAAATAATACCAACTACATGCTTAATGACTTACCTTGTGTTGGGTAAGACGGTTCCAACTCGGCTACTCAGTGATCTTTTCTTTGCCTTTGCTTGATTCTCCTCCTTTAGCTCCTTGAGCTTAATCAATAATTCACTAGTTTAACCATCTTGTCAAACATTCATAATTCAATTACACATGCTTATGTATGTTTGTATATTCGGCAACCATCCTCACTAATTACTCATGTTGATGGCCGAATGGATGTATGTGTGTACAATGTCAACTATAACATCATGTAATTCCACATATGACTACATTTCTTAAGTTCCACATCTTAATGCCCATTATACATAATCAAATTTAACATCATATATATATTTACTCATGTGGCCGAATATACATACTCCCATATAATATCAAGTACTCACTTTAAGTATATTGCCGAATATACTTAATCATACACACACCTAACCAAAATAATTTCTAAAATCTTTATATCATTTATAATACATCTAATTATCCTTTTTCACATTATCAACTCAAATCACATACATTATTTACTATAACATCTTTACATTCGGCATTGGTGTCAACCATAGTAGCCGATTCTTCCTACTTTGTACCCATGCATCTATTAATCCTTAGTTGGTTCAAACACTTCACACACTAGGATTCATCAAATTTTTAACAAGAAATAAAATCTCTAATCCTCAAACTACCATGGCCGAACCTTCATGGAGTTGCTAAGACTCCTCATTTCTACTTCTCACACACTCTCACATCCAAACCCTTTTATTAAACACCCAAAGTCAACCATCTCCTTACCTCATCACCAAAGACATCAAAATACCAACCAAGAGCGTAACATTCATGGCCGAATGTCATCTCCATCATTTAACAAAGTTTGAACCATGGCTAGGTAGATTTTGAACTTACAACTTAAAATATACATGAATCTCAAAGAATAACATTAAACATACCTCAATCTAGTTACATGCATGGCCAAACTTCCTCCTAATCCTCTTCCTTAGGATTTTCGGTCAAAAGAGGTTGAAAAAGGAGGAACAAAACCTTTATTTTCCTTCCTTTAGCTCACGGCAATGGGGTGTATGCATGAGACCATTATTATTATTTTTTCTTTTTTTTTCATCACCCTTCCTTTCATTATTTAATTATCATGCTTATTATTTTATTTTCCTTACCATACATCACTAACACAACATGTTGGTGACATGTTTCCACCCATAGCATGGCCGGCCACTACATATTAGGGAGGAGGAATTTGACATGCAAGTCCCCTTTTTCTTCCACATGCACTAATAGGTCCTCATGCATTGACCTATCACATTTTAAAATTTTCTCATATAAGTCCTATTGACTAATTTCACATGCAATCGACTAAATCGAAGCTTGAAATTTTCACACATTCATGATTACATATTCTAGACAATAAACATCACATTCAAACCTTTCGGTGACTCGGTTTAGCGGTCCCGAAACCACTTCCCGACTAGGGTCAATTTTGGGCTGTCACAACTCTCCCTCACTTAAGAAATTTTCGTCCTCGAAAATCTTACCGGTAAATAGGTTTGGATATCGTTCTTTCATCGAGCTCTCGGGTTCCCAGGTTGCTTCCTCGATCCCGTGTTTGAGCCACAACACCTTAACCAACGGAACCCTTTTATTTCGCAACTGTTTCACTTCACGAGCTAGGATACGAATCGGTTCTTCTTCATAGCTCAAGTCAGATTGAATTTCAACTTCTGAGGGATTAATCACATGTGACGGATCGGATCTATAACGTCGAAGCATTGAAACATGGAAGACATCGTGCATCCTTTCAAGTTCAGGGGGCAAAATCAATCTATATGCAACCGGCCCCACTCGTTCGGAAATTTCGTACGGCCCAATGAATCTCGGGCTCAACTTGCCTTTACGGCCAAATCTGAGTACCTTCTTCCAAGGTGACACTTTAAGAAACACTTTATCTCCCACCTGATATTCAATGTCCTTTCGTTTTAAATCCGCATACAATTTTGACGATCTGTGGCTACCTTCAGACTATCGCGGATTACCTTTACTTTTTGTTCGGCATCTTTAATCAAATCAACTCCGAAAATTTTACTTTCACCAAGCTCGGTCCAAAACAATGGCGTACGGCATTTACGACCGTACAAAGCCTCATAAGGTGCCATCTTAATACTTGATTGAAAACTATTGTTGTAAGCGAATTCAATCAAAGGTAAATACCGTTCCCATGAACTACTGAACTCGAGGATGCAACATCTCAACATATCCTCAAGTATCTGAATTATCCGCTCGGATTGACCATCGGTTTGGGGGTGAAAAGCGGTGCTAAAATGCAGCTTGGTACCCAAAGCTTCTTGCAATTTCTTCCAAAATCGTGAGGTGAATCTCGGATCTCTATCCGACACGATAGAAATAGGTACTCCATGTAATCTCACAATCTGAGAGACATACAATTCGGCTAGTTTATCCAATGAAAGATCCGTACGCACGGGGATAAAGTGAGCCGACTTAGTCAGCCTATCAACAACAACCCAAATCGCATCCTTCTTACTTGCGGACAATGGCAGTCCAGACACAAAGTCCATTGTGACTCGGTCCCATTTCCACTCGGGTGTCATGATCGGCTGAAGTAACCCTGAAGGCACTTGATGTTCCGCTTTCACTTGTTGACATATTAAACATCTCGAAACAAAGTCGGAGATGTCTCGTTTCATACCATGCCACCAAAACCGACGTTCCAAGTCGTTGTACATTTTCGTGCTCCCCGGGTGAATTGACATTCGGCTACAATGGGCTTCGTTCAGAATCATCGGAATGAGTTCCGAATTCCTTGGAACACACAAACGACTTCTAAACCTCAAACAACCATCATCATCAATCTGAAACTCCGATTCCTTGTTCGGAACACACTCAGCTCGTTTTGCAACCAATTCATCATCGACTTTCTGAGCTTCACGAATTTGATGAGTCAATAATGGTTTGGCTTTTAATTCAGCTACTAACACATTGTCAGGTAGAACAGACAAGTGTACATTCATCGCTCGCAAAGCAAACAGTGATTTCCGGCTTAAGGCGTCCGCAACCACATTAGCCTTTCCCGGGTGGTAATCAATGACAAGCTCGTAATCTTTCAACAACTCAAGCCAACGTCTTTGTCGCAGATTCAAGTCTCGTTGAGTCATCAAATATTTGAGACTTTTGTGATCCGAAAACACATGGCACTTCTCACCAAACAAATAATGTCGCCATATTTTCAATGCAAACACAATGGCGGCTAGTTCGAGATCATGGGTCGAATAATTTCTCTCGTGTGGCTTCAATTGTCTCGACGCATAGGCCACAACTCGACCTTCTTGCATCAATACGCAACCCAACCCAAGTAGGGATGCGTCACTATAAATGACAAACTCTTTACCCGATTCGGGTTGCACCAAATTGGAGCTTCAGTCAAATGAGTTTTCAGTTGATCGAAGCTTTTCTGACATTTCTCCGTCCATTCGAACTTAACATCCTTTTGAAGTAGCTTCGTCATTGGTGTGGCTATCATCGAGAAACCTTTGACAAATCGTCGGTAATAACCGGCGAGCCCTAGAAAGCTCCGGACTTCGGTAACATTTCTCGGAGGCTTCCAGTTAAGTATGGCTAAAATTTTGCTCGGGTCAACTCGAATACCCGATGCGGATACCACATGACCCAAGAAGCTAACCTCTCTTAACCAGAACTCACACTTACTGAACTTAGCATATAACTGCTTATCCCGCAAAATTTGCAACACTAGCCTCAGATGCTCAGCATGTTCGGTCTCATCTCTTGAATAGACCAAGATGTCATCAATAAACACAACTACGAACCGATCCAAATACGGCCTGAAGATCCGATTCATCAAATCCATAAACACCGCAGGGGCATTAGTGAGCCCAAACGGCATCACTAAGAACTCGTAGTGACCGTACCTCGTTCTGAAAGCAGTTTTGGGTACGTCCGAATCTCGAATCCGCAACTGATAATAACCCGATCTCAAATCTATCTTTGAAAACACCGATGCTCCCTTTAATTGATCGAACAGATCATCAATACGCGGTAACGGACACTTATTCTTTATCGTCACTTTATTCAGTTGACGATAGTCAATGCACAACCTCATGGTTCCGTCCTTCTTTTTCACGAACAATACTGGTGCACCCCAAGGTGAGAAACTCGGTCGAGCGAAACCTCTATCCGTCAATTCTTGCAACTGAGCTTTCAACTCTTTTAACTCGGTTAGTGCCATACGATACGGAGCGATCGAAATTGGCGTAGTTCCAGGTACAAGCTCAATACCAAACTCTACCTCCCGAACAGGTGGCAAACCCGGTAACTCTTCAGGAAAAACATCCAGGTATTCACAAACCACCGGCACCGATTCGAGTTTCTTTTCTAACTCCTTGTCATCAAGTACATACGCGAGGTATGCTTCGCACCCTTTCCTTACATATTTCTGGGCCAACATTGCTGATATTACAGCTGGCAACCCCCTTAAGTCCGCAGACTCAACTCGGATTATTTCGTTATTTGCGCACCTCAAATCGATAGTCTTGCTTTTGCAATTCACAACCGCATCATGCGCGGTTAACCAATCCAAACCAAGAATAACATCAAACTCGTCGAACGGCAAAAGCATCAAATCGGCCGGAAAACAGGATTCTCGGATTATTAGAGGGCATCTCTTACACACTTTATCAACAAGTACGCATTGACCCAAAGGGTTTGATACTCGAATTACGAGCTCAGTAGACTCAACAGGTAGAGTCTTACTGGTTGCTAAGGTTTCGCATACATATGAATGAGTAGAACCAGGGTCAATCAATGTAATCACATTAGTATCAAAGAGAGTGAAGGTACCAGTGATGACGTCGGGGGAGGATGCCTCCTCTCGTGCGCGAATGGCATATGCTCTAGCAGGAGTACAGTTCTCGGCTCGATCGGCCGTATCAGAGGCCCCCCTCTGACTACCACCCCTGCCTCCTAAAATTCTCGGTGGTCTACCTCTAGATGTCACTCCACTAGGTCTTGCACCTTGAATCTTATTCTTCTCATCCAGCTCCGTGCAATCTCTAATGAAGTGGTCCTTCGAACCGCATCCGTAACAGGCCCTGCTAGTAGACTTGCCCCAACATTCACCTAGGTGTCGTCTTCTACATTGGGACATTCATGTTTCTCGTGACGATTATTGCCCACACTAGCTACCGAAGTAGCTCGGGAGCCCATCGATGGTCTTGCCCTGATGGAATTCCCGCAGTCGCCCTCGACTTATTAATGTCCTCCCTGAACTTCTTTACAGCTGAGAACGGAGCTTTACCCGTCGATCTTTTACGATGATCTCTAGCTTCAAATTCAGCCTTCCTCTTCTCCTTTCCAAGTTCTTCCGCCTTGCAGGCTCGTTCGACTAGTGTTACGAATTCTTTTATTTCCAAATACCCATTAGTAGCTTTAAATCTTCATTCAATCCTTCCTCGAATCTTTTGCACATAGCAACCTCATCAGCTACACACTCCCGGGCATACCTACTGAGTCTTACGAATTCATGTTCGTATTCAGATACAGTCATACGGCCTTGCTTGAGTTCCAAGAACTCCTTACGCTTCTGATCAATGAACCGTTGGCTAATAATTTCTTTCGGAATTCCGTTTGAAAGAAGTCCCAAGTTACTCGCTCGTTCGGGACTATGGAAATCAAGGTCCTCCACCAATAGTAGGCTGAGTCTCGCAACAAAGATACAACACATTTTAGACATTCGTCGGGTGTGCATGACAATTCATCGAACACCCGAATGGTGTTATCAAGCCAGAACTCGGCCCTTTCGGCATCATCAGTTACTATGGCCTTGAACTCCTCGGCCCCACGCTTCCTAATCAAGTCTACAGGTGGCTTACTCAGTCTCACAGGATCAGCGACTGATGGCATTACAGGCTCTTGGGGTGGATTATTCAAATTTGGGAATTGTTGGACAGCCGGGTTGGTTCGGACATATTGCGCGACCCACTCATTCATCATGGTAAAGAAGGCTTGTTTAGCCCCTCACCTTGATTATTCGCAGATGACTGAGGTTCAACAGGCGGCGTCCCTTGTGCAGGAGCAGCCGCTACGCTCTCAACGTCATCCGCTAGGGTTCTTTCTTCACCGGGGTCCATTTACTAATCAAAACAAAACATTTCAACCGTCAGAAGTCATCACACATTTAAACATTAACATTCGGCATGTATAGCTAGACTCATACGCGCTATGGTAGCCTAGAACTGACTAACCTGGCTCTGATACCAATCAATGTAACACCCCGAACCCGAAACCGACACCGGAGTCGAACACGAGGTGTTAACTGACTTTAACCCCTTATAAAATTTATTTTCCAGACACTGCCCAATCTGTGTACTAGTCGTTTAAAATCATATCTTGAGTTTCGTAACTCGAAATCAGTTTCGTGATTTTTCCCAGAAACTAGACTCATGTGCCATCTATGTATTTTTTCTAGAATTTTTGGTCGGCCAATTAGTACAGTTTATTAGTCAAAGTCTCCCATGTTGCAGGGTCACTACACTGACCTTTGCCCATTACGACTTGGATATCTCCCTGCACGGGCTTCAATATGATGCCGTTTGTTTTATGAAAACTATACTCAGAGAGGAATCTGTACATATATGGTACTACCCCTAATTATCTCTGGTTAATTTATAATGAATTTCCAAAGTCGGAGCAGGGAATCCAGAAACCGTTCTGGCCCTGTCCCACAAAATCTGATTATCTCTTATATACTGCCCATATGATCTTTTGTTACTTCCTCATGAAAACAGACTCATCGAGCTTCGATTACATAATTTATTCATCAATTAATTCCACTCCTACTATTTTAGTGATTTTTCAATCTCATGACACTGCTGCTGCCAGCATCTGTTACGAAAGTAACTAGGTCCATTTCATGCCTACCCTTGATCCAACTCAATCGAACATTCGTGCCATTTTCGCATGGCTTAAAGTTTACATGCCAAAGTTCAAACACAACGTAATAGCTTATACATGCCAAATGTTCTTCTAAGCCAACTAAGAGAAAGTACCAAACTTGCTATCCGGTGTGATGACTTCGATGACGGCTTGACCCCGCAAAAATAGATGAGTCCAAGCAACCTATAATGGGTGACAAGGAAACACGAGTGAGTTTATAACTCAGTAAGTCATAGCAATGCACTACCATCCATCAATAACATTATCACAAGAGGAACAAATGGAACGAGACAATTTACTCCATCCATACCGAACCATACCATAGTTCCTCAACCTATCGATTCAGTTTCATATCAATTCATGCATTCACATTCCATATACTCATCAATAGGACATTGAGCATTTTCATAAATCATTTATTTTCGTTACAATCAACGACTAAACGGCCTTTCACCATCCTACGATAAATTTTATGTACGTGACTTCAAGTATATTTGTCACATAGGTTCAAACTTACCGAGCTCACACCAAGTATAGCATAGCACCTATTAGCCATGTACTCAAGACACTTACCCGATCCGCTGTCCGCGATCGACTCAATAGTGTCGCACACATAGTGTCCATAATGATTCACGAATGTATATTGAGTCCGCACACTCAGTGCTATATAATCAACTCGCACACTTAGTGCTACGTAATCAAATCGCACACTTAGTGCTACATAGTCAAACTCGCACACTTAGTGCCGCATGGTCAATTCGCACACTTAGTGCATCATATTCATTTCGCACACTTAGTGCAACATAGTCAATCGCACACTTAGTGCTGTACAATTTAATCCCGCGCACTTAGCGCCAATCTCATGGTCATAAATGGTTATACCCGCACGTTTAGTGCCGAGATCAACAACTCAGTACGTCTTACCTCTTTTCTTTTCATTCAACAATTTCATCATCACATACGTATATGCTATATATATGTATATTTATTCATTCCATTCAGCATCAATACATAAACATTATGACCATTTGAAATAATACCAACTACATGCTTAATGACTTACCTTGTGTTGGGTAAGATGGTTCCAACTCGGCTACTCAGTGATCTTTTCTTTGCCTTTGCTTGATTCTTCTCCTTTAGCTCCTTGAGCTTAATCATAATTCACTAGTTTAACCATCTTGTTAAACATTCATAATTCAATTACACATGCTTATGTATGTTTGTATATTCGGCACCATCTCACTAATTACTCATGTTGATGGCCGAATGGATGTATGTGTGTACAATGTCAACTATAACATCATGTAATTCACATATGACTACATTTCTTAAGTTCCCATCTTAATGCCATTATACATAATCAATTTAACATCATATATATATTTACTCATGTGGCCGAATATACATACTCCATATAATATCAAGTACTCACTTTAGTATATTGCCGAATATACTTAATCATACACACCTAACCAAATAATTTCTAAATCTTTATATCATTTATAATACATCTAATTATCCTTTTTCACATTATCAACTCAATCAATACATTATTTACTATAACATCTTTACATTCGGCATTGGTGTCAACCATAGTAGCCGATTCTTCCTACTTTGTACCCATGCATCTATTAATCCTTAGTTGGTTCAAACACTTCACACACTAGGATTCATCAAATTTTTAACAAGAAATAAAATCTCTAATCCTCAAACTACCATGGCCGAACCTTCATGGAGTTGCTAAGACTCCTCATTTCTACTTCTCACACACTCTCACATCCAAACCTTTTATTAAACACCCAAAGTCAACCATCTCCTTACCTCATCACCAAAGACATCAAAATACCAACCAGAACGTAACATTCATGGCCGAATGTCATCTCCATCATTTAACAAAGTTTGAACCATGGCTAGGTAGATTTTGAACTTACAACTTAAAATATACATGAATCTCAAAGAATAACATTAACATACCTCAATCTAGTTACATGCATGGCCAAACTTCTCCTAATCCTCTTCCTTAGGATTTTCGGTCAAAAGAGGTTGAAAAAGGATGAACAAACCTTTCTTTCCTTCCTTTAGCTCACGGCAATGGGGTGTATGCATGAGACATTATTATTTTTTTTTTTTTTTCATCACCCTTCCTTTCATTATTTAATTATCATGCTTATTATTTTATTTTCCTTACCATACATCACTAACACAACATGTTGGTGACATGTTTCCACCCATAGCATGGCCGGCCACTACATATTAGGGAGGGGGAATTTGACATGCAAGTCCCCTTTTTCTTCCACATGCACTAATAGGTCCTCATGCATTGACCTATCACATTTTAAATTTTCTCATATAAGTCCTATTGACTAATTTCACATGCAATCGACTAAATCGAAGCTTGAAATTTTCACACATTCATGATTACATATTCTAGACAATAAACATCACATTCAAACCTTTCGGTGACTCGGTTTAGCGGTCCGAACCACTTCCGACTAGGGTCAATTTTGGCG